>NC_064620.1:527617644-527928434 GCF_023898315.1 Schistocerca nitens
CGAAATTTCTCGCCGTTAATCTGAAAGTAAGTAAGCTTGCTAAAACAGTGTGCAGAATGGCCTGTAGGTGGCAGCATAGTGCAGACGCACACATACCGTCGCAGTGTCAGTATAAAGATGGCCGCCCCACTTGAGAGTTGCACCAGGGAAGAACAGCGTTCTGTTATTCGGTTTTTGCGGAGTGAAGGTGTCAAATCTATTGAAATTCGTCGACGAATGAAGGTTCAGTACGGCGATGCATGTTTGTCACAGCAGCAAGCCTACGAATGGAGTAGGAAGTTCGCAAATGGTGTGGCTTCAGTGGAAGATGCTCCTCGTCCAGGTCAGGCACAACGAGTTCTGACTCCACAGAACATTGCAGCAGTTGAAGCCATAGTGAAGGAAAACCACCCAGTGACACTGAATGTCATTGCAGTATGTTTACAGAATAGTCATGGGTCAGTACACCACATTGTGCATGATGTGCTCCAGTTTCACAAAGTGTCTGCAAGGTGGGTGCGATGGCAGCTGACTCCTGAAATGAGATAACGACGTGTTGATGCTTTGAAGAACTTCTTCGGCGCTTTGAACAAGAAGGTGATGGCTTCCTTGCAAGAATCGTTACTGAGGACGAAATCTGGGTTCACTTCCGCCAACCGGAAACGAAGAGAGCGAGCAAGGAATGGCGCCATTCCTCATCACCAAACCCAAAGAAGTTTCGAACAGAACCATCAGCAGCGAAGGTTTTGCTGACTCTCTATTGGGACGAAAAAGGCGTCATTTTGGAGTATCTCCTAAAAAATCATCTATGGCCTGCAATCAAATCAAAATGACGTGGATTGCTGTCAGCAGGTGTCCTTTTGCAACATGACAATGCAAGGACCCACACTGCCTGTATAACAGTTGCAACAATCACAGACCTGCATTTTGAGTGTCTTCCTCATCCACCATACTCATCAGACCTTGCCCCAAGTGATTTCCATATGTTTGGACCACTCAAAGACGCAATGGGAGGAAAGAAGTTCCAGTCTGATGAAGAGGTACGCCACGCGGTGCATGATTGGTTGTGCAGACTACGAAAAGAATTTTTTTCTAAAGGAATTTATGCACTTTTGATGCGCTGGAGGACTGGCATTGAGTGTGGGGGAGATAATGTTGAAAAGTGATACAGCTTTGTACCACTTCTGCACAGTAAATAATATTTTAAAAAATATTTAATGTTTTCATTTGACTCACCCTCATATGCAAAGTCCATAATTTATAGATACCCTAAAAATTTTTGTAAAGAAACATAATCTCACAAACTCATGGAAAGTCTATTTCTTTTATATGTAAAATTATAAAAGGATTTATGCAGGATTTTTCTTCTTTAAGTAACATTCAAGAATACCTTTTTGGGGTAATAATATTAATACTGATGGTAGAATTAAGAGGAAACACTTCTTCAAAGAAAAGTCACATAAAAGAAAATATAATGCCTAAAAAAATAAATCAAAGTAACACAACAGAGCTTTTGAGAACATTTACACAAAGTGTAACTAAAGAAAAGAGATAACCACACCAAGACAAAATACACTGTACACTAACGAGTTTAGATAAAGAAAGGATTGTAAACCAACTTTTGAAAATGAAAAAGAAAAACAGAGACACATAATGGCAACGGCAAAGAAAACTAATTTTTGTAAAGTCCAATTCTGCCTAGCAACAAAACACAAATTGTGTAATTAGAAACTAGAAACAATAACTATAAAGAAATAATTACAAAAATTGTTAAGAATGGCTGAGAAAGTTAATTGGAAATTCCGAAAGAACAGTTTTTGCCTGACTTTGTCAATGTTTTCCTCAGCATTGACAAAACCCAGACAAAAATTTTGTCACAAGAGGGAGGGGGGGGGGGGGGTGATATATAAGGTGGGGTGGTCTACTGACCTTCATTTCTTACATATTCCAACCTCACCATCGTATTCTTCATATAAAGCCGTTTCATTCGAGCCCAAACTCGATAGGGTATAGTCAGTTTTATATATTTCCATTTAATCGATATGCAAATCTAATAAATAAATCGCAAGTGCGCACCAAGATTAAAAAGTCGAGGCTGGCGTACACAAACATTCAATACATGACTGCCTCAGGAGATTTTTGCTCGGCGGAGGCTACCAGCCCTCTGGAGAGTCCATAGGAGGGTGAGTTAGCACGCAGCTGCGCCGGCCGGTCGACCACCCAGGGACCAAAACAGTTTTTGCCAGAGAAAAGGGGTAATGGCCTGCGTGTTCATCTTAAAAGCAAAACCCACTGTATTGTTTGGGAGAGGCCCAGCATGCACATTTCTGACGGACCTAGTGCGCAGATTCAGAGTTCTCACAGGTGGACAGTGAACACCTAACGCAGATGCTATATGTTTCTGGATTGGTCGTCTTAAACAGTGCGCCATTCTCCAATTTGTAAGAGTAACGCTGATTGGCGGACTATTTCTGACACAATGATCCAGAGAAGTGAGGGAAAGACAGCAGGTGATATACCCTTTCCCTTTTTGCATGGAGAGAGGTCGTTCCGGTGATGCTCTTGAAAGGGGAACACGTAGTGGGAGCGAGTGTGCTCGTGCGTGTACGCAGAGAGTGAGGAACAAAGTCTTTACTCAGTACTGCACTGAGAGAGCACCTCTGTCACTAGCGAATTGGAGTGATACTCTATATTGAGCCGCTCGATATTAAGCGTTTGTTCACTGTGTTTGCCGCGACACTTAATGTGTGGTGTGAACACAGACAGAGTATTAGTTAGCACCTGCGAGCGAACATTGAGTGGTATCGTGGTGGACTGGTTATCTGACTGGTGTACCACGCCATTAGTTAGACTAGGGGCAGATAGGACTCCATGCCTTCACCAAGGTGTTGTGAGAGTTCGATTGGCGAAGGTCAATCCAGATAGAAAGAGATAGTTTTGTTATTTTTCATTGGCGAACGATGCAGGCAGCAGTCATTGCAGCTCACGTTATTGTGTGCTACAGCATAGGCGAGCACCATATTTCCTCCATTAGAAATAACATACTTCATTTGCATCACTCCATTACATTTCTCACACGACAGCCTCGACCGTACTTAGAAAAATTCAGTCGGATAGTTACTCAAGTTGAGTAGGCGTGGCTCTCAGCCATTCTGCCAAGTAAATAACATTCTTAAAGAAAAGGGATAAAAGAGCTAGTAATGGGACGCGAAATTAAAGCGTCACCCATCCACAAGGATCAGCTCAGTTTGCAGGTAAATACAAGTTTAATTTAGTGTTTTGTTTATGTATTTGTAATATTTTGTTATTTTTGTAAAGTATTTAAAGTTTTGTATTTTTGTTTTGTATGTTTCATGTTTGGAGAGAGCAGTGCAACTCACGGAAACAGCATCTTCACTGCCGGAACCAGAAAGAAAATTGCTGGCCACTAGACATTGCGGGTCAATGGACAAAGAGCAGCAGAAAATCCTGTGACTGAGTTGTTGCATCTAACCTCCAACATTCAAATACATAAAAATTTGTAATTTTCCATTACAATGACATCACAGAATGTTTAGTTCATGTTGTATTTTGTTCAGTTCTGTTTTGTCAAGTCTGATGTTCACATCTGTATGTATCATATACGAAGACAATAAAACAGTGTATACTCTAAAGCTTAAATACGTGTTTGAGAATTATTTATGAAGAGTTATATTGAGGAAGAATTATTATTGAATTTTTCCAAGATATTAATTTTTAGAAGAGTTTGATTCCGATTTTTGAATCTTAAAGGTTTTACAGTCTGATTTTAATATGGTAAAAGTAAGATAACTTGCAAGAATATGATTTCCAAGAAGAAACAAACGACATTTTTTTGAAGTGTTTTGTAAACGATGTAGGTGGCAAAGTCTGCACATGGTCATATTTCAAACAAAAATCATTGAGTCATATGTGTCGTAACACTACACCATGGCGCCCTTATAAACAGGACTTGTGTGCAAATAAAGGCACACTAGTACAAAACAATGAAAACATCAAGAGTCCTTCGGAGGCCAACGCGGGTCTTCGTGGAGCCTTCACCAGCCAGAAGCGACTTTGCGGGTGTGGGCATCTGATGGAGCACAGCCAAGCAGTACGGTCACGCAGTTATTCCATGAGAAGGCGCACCTGTTGGGCAGGAGCTGAACGCTGCAAACCCCGACAACCTCCTTCTCCTTAGGGAGCTTAGGCTAACAGGCCCAGTACATTTGCTGGGGGGCTCCGGCTGGTATTAACGGTGTTGCTGAGGACTTCGCCTGTCTACGGTGCGGCCGGGTATGGTTGCAGCCAGTGACGTCTCCGGTGTTCGACTCAGCGTCCCACCGGTTGCAGAAGCAGGGTCGCAGCATCTCAGCGGTTGCATCAACGGCTGTTACTTCTGCAGCTCACAGTGCACTGATTACCAAGAGCTACAAACTACAATATTAGTTCCCGGTGAGTCTGTTTTAAGTAGGAAGTGGTGTGTTGCACTTAGTGAAGTGTGCTTTTAATAGGATTGGTGATTACAAGTCTGCGTGTGTAATTAGTTAGCATTTTTAAAAAATGTCGGGAAATGAAATGTCGGACGAAGAGCAATCTGTGTCTGATAGGAGCGTGAGATCCTTTTTTAGGGCTATGGCTAAGATGGAAATCAGATTGAAACAATCTAACGTTGTGTCTATAGTTAGACTAAAAGAGGAACTTAAAAGGGAACTTAAAGAGGAACTAACAAAATCCACAGACAGGTTACAGGAACATCTTAATAAAACCAATCAAGAACCAAGTGGTAAAATAGAGGCTTCAAAATTGAGACGCAGGAAAAATCAATAGGACTTAGTAATAAGATTGCTGATAATTGTAAAAGGTTAGAAGAGCATATCCAGGAATTGCGTGAGGAAAAAGCTCGCATGCGAAACGATATTACCGACTTAACCAAGAGACTAGATAATGTCAATGTCTTAGTTGTAAATGAAATAGAGAAAAATAATGTCAAGTTACGATATGATTTTACTATGCAAAAAGAAACTGTTCGTAGAGAATTATTAGAATCTATTACAGAAGTCTCTACCACAACTGTAGAGATTTCTTCAATAGATAATCTAGAATTAAGAGACATTGGCTCAACGAGTAGAAAAGGACCATACTGAAATCGAAAATATAAAATCTTTAATTACTGAAATATGCAGTAATATCGATACTCCCAAAGATAATGCTCTTGATGAAAGTACAGAGCGTTCACATCGTGAAGATAGTGAAGAATCGATGTTAGCAAACCGTGCATCCAGCACAGAGATGCGAATACAGGAAATGACTAAACGGCTATCAGAATTAGATAATAATGAAAACATTTCAAGTAGTAGAACTAATAACGTAATCAGAAACAACAGTCGCATCGTGTTTGCTAGCAGGGAAGACAACAATGCAAATAAAGAAACCACCGCAAGCAAATCCGACGCAACTCCGTCTCTGCAATCTAAACAAAATCCGGCCATGTCTCTCGCAGAATGTTGGAATGATATAACGACAAATTCAAATGTAGCAAGTCGATTTCCTATATTCGAACGAGGAGGCGAACGTCACCCTATAATCTTCATAAAGGCTTTTGAAACTTCATTATCTCCTAAATGGAGTAATGAAAAACGGATTCAATTTGTAATAGGGCATTTAGCTGCAAAAGTCGCAGAATGAGCGGGACTGCATAGGACTGAATTTAGGGACTGGGAGGACTTTGTTAAGCAGATTAAACAAAATTATTGGTCAAGAGGAAAACAACAACGCTTAACATTAGAGTTGTTAGACCCTCCTCCTTATTATAAACGGTGGGGATGTTATGGAAATTATTTCGAATGGCATTTAAACCGCGCTAAATTAATTGAAGAAACAATTATTGAAAGTCATCTAATACGAGTCTTAATCAGTAGATTACCGTATTATGTGAAGGAAAAAATGATTGAAAGGGAATGGTCGCAACCTTGCGAATTACTGGGATATTTAGAACAGTAAGATATACTTAGTAGAGAACGGGAAGACGAGAAATTTAGATTTAGTAGAAATGAAAATTCTCGAAACAATAATAATTCAGAAGCGCGAAAATTTAACAACAGCAATCATAGCCGGTTTTGTTAAATAAAACGTCAATCTAAAGATCAAGAGAGCAAACAAAATCGGGGTAATAACTCTAAAATGCGGAAATCACACAATAACGATAATGAGACAAATCACCCTCAAGTAATTAATGAGGGTCAAGTTGTAGGTGTTGTTATTATAGAAAGTTCGGAAAACTAGTAAAGTCCTTTAGTACGGGTCGACTAAACGGAACTGTTAGTCAAAATTATACAAGACCCACTGGCAATTTTCCATTAAGCTGCCAAAAGGAAGGTGATTGGCAACAAGATTTACTTCGTGAAGACAATCAGATAAGAGACAATATAACTTATAAACCCATTATTAAAGGTTATATTAAATATACAGAAGTAAATATTATAATCGATTCGTGTAGCGAAGTAAGTATTTTGTCTAAAGAATCATTTCAACTTAAAAGGAAATACTGGAATTTTCCAACCTTACCTGTAACCGGTGTGACAATTATAGGAGTTACTGTTAAAAGAAGTCAAAATATTAGTGAAGAAGATTATTTAACTTTTAAAATTTCTAAACAATCATTTTCTCACTCTTTACTTGTTGTAGCCAACTTGAACGTGGCCATCATCCTAGATATAGACTGGTTGTGTAAGTATAAAGCTATATTAGATTTTAAGGACTCTTCCTTAACCATTCATAAGGAAGCATATACTTTTAAAAAGGTGTTTTCTAATAACCAAGTACCTGAAAATTGTTACGAATCTTTACAAGTTAAGTACACTCGGCCCATACACCTATTAGTTGATTCTAATGATGTTGAATATGAGGTGTACCAATGTGAGGCTAGTAATAGTATCGAAACCGAAGTGATAGAAAAATGTTATTCTATGAATTGTCTATCCGAACAAGAAAAAGAAGAGCTAGAATCTTTATTGTTAGAATTTAGAGCCGTCTTTTCAGATGAACCGGGAAGAATCAAAGATTACGTCTGTAAACTTAAAATTAAGGATCAAAAACCATTCTGTAAGAAACCTTTACCTATTCCTGTACAATTCAAAGAACCAGCTAGCAGGGAAATAAATAAGATGCTAGAACAGAATATTATCGAACGATCATATAGTGCTTTTAACAGTCCTTTGTGGGTAGTTAAGAAAGCTGCTGGTGGGGTACGACTGGTTCTGGATGCTCGCGAATTAAACAAAATTATAGAGATGGAAAGAGACAGACCTATTCCTATGGAGAAGGTATTTCTTAAAAATGCTGGTTCTCGCTACATGAGTACAATGGATTTAACTGCTGGTTACCATCAAGTCATATTACACCCAGATTCTCGGCAATATACGGCTTTTCTTTTTGAAGGCAGATCATATCAGTTCCAAGTTTTACCTTTTGGACTTAATATATCAGTATCAACTTTCATTTGGGCGTTAGATTCTGCTTTGGGTCAGCAATTATCACAAAAGATTATCTTATATGTAGATGATATTTTGGTAGCCACTAAAACGTGGAAAGAACACGTAACTATATTACGTGAATTGCTTAACTGTTTAATTGATAGTGGAATTACTTTAAAATTATCTAAATCTTACTTCAGAAAAGAAGAAGTGAGATTTTTAGGGCATCTAGTGGACAGTAAAGGTATTGGGCCAGACCCAGCACCTATTGAAGCTATTGCTCGATGTCCAAGTCCTAGAAATCGGAAACAACTGAAATCATTCTTAGGAATGGTAGGATTTCTGAGAAGATTTATTCCAGGGCAGGATGTTGTGAATCCTAAATTACTCGATTTGTTAAAAAAGAAATCGGCATGGTTCGGGGGAAAAGAGGAAGAGGAAGTCTTTAATAAGATAAAAGGGGCATTAATAGAAGCTAAAATGTTATACCACCCAGATTTCAATCAGGACTTTTGTATGTGTACAGACGCCTCTGATTATGGTGTGTCTTGCGTAATATTCCAAGGTGATTTGGCTAATGAAAAGGGATTATATCAACCTATTGGATTCACTAGTAGAACTTTAAATAAACATGAAAGAAATTATTTTTTAACCGAGAAGGAAGCTCTCGCAGTGGTATGGGGGTTTCAAAGATTTAGAGGATTATTAATTTGAAGAAAAACAATTGTATATACTAATCATCAGGCTTTAACCTTTTTAAACAATTCCCGGTTACTTCACCATAGGTTATTACGTTGGGTATTATGCTTGCAGGAACTCTAGTACGAAATTAGATATATAAAAGGTTCTCAAAATGAAGTTTCAGATGCTTTGTCGAGACTTCCAGTAGGAATGGGGAATATTAACAGTGCAGAAGAACCAGGAACAAATTACCATGTTTATTTCCTTTTAAATCAGGAGAACGAACGTAAGGTTAAACGGTTAATAACTGCTATTAAATGCAATCAAAGAAATGACGATCAGTATAGGGATGTTGTACAAAACCTTAGTAATAGGGAAGAAACAGTTAACACTAGAGGTGTGTGGTTATATTTCAACGAGTTGTTGTATTGGAAAGCACCGAGGGAACATCAGAGGTGGAAAATTTGCATTCCGAAAACTTTCGTTTACGAATTAGTTACTTATATCCATGAAGGTTACGGGCATTTTGGTATTCATAAATGTGTCAAACATCTGATGAAGTATTATTATTTCAAAAATATGTCCCGTATTGTAAAAAGCATTATTAGAACTTGTGAAATCTGCCAAAAAGTTAAAGTTAGTAACAAATCTAAGCATTATAAATTATATGCGGTAATTCCTCGAGGTCTATGGGATCAACTATCACGATTTTTTCGGTCCTCTGCCTCTTAGTTCGGGAGGATTCAGTTATGCGTTTGTTATAATGGAATGTTGGTCCAAACATGTGAAACTATATACTTTGAAACGAGCGAATACAGCAAGGGTTATACGCTGTCTCACTCGAAATTACTTTGTTAACTGGGGCATTCCTAAACGACTTATGTATGACAACGGTAGTGCTTTTATTAGTCAAAAGTTTCAAGATATGATAAAACAATATGGAATAAGGCACATCTTAATCTCAAAATATCACTCTCAAAGTAATTTAGTAGAAAGTCATGAAGGAATTGGGACGGTTATGTAAAACATATTGTGCGTCTAGACATACTCGGTGAGCCAAACTAAGGCCTGAATTCGAAAAAATATTAAACGAATTGCCTAATCTAACGACAGGGTTATCACCTATTGAAATTTTAGGCAAGCGAATTATAAGAGAGCCTTTACTAGCTGCTGTACCTTGGCCACCAGTAAATGAGACCCAACAATGCATTTCAAGCGACAAAATTCGCGAACAGATTGTTAAGAAAGTTGAACGGATACTTAAAAGTTATAATCAACATGCTATAGAACCCTCATTTCAAGTAGGAGACCTTGTATTAGTACGATCTCATCCTAAAAGTTCGAAAATTAATAAGGAATGTAGGAAATTTTTCTTAACCTTTGAAGGTCCATATGTTGTCCGTAAGGTTGTACATCCCAAAGCGTTACTTCATATGTAACCTTCGTCAGGTGTAATTAAAGGTTTATATAGTGATGATCAAATTAAACCCTTCATCCCTAAAGAAGTTAATATTTAGTTTATGTTACATATGAACGAATGTTCGCGGTTTATTCATGCAACTTTTTTGTGATAGGGACGTATTATTTTAGGGAAATGACAAAAAAGAATACACAAGGGCTCAACAATAATCTACCAGTACTTCAAGAAAGGAAAGATAACTAAAAAGGGTTTATATGGATGAATTTTTGTTATTAGGTCAGAAGGAATTTTGTATATTTTTGTATTTACTCGGATAGTAGGAATCAAAGGGGATAGTTAATGGTTTTAGGGACCATGGGCGTCCAGAGCTATAATGCTCACGAGGACATAGCAGAGTACCTTTAATAGAGATTGGTAACAAATATAGAACACACCAAACGGGGCTCTCTCGCTTGTTTCTCCTAAATAAATTGCCATTACCTAATAAGAGTGTCTGAAGATAAAGAAAACCATGCCGAGTTTCTAAAGAAAGTTTGCTTGATTTCTGCTTGACCTCATGAATAAACAAAGTATTATAGAAAGGAATGATGTAAGGTAAATAGTACTAGTAGTTATTGTGAGAAACTCATTATATATATATATATATATATATATATATATTGTTATTCGTAGCTGAATATACGAAGATTACTTCTTTCCACTTAATAGTTGGTAGTAAATAATTACTTAGCACGTTCCTTAACGTTATTACATTAGGATAGAGCGTTTAAATTGTTATAGGTTCGTCTCAGGTTTATTCATTTACTAAAGTTGCTCTTTCCAATATATATATGAGACGAACCTATAACAATTTCAACGCTCTATCCTAATGTAATAACGTTAAGGAACGTGCTAAGCAAGTATTTACTAGCAACTATTAAGTGGAAAGGAGAAATCTTCGTATATTCAGCTACGAATAACAACAATAACAACGACTAACAAGTAAATGACAAATAGTCACAAACATTAATGATATTATTTCTTTAAAGTCATAAAAGGATAAATCTATCTAAAAGCATAGACATTAGACTACGTAAAATGTAAGAAAAATGTTTGAAACTTTTATTACCTTAACAGTTAATGTTGCATATACGAGAAGTTTTATTTTCGGTTAATTCCTGCCAAACTGAGCTTGTGGGTGAGGAATGTAATGGGACGCGAAATTAAAGCGTCACCCATCCACAAGGATCAGCTCAGTTTGCAGGTAAATATAAGTTTAATTTAGTGTTTTGTTTATGTATTTGTAATATTTCGCTATTTTTGTAAAATATTTAAAGTTTTGTATTTTTGTTTTGTATGTTTCATGTTTGGAGAGAGCAGCGCAACTCGCGGAAACAGTGTCTTTACTGCCGGAACCAGAAAATTGCTGGCCACTAGACGTCGCGGGTCAACGGCCAAAGAGCAGCAGAAGATCCTGTGACCGGGTTGTTGCGTCGAACCTCCAACATTCAAATACATAAAAATTTGTAATTTTCCATTTTAATGACATCACAGAATGTTAAGTTCATGTTGTATTTCGTTCAGTTCTGTTTTGTCGAGTTTGATGTTCACATCTGTATGTAGCATATACGAAGACAATAAAACAGCGTATGCTCTATAGCTTAAATACGTGTTCGAGAATTATTTATGAAGAGTTATATTGAGGAAGAATTATTACTGAATTTTTCCAAGATAATAATTTTCAGAAGAGTTTGATTTCGATTTTTTAATCTTAAAGGTTTTACAGTCTGATTTTAATATGGGAAAAGTAAGATAACTTGGAAGAATATAATTTCCAAGAAGAAACAAACGACATTTAGATTTCAAAAGTTTTGCGCAAACCAGTTGGACTGAGTGACGTAATTTTGCACAAACGACTCAACTGAAGGTGTTTTAATTACAGTTTCGTTCAAGAATCTTTTATAGGGAACTTTAAAAGAATTTAAATAATTTTTTGAAGTGTTTTGTGAACGACGTAGGTGACGAAGTCTGCACATGGTCATATTTCAAACAAAAATCATTGAGCCATACGCGTCGTTACACTACAAGCTTTCCCACACTTTGTATATAAATTACATTAACAAGATTCCTATCCATAAGAGGTAACCTCCTATTCCGGAAAGAACCCGGATATTTGTGTATCAGTTTATAAATAAAAGTTTCAATTGATTTTCTCAGATTTTGAAATAAATAATATTTTCCCTTCATTTAATGTTTTTCTTACGCTAACTAGCAATACTCCAGTACCCAAGTATCTCACTAGTTACGTAAGAAAATAGAATATTTTTGTGTCTTTTCCTTACAGCGGACGACTCCAGAAGATATTTATTGCTGAAAGTTTTTCAGGCATTTCTGTTTGATACGTTAGGAGCGCCTGTCTGACTTCTGTAGTAGCGTGGAGTGGAAATTGCTTCTTGTAGGAGCCAAAGAGTACTTGTCAGATGAATCCGTTGCGAAACTCGCCAACATAACACCCACATACTGACAAGGTACAGGAGCAGTTCGACCCACAATTAACGAAATCTGCTTACAAAGCCTTGTGTCATAATCTTGCCACTAACTACAGTCAACATTCTTTTCCTGCAACGAAGGGTATCACTGCAACTTTTTTTTTAAAGAGACTCCAGCTACTACAATGCATTCTCTGCCTTCCCTACAGTTTTTGCTCTCTAGTACCCTGCAAGTTATTCCTTGATGTCGTAAACTTGTCATTCTTCTTCTTAATACATTGACGAAAAACGCGAAAAAACGCAACATGAAGAATGATTTGTGCTACATACGTGAAATTTGGTAGGCATGTTTAAACAAACGAAAGTTGGTAGACGTGTTCTCATTTGAAAGATGATGTTTATTCGGATTTCGCAGCAGTCGCGCAAGAGTGCCGCTGATAGACCACCATGAGGATTCTAGACAGGTTTGCTTTAAATACATGCTGTAACAGTCGTGAGCATTTGTTACCGTTGAGTTTGGACGTCGCGAGTTGACGTTAGTCAAGCATGCCTGTAAGGCCACAAAGATGCCATTATGAACACCTCACTCTGTTTGAACGAGGTCCTGTAATAGGGATACGAGAAGCTGGATATTCTTTTTGCGATATTGCAGAAAGGCTTGGCAGGAATGTAGGCACTGTACCTGATTGCTGGCAGAGGTGGTCACGATAATGTATAGTCGCAAGATCAGTCTCTGGATGGCAAAGTGGTACTACCGAGAGGGAAGACCATCGTGTTCGACGTATGGCTCTGGCGCGTCGTCCTGCCTCTGCAGCGGTACTGTGAGCAGCTGTTGGCACCGTTGTGACACTGCGAACTGTTACAAACCGGTTACTTCAAGCACAGTTCCGAACCAGACGCCTATAGCACGCGTTCCATTGACCCCAAACAACCGCCATTTGCGATTTCAGTGGTGTCAAGCGAGAGGTCAGAGTGGACGCCTGTTGTGTTTTCTGATGAAAGCTGGCTATGCCTCGGTGCCAGTAATGCCCGTGTGTTGGTTAGAAGGATGCGAGTTGTGGGCCTGTAACCAACCTGACTGCGTGCTAAATACGCTGGACCTACACACAGATTTATTGCCTCAGCGAGATTTCGTATGACAGCAAGAGGACTCTCGCTATTATCCCTGCCGGAAAATTTGTACCTCAGTTTGCTGATTCGACCTGTTGTGCTGCCATTCATCAACAACATTTCAGGAGATGTTTTGTCCGCAGCTCGTGGTCGTGCGGTAGCGTTCTCGCTTCCCACGCCCGGGTTCCCGGGTTCGATTCCCGGCGGGGTCAGGGATTTTCTCTGCCTCGTGATGACTGGGTGTTGTGTGATGTCCTTAGGTTAGTTAAGTTTAAGTAGTTCTAAGTTCTAGGGGACTGATGACCATAGATGTTAAGTCCCATAGTGCTCAGAGCCATTTGAACCATTTTTTGGAGATGTTTTCCAATAGAATAACGCTCTCCCACATACCGCTGATGTAACCTAACATGCTGTACATGGTGTTGATATGTTGCCTTGGCCTGCTCGATCACCAGAACTGTTTCCAATGGAGTACGTATGGGACATCATAGGACGGTATCTCAAGCGTCATCGACAAACAGCATTAACTGTCCCTGTATTGACCGGTCAGGAGCAAGAGACATGGAACTCCATCCCACAAACTGACATCCCAGCACCTGTACAACACAATGCTTGCACGTTTGCATGTTTGCAATCAACATTCCGACGGTTACACAGGTTTTATAAATTATAGAGTGCAGCAATCAGTCGTCCTTTTTAGATTTTATTATGCAAATCCAGATTTCGGCTAGTAGCTAGCCATTCTCAAAGCGCTATTTTGAATGTCTGAAAGTCCCTGTTGTTCGGGCGTGTCACACTTCTTTGAATACTCATACCACTGAGAATTCACAGTTCTTCGAATACTCATACCACTGAGTATTCAAAGAACTGTGACACGCCCGAATAACAGGAACTTACATGCATTCAAAACAGCGCATTGAAAATGGCTCAAATCCAGATTTCTGCTAGTAGCTAGCCATTCTCAATGCGCTATTTTCAATGCCTGAAAGTCCCTGTTGTTCAGGCATGTCACACTTCTTTGAATACTCATACCACTGAGTATTCACAATTCTTCGAATACTCATACCACTGAGTATTCAAAGAACTGTGACACGCCCGAATAACAGGGACTTACATGCATTCAAAACAGCGCATTGAAAATGGCTCAGATCCAGATTTCGGCTAGTAGCTAGCCATTCTCAATGCGCTATTTTCAATGCCTGAAAGTCCCTGTTGTTCAGGCATGTCACACTTCTTTGAATACTCATAACACTGAGTATTCACAGCTCCTTGAATACTCATACCACTGAGTAGTCAAAGAACTGTGTGTGACACGCCCGAACAACAGGGACTTACATGCATTCAAAACAGCGCACTGAAAATGGCTAGCTACTAGTCGAAATCTGGGTTTGCACAATAAAATCTAAAAAGGATGACTGATGGCTGCACTCTATAGTTTACAAGTCACATACAGACGCGAGTGCATCCACTTTCCGAATGGGAGGACTCGAACGTCCGGCGGGAGGGGCCGCGCAATCCGTGACATGACGCCTCAAACCAGGCTGCCACTGCAGTGGCGTATCTTGCCTTTTCATTAACCTGTGATCTTGTAGTGTGTAATATTAGTATCTGTTTCAATAGCTTAAAAAAACTTACATTCGATAAACTAACCATGCAGGTTAAAAAAAACCATCTGTGTAAAAAATTTCTTAGATCGTCGCTGAGCAGCGACCACCTGATATTTCAAATAATAGCTTACTCGCCTTTGCGGGATACGAATTGTTCATAATTTGTATCGATAGAGATATTTTGTGTTTCTTATTTTTTGACAGCTGAAGAATTGTCATCCTCTTCTGTTAACACAGTCGTGATATTTTTTAAAGACGGCGGACGCGTATATGACGTGGTCCGCAATAACTAATTAGTTATTATAAAATATTACTATTGTGCAGTGCTATGTAAGAATTTATGTGTGCAGCTAAGATGAAATAACGAAAATGTTAAAGGACTTTATTTAAAGAAACAGCCAGCAAGGCATAAAATTGAAAAGAACGGATCCTATTGTTAGAAATACTGACTAAGGTAATTAAATTGGTTATTGTGCTCTCAAATGCTGTAGTGCCTACTTATTACTTAAAGTATTTCTATACTATGCATCTCCTATTAATGTCAACAGAAATCATGGTGTTCTTATAGTTTTCATACAGCTACCAGGAACCGACTGCATGTCGGCAAACGTCATAGTTAAGGCAGAAGGCGCATTGTTATTTACCTTGTTTGTGATTTAAATCCAACTTCTTTTAATGTGTGGTGTAGTATAGCAAAGAAAATTTCCAGCTCTGTCTGGTTCCTTAGATTTCTCTGTTCGCAGTTGCTATGTCTCATATCCGGTCGTGATCGAACATGATCACGACACAAATAAATTAAGTGCCAATGCGAACTCTGTTCTTAATCTTGGGAACGCTAGGCCTTCTGCAAACGATTTCAGGTGACATATAGATAAACTATAACTTACAGTACTTAAGGTTTTTGAAAAGTCTTTGCTCTTCACGCCAAGAAGTGGTGCAAAACTCAACAGATTTCTGAATCTTCACAAGAGAATAATAATTTGATCAATATATGTTAAAAAAAAACACCACAAGTGTTAATCACTTAAATGTGACACCGAGACAAATGTATTCCCAAAATTTCATTAGTCTATATTAATTATTTTTTGGTGTTATGATTTTTTTTCCCTTCAGTATATTTTCCACATAATCCCCTCCTCGCCAATTGAGAGGAGAACTTACTCATTTCGTAACAATCCACCTAATTTTCAACATCTCTCTGTAGTACCACATCTCAGACGCTTAGATTCTTTTCTTTTCCGGTTTCTCAGTGTCAAGTTTCACTACCATAGAACTCTCCACTCTAAAAGTACATTTTGAGAAATATCTTCATCAAATTAAAGCCGATATTCGATACTAACCGCCTTCTCTTGGACAAAAATGCTTTCATGGCTGTGCTAATCTACTTTTTATATTCTCCTTGCTTCGACCATCGTGTGTTATTTTGCTGCCGAAGTAGGAGAATCCCTTAAATTCTTCTACTTCATGGTCCCGAATTCTAATGTTAATTTTATCTGCTACTCTTCGTTACCTTCGTCTTTGGTCGCTTTTAATCTCAATCCATATACTATACTCATTAGACCGTTCATTCTATTCAACAGGTCCTCGAATACTTCTTGGCTTTCACTGAGGACGGAAATCCTGCCAGTGAATCTTGTCTTTGACATCCTTTCATCCTCAATCTTAATCCGACTTTTGAATCTTTCTTTTATTTCCGTCCTTGCTTCTTCATTAAATAAACTGAACAGTAGTGGTGAAATACTACATCCCTGTCTTTTACCCTTCAAAATACGAACACATCGTGCTTGGGCTATCGTTTTAATTGCTTCCTCTTGGTTATTGTCCTATTTTAATATGTTATCCGTCTACATCTATAGCTTACTCCTTTTCTAAGGATTTAGAACATCTTGCACACTTTTTCAGGTCGACATATCCTATGAACTGGCCTTGATTTTTCTTAAGACTTGCTTCAATTTTCAATACCAACGCCAGAACTGCTCTCGGGTGCCCTTACCTTCCCGGAAGCCAAACTGTTTGTCATCCAACAGATCCCCAGCGTCGACTGCAGTAGATTTTGTAGTAGCCTTGGCCAGCTAAGACTGTAACAGTGTTAGTGTACGGAAGATGTGTTGGATTCCCATCAGGTCTTACCAGATTTCAATAGCTTTGTTTGCGTATGTGATCAGTGTCTTACTAGATATCCCCAGAAACGAGAAGCTGAGAACCATCTAGAACTGAGCTATAAAGGGTGGGTCACTAACTATTGCCACCAAGAATAAATCCGAAAGTATGATAGGAGCTGAAACGTTTGTGGGACAAAAGTTGTATGGAACATCGGAGGCCATAATATGACGGGTCTTCGGTTCTAGGTAGGGTCGCTTCAGAGAGATGAAGATAATCTTTGTTTTTTTTGTTTTTTTTTTTTTTTAATGGGGTGCTATAGTTTGGTACTTATTTTCTGATAGCGGCTATCGAAACGAAGCCAATGATGAGTAACAGTAAGGTCTTTGAAACGCCCGCCTGGTTAGCCGTGCGCTCTAACGCAACGCTTTCCGGACGGGAAGGCCTGCCGGTCGCCGGCACGAATCCACCCGGCGGATTAGTGTCTTCCCGGGTTCGATTCCCAGCGGGGTCAGGGATTTTCTCTGCCTCGTGATGACTGGGTGTTGCGTGATGTCCTTAGGTTAGTTAGGTTTAAGTAGTTCTAAGTTCTAGGGGACTGATGACCATAGATGTTAAGTCCCATAGTGCTCAGAGCCATTTGAACCATTTGGATTAGTGTTGAGGTCCGTGTGCCGGCCAGTCTGTGAATGGTTTTTAAGGCTGTTATGCATCTGCCTCAGCGAATGCAGCCTGGTTTCCCTTATCCCGCCTCAGTTACACTATGTCGGCGACTGCTGTGCGAACACTCTCTCCACGTACGCGTGCACCGTAATTACTCTACCACGCAAACGTCTGGTATAAGACGTTCCCAGGTCGTGGGGCGGGGGGGGGGGGGGGGGGGGGGGGCTGTCCACTGGGGGCCGAACCGCACAATAACTCTGGCTCGGTTCGGTGAGGGGCGGCAATGGATTAGTGGTCTGTGGTAGACAGTTGTGTACCACAGCGGGGACGAAGCCTCTCCGTCGTTTCTAGGTCCCCAGTTCCATACAATACAATACAAGGTCAATGAAGGTCAAAAAGGTGGCATGAACGTCCATGTACAGAATGTGCTCGAAGTGATGACCATTGATACCAATGCAGTGCTGCAATCTTCTTATCATGGATTGAGTACTATCCCTTGTCACTTCGGCACTTACCGAAGCCCATGCTCTGGCAATTCTCTCTCGTATATCGTGCATACAGTAAATATTCGACGAATACGGCGTATCCATCTAACGTGCCATTGACACGTAAACAACATTCGACGGTTTCGCAAAACAACACTAGTAGGAACGACAAGATTAGTAACGTCGAATGAAACAAAGGTGAATGACGTATTCCTTCGAAGAACAAGTCGATATGCTTCTCATTTACGGAGAATGCCAACGAAAATCAGTGCGAGCTAGAGACTTATACGCGGAAAGATATCTTCAGCGTACTCACCCTATACGTTGTACATTTAAATATCTGTATGATAAATTGAATCGGAAACATATCCGGCAAAGGAAAGTTACTAACAAGGAAACGGAGATTGGTACTCTTGCCGGCCGATGTGGCCGTGCGGTTCTAGGCGCATCAGTCTGGAACCGCGTGACCGCTACGGTCGCAGGTTCGAATCCTGCCTCGGGCATGGATGTGTGTGATGTCCTTAGGTTAGTTAGGTTTAAGTAGTTCTAAGTTCTAGGGGACTGATGACCACAGATGTTAAGTCCCATAGAGCTCAGAGCCATTTGAGCCATTAGTACTCTTGCCACTGTGGTTCGAGATCCTTGTGTTAGTTCGCGTCAAATCGCAAGGGAATCTGGCATGAGCGAGGGTAGTGTTGTTCGTATTCTGCATCACCTTAAATATCTTCCTTACTATATCATTCTCCACCAAGAATTAACTGGTACGTATTGTACGCGTGGCATTGAATTCTGCCGATGGGCTCAACTTCAGATTCAGAGGGATGACTCATTTATTATTTTGATTTTATTTACTGACGAGGCTACATTCACGAGCCACGGAAATGTTAATTTGAATTACATACATTATTAGGCAACTAAAAATCCATGTTGGCAGCGGCAAGTTGCACACCAAAAATCGTGGTCGGTGAATGCATTATGAGGGATTCTGAAGGACAGAATTATAGGCCCCTATTTTATCGAAGGTACTCCTAATGGTAGGAAGTACACCACATTCCTGCAAGAAACATTAGTTATTGGAAGAAATACATTATGTGACCAAAAGTATCCGGAAACCTGGCTGAAAACGACCTACAAGTTCGTGGCGCCCTCCATTGGTAATGCTAGCAGCCAAAAACCAACGTCATATTATGGTCCCCGTTTTCCCATGCAACGTTTGTCCCACGAACATTTCAGCTCCTATTCGGAGTTACTCTTGGTGGCAATAGTTAGTGACTCACCCCGTATAAAGCGCCACCTAACCTTGGAACACTTTTGTTCTACTTATTTATCCTCCCATCTGTTACTTAAAAATTAACGTTATTTATAGCAAAATTGGAGCTGTCAGTGTTCAGTTCAGATTTTATTCTAAAATTGTCGATTTGAAGCGTGAAACAAAGGTATGTTGCAGCAAAAGTAAAGAAACATACAGATTTATCATACAGCGCTAAAAATGCAATTTCCTGAGAGAAAGATAAAATTTTAAAAAAGCAAAACAAAAACTTATTAAATATCATTTTAAAGCTTCGTCGGGCATATATAAAACAAGTTTCTGTTCAAATGGTTCAAGTGGCTCTGAGCACTATGGGACTTAACTTCTGGGGTCATCAGTCCCATCAACACCGACATTGAGCTGTTGATGACTGGAAACATGTTGCCTGGTCAGACGAGTCTCGTTTCAAATTGTATTCAGCGGATAGATGTGTACGGGTATGGAGACATTTTCATGAATCCATGGACCCTGCATGCCAGCAGGGGACTGTTCAAGCTGGTGGAGGCTCTGTAATTGTATGGGGCGTGTCCAGTTCGAGTGATATGGGGCCCCTGATAAGTCTAGATACGACTCGGACAGGTGACACGTATGTAAACATCCTGTCAGATCACCTGCATCCATTCATTTCCATTGTGCGTTCCAACGGACTTGGGCTATTCCAGCAGGACGATGCAACACCCGATACGTCCAGAATTGCTACAGAGTGGCTCCAGGAACACTCTTCTGAGTTTAAACACTTCCGCTGACCACCAGACTCCCCAGACATGAACATCATTGAGCACGTCTGTGCCTTGCAAAGTGCTATTCAGAAGAGATTTCCACCACCTCGCACTCTTACGGATCTATGGACAGCCCTGCAAGATTCATGGTGTCAGTTCCCTCCAGTAGTGCTTCAGACATTAATCGAGTCCAGGACACGTCGTGTTGCGGCACTTCTGCGTGCTTGCAGGGGCTCTACACGATATTAGGTAGGTGTACCAGTTACTTTGGCTCTTCAGTGTATATGTGCCTATATTACGTACTTACGTTACTTATTGTTTTTCTCGTTGAATGACACGTGCTCTAGCACAAGATTTTAAAACGCGTTGGACAGATGTTTCCACCTCCCCTCCCCCAACCATCTTCTGCCCTCGTCTTCAACGTTTCGCGAATAGGAGGGCTCAAAATGGTTCAAATGGCCTCTGAGCACTATGGGACTTAACATCTGAGGTCATCAGTCCCCTAGAACTTAGAACTACTTAAACCTAACTAACCTAAGGATAGCACACACATCCATGCCCGGGGCAGGATTCGAACCTGCGACCGTAGCGGTCGCTCGGTTCCAGACTGAAGCGCCTAGAACCGCTCGGTCACAATGGCCGGCTTTGGTTGTCACTCCACTATACAGTACTTCGCGGACGATGCGCGCGAAAGTTTAAAAGTTGTACTTTAAAAAGGTCACAACTGCATACTATGAGAATGACGCCCCAAACTCTACTCAGGGACCACATGGTCAGTAGGGCATTACTGTCTGCTTATACGAATACACTGCTTATATGAAAGCACTGAAAGATCTGAGTCGAAACAAGGCCCCCGGAGTAGACAACATTCCATTAGAACTACTGACAGCCTTGGGAGAGCCAGTCTTGACAAAACTCTACCACCTGGTGAGCAAGATGTATGAGACAGACGAAATACCCTCAGACGTCAAGAAGAATATAATAATTTCAATCCCAAAGAAAGCAGGTGTTGACAGATGTGAAAATTACCGAACTATTAGTTTAATAAGTCATTGCTGCAAAATATTAACGCGAATTCTTTACAGACGAATGGAAAAACTGGTAGAGGCCGACCTCAGGGAAGATCAGTTTGGATTCCGTAGAAATGTTGGAACACGTGAGGCAATACTGACCATATGACTTATCTTAGGAGATAGATTAAGGAAAGGCAAACCTACATTCCTAACATTTGTAGAGTTAGAGAAAGCTTTTGACAATGTTGACTGGAACACTCTCTTTCAAATTCTAAAGTTGGCGGGGGTAAAATAAAGGGAGCGAAAGGCTATTTACAATTTGTACAGAAACCAGATGGCAGTTATAACAGTAGAGGGGAACGACAGGGAAGCAGTGGTTCTAAAGGGACTGAGACAGGGCTGTAGCCTTTCCCCGATGTTATTCAATCTGTATATTGAGCAAGCAGTAAAGGAAACAAAAAAAATTCGGAGTAGGTATTGAAATTCATGGAGAAAAAATAAAAACTTTGAGCTTCGCCGATGACATTGTAATTCTGTCAGAGACAGCAAAGGACTTGGAAGAACAGTGGAACAGAATGGACAGTGTCTTGATAGGAGGATATAAAATGAACATCAACAAAAGCAAAACGAGGATAATGTAACTCGGATGATGCTGAAGGAATTAGATTAGGGAATGAGACACTTAAAATAGTAGAAGAGTTTTGCTATTTGGGGAGCAAAAGAACTAACGATGCTCGAAGTAGGGAGGATATAAAATGTAGATTGGCTATGGCAAGGAAAAGCGTTTCTGAAGAAGATAAATTTGTTAACATCAACTATAGATTTAAGTGTCTGGAAGTCGTTTCTGAAAGTATTGGTATGGAGTGTAGCCATGTATGAAAGTGAAACATGGACGATAAATAGTTTGGACAAGAAGAGAATAGAAGCTTTTTAAATGTGGTGCTACAGAAGAATGCTGAAGATAAGGTGGGTAGATCATGTAACTAATGAGGAGGTATTGAATAGGATTGGGTAGAAGAGAAGTTTGTGGCACAACTTGACAAGAAGAAGGGATCGGTTGTTGGGACATGTTCTGAGGCATCAGGGGATCACCAATTTAGTATTGGAGGGCAGTGTGGAGAGTAAAAATCGTAGAGGGAGACCAAGAGATGAATACACTAAGCACATTCAGAAGGATGAAAGTTGCAGTAGTTACTCAGAGATGAAGAGCATGGAGAGCTGCATCAAACCAGTCTCAGGACTGAAGACCACAACAACAACAACAACATACACGAAAACTCGAGTGCACGCTTTTACTGCGTCGTCTTACTATTTCTCGAGCTGCCTTAAGTGATGAACAGCCTGCGACTCGTGTGTTGTTTCTAACGCAACAGGATCGTCGTGCCATTTTCCAACAGGAGAATGTTCGTCCACATATGACAGGTGTCTCTGTGAAGTATCTTCGTGAAGCTGGGGTACTCCCGTGGCCAGCGAGATCCCTAGGTCGGTATCTTATACCGATACAACGTATGTGGGATCAGCCGGACGCCCGTGCCTGTGCCACTGTGCAGTATATCAAGGTGCAGTTGCAGCAGTTACGTAACAGGAGAGGATAAAATGGATTTATGGCACCGTTCTCAACCAAATCTGTGTATGGGTCCAGGTTAAGGGGAGTGCAGTGTCATACAAGTGCGTTCAAATTAGCAAGTTCTTTGTCAACTTGAGTTTCTAATCACTGCAGTAATATTTCAAACCCTGTCGACCAGTGAAGTATCATTTAGCTTCAACCTGCCCTTCTGGATGCTACAAGTTTATTTATTCACTTACCATTATTAATACTTTTTTCGGCAGTCAGTGTCGATACCTTGTGAGAAAAACGGCCAAACCAAATCACAAGGACGTGAAGGGGTACTGCAACAAGTTGACGCATTGGCTTGTATACTAAGCAGTATCACTAAAGACGGAAGAAGCAAAGAAGAAAAAAGATGCAGAATTTCACATAAAAAAGCGCCTCTACTAAAAAGAAGTCGAGGAGGAAACAAAACTAGCTGTTTATTGTCACAAAGTAAAGAGTGCTTTCGACAGGGGATGTGAAATAGATTCCATATATTTAGATTTCCAAAAGGCTTTTGATACCGTGCCTCAAAAGCGACCTCTATTTAAATTGCATCCCTAAAGAATATCGTCTCAATTGTATAACTGGATTCTTGATTTGCTGTCCGTAAGGTCACATTTCGTAATATGAGGCGTGTTTTTTAAGTAAGTACCGTTTTGGAATTAAAAAAGACACAATAAGATATCTCAATAATTTTATTTTTACATGAAAGCCTGTACCTTAATCTACTTTTCTACATAATTTCCGTCAATATTGAGGCGTCATAACGTTATACCAGTTTTTGAATACCCTCCCCATAGCAGCCTGCCGCCTGACTTGTTACCCACTGCATCACCACTGTTTTGACTTCGTCATCGTCTTGAAGGCGCTGACCGCCCAGGTGTTTCTTCAAGTGCGGGAACAGATGGTAGTCACTGGGCGCAGGATCGGGGCTGTATGGAGGATGATCTAGAGTTTCCCATCGAAAAGATGTCACGAGATCTCTGGTCTGATTCGCCACATGCGGACGGACATTGTCTTGCAGCAAAACTATGCCCTTGCTCAACTTGCCACGTCTTTTGTTCTGAATTGAACGGCGCAAATTGTGCAATGTTTTGCAGTAAGCTGCTGCAGTGATTGTCTCATTACGAGGCAGAAATTCCACCAGCAATACTCCTTTTCTGTCCCAAAAAACTGTGCACATGATTTTCCAAACAGAAATTGTTTGCTCAAACTACACTTTTCTGTGTGAATCTGAATGCTGCCATTCCATCGACTGTTGCTTTGATTCTGGTGTGACATGGGACACCCATTTTCATCGCCTGTAACAATTTGGCTTACGAAATCGTCACCGTCGTCTAGGTACCACTCAAGGAAAGTCAATGCATTGTCTAAACGTTTGGTTTTGTGCACATCTGTCAACATTTTCGGTACTCAACATGCGCACAATTTTCGGTAATTCAAGTGCTCGGTCACAATGCCATTCAAAACACTACAAGAAACATTAGGAAAGTTATCCTGCAAGAAGGAAATCATAAAGCATCTGTTTTCTCTCACCTTATTGTCCACTTCCTGTACCAAACTTTCATTAACGACCGAAAAACGCCCACTCTGCTGTTCATCATGTACATTTGTGCGGCCATCTTTAAATGCTCTCACTCACTTTCTTGCCATTCCATCACTCATAATGTTTTATCCGTAAACTGCACACATCTCACGATGCATATCGATCGCTTTTAGGTCTTTAGCACTAAGAAATCTTATGACAGCCTCTACTTCACAGTCGGCGGGACTCACGATTATCGGACGCATCTTAAACACTCAGTACACAACGTAAACAAGGAAGACTGAGACTGTAATGGCGTCAGTGCGTAGACAACAGATGTAGGTACCCAGTGCGCATGCGCAGAACGCCGACCGCAGCGCTGTGGCCGCGGTGTCGCAAAACCGTACTTACTTAAAAAATACGCCTCGTCACTGACGGAAAGTAATCGAGTAAAACAGAACTACGAAGGTTGCACAGAAAGTAATGCACTGCATTTTTTCTTCTCTGACGATTCTTTATTGAACATAACAAGAATTACACACTGTAACCTCCCCACAAAATTTTTTAAATGTCAATAATTGAATGAGAATGCATATAGTGCCAAATGTTAGCTTCTCACAATAATAAAACTCAATGATAATAAAAATGTGCAAAAATATTATGTCCCCACAAAATTAACGTTAAGATAAACCTGATAAATTCTATAAGGGCAGCTGCGCTGACCTTCGGCCCTGTGCAATAATTAAACCTGAACACAAAAACCAAAATTCTTACCTCAGTAAACTGCATCTATATCTGCTCTTATTTTTACTGCATCTCCATCTGCTCTTATTTTTCGGCACAGCTCCGTGCAATGCTGGCCCATGTTTAATTCTGATTCTTGGAGGGAATGCATGGGAAATATTAATTAACTTGAAATGAATCCTTTTTGTTTAAAACAGTTACTTTAAAAGAAAATTATTATTGGGGGCAATTCTTGAACAAATTAATTACAATTAACATATGTTATTGGCTGAGCGCAATGCTGCTTCATTACCTTCGATAACAATATACCTCGTCCAGAACCGTGACCAGAGACCCATGTCGACGCCCGCCGACTCCTCACACACTCGCAACTGTTCCTCGCGACTCCCTACACGCAACTCCTACTCGCAACTGACTACTCGCAACTACCGACTGA
Source organism: Schistocerca nitens (assembly GCF_023898315.1). Taxonomy (NCBI): domain Eukaryota; kingdom Metazoa; phylum Arthropoda; class Insecta; order Orthoptera; family Acrididae; genus Schistocerca; species Schistocerca nitens. The sequence continues at coordinate 527,642,970 of NC_064620.1, forward strand.
CTACTACTGCAGACAGAGTGCAACTCGCAACTGAACACTCGCGCGGTCAAGCGCAGACTAGCAACGATAAATAACTCTCTGGTCAAAGATTCTGTCATGCCTCGCCATCGCTGTTAATGGATACACTGAATACAAACGTGTTTCATAACCCTCCACTGCGGGGGCAAAAATTTGGCAGCGATGGTGAGTCATTTGGACTTGCCATGAGCAACAAATTTTTTCTTAACTAATTAACATTACAAACAGAGAATATACAGATATAGAACATGGAGTAAATATGGTACACATGCACCGAGTACACAACATTTCAGACAATGACAAAAATATATATACAATGAGTACATAACATATCAGCAAAGCACAAAAAATGTATATACAAATCATATTGATAAATGACAAAAATGCACACTCACTGAAGTAGCGAACATATCAGGAAATCACGAATGTACAGGCAACGAGTACAAGTCATATTGCGAAATGACAAAAGTGCACACTCACTGAAGTTCAGCACAAAACATATTAATCAAATGACATAAGTGCACATGTACTGTAGTTCATAACATATCAGCAAATGAAAAAAATGTACATACAATGAGTAGAAATCATGTTAAAAAAATGACAAAAGTGCACACGCACTATAATTCAGAATATATCAGCAAATCAAAAAAAATGTATTGGTCATGAATATAAATCATATTAGAAAAAAATGATTTTCACTATGTTACAAGAATTAGGATAGGAAAGGGAAGGATTGCATCATGGTTGTAGCACTTCAGGTTGCACGCAGCTGCACTGAAAGTCCATATCTTTCTACTGTAGCACAACACCAAGTGGAACAATCTGAAGTTCTTTTCCCAGAAGTATTTATCAGCGTAGCTAAGACACTGAAATGTCGTAGTAATATTCCACGTTATCATTTTAGCAGCACATTAGGTACACCAAACAGTGGGACCATAATAACACCTCCATCGCTCAAGGTGGTGGACAGCATGTCGTGTCAACACCACGTTCTTGTAAGGTACACCAATGTAGAATTAGTGCAAAAACCAAATATAGTGCTCCATGATTAAGAGGATATACAGTATAAACGGATATTGCATTAATTCAGGGTTACATTAGTAGTTTGCGGCATTCATTGCCCAGTTATTGAACATTTCTGTACCATGTATGTAGTATTACAGAATAATGTTCATAAATTGGCGTTTTACACAGAGAACATGGGCATTCATTGCCTAATTACAATCATCAGAAGTCATTTACACAGAACATTGGCACTCTTTGCCTAATTACCATCAGAAATCATTTACAGAGAACATTGGCATTCATTGCCTAATTAGAATCATCAGAAGTCATTTACACAGAACATTGGCACTCTTTGCCTAATTACCATCAGAAGTCATTTACAGAGAACATTGGCATTCATTGCCTAATTACAATCATCAGAAGTCATTTACACAGAACATAGGCACTCATTTTCTAATTACAAATCATCAGAAGTCATAACTTAAAACAGGAGGTAGTCAATAACATAGTATTACAGAATAATGTTCATAATTAATCATTGGTCATCTCAATACAGTAATCAGTAGCATTCATTTCCCAGTTACAAAGCATTATTATTCATTATTCAAGTTACATACTATTCAGAGCTGAGCAGTATTACTCAGAACTTTCTTAAACTGGTATCATTATTTGGGACTGGTAATACATTTTTTTGTTAGCAATGCATTGCGTTGGGTAATTACAGGGGAAGGAAAAAAAATTGCTTTTGGGTTGTTGCTGTAAATGAAAATGTGTAACGTCATTCGTCATGAGTCAGCTGTAGCAAGGTTATGAAACAAGTAGAGTATATGTGATCACATTCATAAATGACATAGATTTAATGAACAACTTATAAAGGCACATTTGCATGCCGAGCGTGAGTTTCCGCGGAAACGCGAAATATTAATTAAATAAATAATCAGTGACTAATAAATAAAGCCTATGGCACACAACTGCAGCGCTGTGTCGCTGATAAAGACAAAAGAATAATTACGTTACTCTTATGTCTGTTTAAGAGAGAGAGAGCTCAGGTAGAAGTGGTGCGAGAAGCACGTATTTTATTTTATTGTCTGGCACACCGCCATATTTTCATGTTATAGAAGAATACTGCGAGTTGCAACCACACTAGGCACTCGATTCTGTAATGAATTTATATTTATAAAAGTAAGTAGGATTATGAACTGTAGGCTATTTCACTGAATATATCTGATTTAACTAACTGTGTAACTTTTTTATGTTTAGTAGACAATCACCTCTGTACGACGTATTGGCATGGCTGGCAAATCATTGTAATATTGAGATTAGATCATGAGTCCGTACCTACCGCAGCAGTCTTTGGAAACGATTTAATTACGAAGTCCGATTATTTCAGTTTTCTTTCACGGTCAACTACGAGTTACATTGCCTTTTCCAAATAGCCATTGTCAAGCGTCTGATACCGAATAATTAAACGTCCACGTTCCAGATAAGCAAATACCAATTACAACCAATCATCATACATACAGAATAATTAATCATTAATATTTTATTCCATTTTATTTTTATTTATTTTATAAACTGCTTATAGCACATTAATTTCGCAAATAATTTCTCCTGCAAAAAATACAAAATGGATTATTAAACTAAAAGAAGAAACGCATATTATGCTGAAAAGTAGTGAACTTCGAATTAACAGGTAGTGAAATGTGTATAAAAATGTGTTCCATAGCTGTCCCTTCCAAAACCTTCATTCACCCTACTATGCAATAAAACACATACTGTCAAAACGAACTGCAACAAATACTTAAATAACTACATAGCATAAATACATAACTTCAACATTATCCTCATCTGTAAAGAAAAAACTTCGTTATCCATTACTTCATTATCATAACTCCATTATTATCATTACCTGTAAAGAAAAACTTCATTATTCATAGTAGCATATTCTTCATCATTATTCATCAGCATTCATTATCATCTGCAAAAAAAATCACTTTATTACTCATTACACAACTATTCCTTATCTCTAGCATATTTCATCACTAAAACTAAGATGTGTAGACCTGTCTGACAGCCTGCATCAATCGCCTTGTATTCTGAAAGAAAAAATTAGTTAAGACTGCTATTCTACGATGTGTATAGTATATTCTTGTTAATGCTTGTTAATCCTGATCCATTTACTCTTCATCACGAAGTATTGCATTCTCTTTCGATCATTCCGAAGGTGAAATTCCCAATTCTGTTTAATTTATTACTTTTACGCATCATTTCTTTCTGAAATTGATGAACAAAGATTAATGTCTTGCATTTACATAATATACTCACTAAATAATGACTGTTTTATGGTAACATAATTAAGCATACAGCATAACATGACAGAAAACGTAATATGTGAAAAAAAATAGATAGTGTTCAGAGGCAAAAATGTACCCAGTGTATTACAATGTAGCAGTAAAGTAGTCACGATGTTGAGATATCATAAGGCAAAAATGTCAAAGTCAACTAGTGTGTGTTATATCTTAACTATTTCATAGTGCATACAAACAAAACAGGAAAACAATCATACATACAAAAAAGATGGAAAATATGCACGGTCTGATGTGTAACGACAAGAAAAGCGACCTGCTAACCTTACCTTGCCGGGTACTTGCCAAGAAAAAATGCGATAATTATCAGTAAGTAATCACATAAATATAATTGCATAAATGGTCATAAAATGTGTAAATTTATCTGGAAAAATATGCACGGTCTGATGTGTAACGACAAGAAAAGCGACCTGCTAACCTTACCTTGCGGGGCATTTGCCAAGAAAAAATACGATAATCATCAGTAGGTGTTCATGTGAATATAATTGCATAAGCGGTCATAAAAAAATTAAGAAATGGCATTACAGTGTGATAAATCATAAAGTATCTTCATTCAATAAAAGGTTTGACGTTCGACACGTGATGGTTTCCTTTCGATTTTCTGGTTCTCAAAGTTTCGACGTGTACAACATTAGGGTGAGGAATGCTGCGAATCCGATATGGACCTGCGTATAGAAGTTCAAATTTACTGCACCCACCTTTTATTTTGTTGGATAAATAGTGTGTACGTACTAATATCTTCTGTCCAACGTGAAAGTCACGGCGTGTACAAACCTGTTTTTGCTGTCTTCTCCGGCACGTTTGATGTTGTTCAGCGCAATGTCAATTATTTCATGGTGTCGGAGCCGACGAGATGTAGGAAATGTAACTAATTCTTTAATTTTGTTAGGTGGTTCAGCATTTTTCAGTATAACAGACGGAGATAGCATAGTAGATTCATTTGGTATGGAATTAATTACATCCTGGAATGAGAGTATGTGTGTGTCCCAATCAATATGCTTTTTATGGCAGTATATTCTACACAGTTTACCAATCTCTTTCATTAATCGTTCACAAGGGTTCGAAGAAGCATGGTACCTGGATATATATAGATCGGAGAAATGTTTCTAGCTCGTAACATACGTGTCCATATAGCAGATCGAAATTGTGATCCATTCTCGGAAATTACTTTCATCACATGCCCTACATGAAATAAAAAATGTTTTACAAATGCTTTCGAAACGATTTTAGCAGTAGCTTTGCGTAACGGAGTGAAGGTAACAAATTTTGAAGTGAGTTCAACAGCGACAAAGATATAGCAAAAACCTCTATTAGTTCTGGGAATCAGACCAAAAATGTCTACAGCGGCCATGTGTCTTAATTTAACAGGTACAATGGGATATAATGGAGGAATATGTGAAGTCGTGTCTGACTTAGCTTTCTGGCAGATTTTACATGACGCTAAAACTCGTCGTATACGTTTCTCCATGTTCGTAAAATAACAGTTCTGTCTCAGTATAAGAAAACATTTTCTGGCTCCGTAATGTGCGTAACTTAAATGAGTATACCAGATTAATTTGTTAACAAGCTCGTCAGGAATGCATAATAACCAATTGTTGCTGTCAGGATGAGAGCGGCGAAACAGAATGTCATTGCGTACAGTGTAATGGTTTCTAATGGTAACATTATTCCTATCTTGCCAGAGGTGTTTAATCTCTTTCCACACGTTGTCTTTATTCTGCTCTTGTGCTATGTCCTGTAATGACGACGAAATAAAATTTTCAAATGCAACTTGTTGAATATACATCACGCTGAAATTTGCTTTGCAGAAGTTGGTTGCGATGTCTTGCTGATTGTTGCTGAGAGAACGGGATAGTGCATCTGCTACAATATTTTGTGTGCCGGGAATGTGAACAATTGTAAAATTAAATTCTTGTAAATAAAGTTTCCATCTGCTTAATCTGTCGTGTGTGAATTTAGCCGAAAGTAAAAATTGTATTGCTCTATGGTCTGTGTTAACTGTAGTGTGTCTTCCATAAAGAATGTGCCGAAATCTCGTAAAAGCCCAAACAACACATAACGTTTACAGTTCTGTAACAGAATAATTTCGTTCAGCAGGTGACAGAATGCGACTTGCAAATGCGATGTTGTTAATTACTGTACAACCATCTTCTTCAATTTCCTGAAAAATATGTACGCCTAAAGCGGTGTTAGAACTGTCGGTGGCAATGGAAAAATTTTTAGTAAGATCTGTGTGCGATAAAAGTGGTGCATTCAACAAGGCGTGTTTCAAATAACATTCTCGTGAACAAGATTCTGCGTGTCAAAATTATTGCTTGCGTTACTGGAATATACAACCTGTACTGTATTTAATCAAATTCCATCTGACGTACTATTATTTTCAGGAGGATGCTGTGGCATTTCCACTATTTGTACTGTTCTGTTAATTTTTCCTGACGTATTACGTTCTGGATGATACCTATTGTCTGGTACATTTATGATTATTTGTTGTGGCAGATGTTCTTGCTGCTGATAAGATAGACTGTTATTATACGTACGCTGAAAATTGTGCTCATTAATTTTACGTCTGTCGTGATAGTCATTTCTATACGGTGCATTGCGATAGGAATTGAAGTACTGTGTTTTCTGCACGTAGTTATTTCCTTGCTGGCGTGCATTACTATTTGTTGTAGCTGGGACTATACGTGCACGCGGCGAAACATTAAAGTTTGGTTGACCTTGTAGACTACATTGTTGGTTAGGTATGCTAACCGGCTGGCTTTCATGCTGTTGCGGTGAAAAACGTCTATTGTTACTGAAATGTGGCTCCTGTTGCTGATAATTTTGTACATACTGATGATTAAAAAATTTTATCTGATATCAAAATTTCGCTGGTAGTTCTGGAGTGCCTAATAAAAATTGTCACTTTCGGTAAAAACTTGTCTTATCGGGTTTTCATTATACATTCTTAATACTAGATAGAGCAATAGTTAAAGAGCTGTTTTGATAGATATCAAGGATAGTAGAAGAGAAGGCAGCAGTGCAGAAAACTAAAGATGAAACAGCACTACTACAGCTCGGGGCCCTATGCACGCTACGGCACATATTCATTAAAGCGTAATGAATCCCCTGAGGTCAATTATGCGCTGCAAATACATTTTAGCTTTTGCGTTACAGGCAATGCCGGTGAAAATTCAGAAGCAAATTGTTGTATCAATGCAAATTCAAGTTTCTTCATTACAGACAATGCTATTGAAAGTACAAAAATAAATTGTCGTATACAGTTCAAATCGTGTATCTGTGCACTGTCATTATTAAATTCCTTAGATTTTCTTACGGATAAAAATTGCTCGTAATGGACGTTCTCGTCACTGAATTTGAGAACACGTTCAGGTTTGTGTGTGAGAATCTGTTTATCTGTGTCATTTCGGATTTCAAGTCGCGTAGCTTTTCGGATTTTAAGTCGCGTAGTCTCTGTAAATTGCTTAAGTTACACTGGCTGTGTGAGTGTGACAAATGCTCGCAACGTGGCGGATTCTGTGACGTATTGGTGACTGAAATAGTTTTCATTTCTGTTACTTTAAAACTCTCGTCAATTTGGTTGTTCTGTCGTTCACTTTTATTATCGACTTCCGTATTCAGAGTGTGTGAAAGTTCTGGTGACTTTAAATTAAACTCGTCGCGTATCTGTGTTGCGTTTTTAAGATATTGTTCAGTGACTGCATTAATTTCATCTTTAAGTGATTCTGTTGTACGTGCATGTCTATTACCTAATCCTTGTGCAACAGTTCCAAATTCTTTGTTACTGTTAGTAGCACAAGCCTTAGTATCCTCACGTAATTGTTCTTCAGTATCATGACGTTGCACGGTAACAGCTGTAATCTGTTCACTAACTTGTTTGTTCTGTTCGTTAAGGTTGTCTTGTTTTTCGTTCGTCAGTTTGAAACTTTCATTAAATTGTTTGTTCTGTTCATCGAGTTTTTTGATCATGTCCTCTTGTTTTTTGAGAAAGTCGTCTTGTTTTTTAATTATTTGTAGCAATACTGCTATAATTTGATCCTCAGTAACATTACCTACTCTATTCTCTGTGCTCTTTAATTATGTACCTGCAATTGTCACGTTCTGTGTGACCATTTGGTGATTCTGTAATTTACAAAAAGGTTTGCCAATCGGATGTGCACTGTGTGTCACTACCTTGGAATTAAATAAATCCGACGCATTCTGATTACACTGTTCGGTTTCATTAGTGAAATCTGCCTGTTCATTACGTAAATCTTGCAAGCCGGTTGTGTTAAGCTGGGCAGCGCTCATTGCAACAGGACGCCCCGCGTCATCAATTCTCGTCAAATTAACAGAGGACACAATTGAATTCGTCTGTTCATCACTAGGATGATTGTCAGTAAACGGTGGATTGTCATCATTATATTGCGTGTCGCAAGTACTATCGGTGAAGTTATTTAATTCGGTTATTTCACTCATTATACCTCGCGATGCACTATTAATAGTCTTTCGCGGCATTTTTACACTAGTCACAATTATTCACAAATGAGACAAAGACAATGCAAAATTCAACAAATACAAATACAACAAAGAGCAACGAATTGCCGATGATCTGTAGAAGAAAGTCACAAAATTAGTAAAAGCGTTGCGCCAAATGCTAATTATATTTTAATAAATAAGAGCAGATATCTGGCTACTTCTCAGAAGATTCTCAACGAAATACGATCCTGGTCCGGATGTCGCCAAGTGTAACCTCCCCGCAAAATTTTTTAAATGTCAATAATTGAATGAGAATGCATATAGTGCCAAATGTTAGTTTCTCACAGTAATAAAACTCAATGATAATAAAAATGTGCAAGAATATTATGTCCCCACAAAATTAACGTTAAGATGAACCTGATAAATTTTATAAAGACAGCTGCGCTGACCTTCGGCCCTGTGCAATAATTAAACCTGAACACAAAAACCAAAATTCTTACCTCAGTAAACTGCATCTATATCTGCTCTTATTTTTACTGCATCTACATCTGCTCTTATTTTTTGGCACAGCTCCGTGCAATGCTGGCCCATGTTTAATTCTGATTCTTGGAGGGAATGCATGGGAAATATTAATTAACTTGAAATGAATCCTTTTTGTTTAAAACAGTTACTTTAAAAGAAAATTATTATTGGGGCAATTCTTGAACAAATTAGTTACAATTAACATATGTTATTGGCTGAGCGCAATGCTGCTTCATTACCTTCGATAACAATATACCTCGTCCAGAACCGTGACCAGAGACCCATGTCGACGCCCGCCGACTCCTCACACACTCGCAACTGTTCCTCGCGACTCACTACGCGCAACTCCTACTCGCAACTACCGACTGACTTCTACTGCAGACAGAGTGCAACTCGCAACTGAACACTCGCGCGGTCAAGCGCAGACTAGCAACGATAAATAACTCTGTGGTCAAAGATTCTGTCATGCCTCGCCATCGCTGTTAATGGATACACTGAATACATACGTGTTTCAACACATAAAAGAATGGTGTTTTATCTTCACCCTATTTTTCCACGTAATGTCCATCCCGTTCTTCTACGGTCTTCCTCCACCGCGAAACAATGAAATGTATGCCCTGTCGGTACCTATCCTTGTCGTGGTGGCAGGGCCATTGCTTTCCTGTGTGAACTTCCTTTGCTGATTGATAGGTGCAGCGCCAACGGCCGAGTCGTAATGCGTCTGTCCTCGGGAATGACAACATCAGCTCGCTGCAACAGGTCAGGTGTGACACCCATCGATGGTCTCCCCGACCGCTGCAAATCGTAGAGCTCCGCTGAACCGCCTTCTGACGACCTCACCCTCCGAGCCCAGCGACTAACTGTACTTCTCTCGACAGCAGATGCTCCATAGACTTGCACAAGCGTTTGTGAATATTCCCCACAGTTTCTTTCTCTGCCGTGAGAAATTCAATGACGGCACGCTGCTTGTGAAGTACATTACCTACAGACGCCATTTTCAATCTGTCCTTCAGCTACGCTATCTGTCGGAAGTGATGGTAACTTGCCGCGTTCACTCAGGAAACTTCAAATAATACGTACGTAGCCTAACGTTTCGCATCCATAGCATTGTTTTCGGCTCAGAAAAAAAATCGGTGCATTGCTTTCTGGAGAACCCTAGTGACTTTTGGCGTTCCCCAAGGAAGTGTGATAGACCCTCTATTGTTCCTGATCTGCATAAACGATTTAGTATACTACCTAAGCAGCCCCCTTAGACTGTTTGCAGATGATGCTGTCATTTACCGCCATTTTAAGTCATTAGTAATAAAAAAATTTAAAAGTGATTTAGAAAAGGTATCTGTATGGTAAAAAAAGTGGCAATTGGCTATAAATTATGAAAAGTGTGGAGTCATCCATGTTGTTGTTGTTGTGGTCTTCAGTCCTGAGACTGGTTTGATGCAGCTATCCATGCTACTCTATCCTGTGCAAGCTTCTTCATCTCCCAGTACCTACTGCAACCTACATCCTTCTGAATCTGCTTAGTGTATTGATCTCTTGGTCTCCCTCTACGATTTTTACCCTCCACGCTGCCCTCCAATGCTAAATTTGTGATCCCTTGATGCCTCAAAACATGACCTACCAACCGATCCCTTCTTCTAGTCAAGTTGTGCCACAAACTTCTCTTCTCCCCAATCCTATTCAATACCTCCTCATTAGTTACGTGATCTACCCACCTTACTTCGACCATCATCAGTTATTTTACTCCCTAAATAGCAAAACTCCTTTACTACTTTAAGTGTCTCATTTCCTAATCTTATTCCCTCAGCATCACCCGATTTAATTTGACTACATTCCATTATCCTCGTTTTGCTTTTGTTGATTTCATCTTATATCCTCCTTTCAAGACACTGTCCATTCCGTTCAACTGCTCTTCCAAGTCCTTTGCTGTCTCTGACAGAATTACAATGTCATCGGCGAACCTCAAAGTTTTTACTTCTTCTCCATGAATTTTGATACCTACTCCGAATTTTTCTTTTGTCTCCTTTACTGCTTGCTCAATATACAGATTGAATAACATCGGGGAGAGGCTACAACCCTGTCTCACTCCTTTCCCAACCACTGCTTCCCTTTCATGCCCCTCGACTCTTATAACTGCCATCTGGTTTCTGTACAAATTGTTAATAGCCTTTCGCTCCCTGTATTTTACCCCTGCCACCTTCAGAATTTGAAAGAGAGTATTCCAGTTAACGTTGTCAAAAGCTTTCTCTAAGTCTACAAATGCTAGAAACGTAGGTTTGCCTTTTCTTAATCATTCTTCTAAGATAAGTCGTAAGGTTAGTATTGCCTCACGTGTTCCAACATTTCTATGGAATCCAAACTGATCTTCCCCGAGGTCCGCTTCTACCAGTTTTTCCATTCGTCTGTAAAGAATTCGCGTTAGTATTTTGCAGCTGTGACTTTTTAAACTGATAGTTCGGTAATTTTCACATCTGTCAACACCTGCTTTCTTTGGTATTGGAATTATTATATTCTTCTTGAAGTCTGTGGGTATTTCGCCTGTCTCATACATCTTGCTCACCAGATGGTAGAGTTTTGTCATGACTGGCTCTCCCAAGGCCATCAGTAGTTCAAATGGAATGTTGTCTACTCCCGGGACCTTGTTTCGACTCAGGTCTTTCAGTGCTCTGTCAAACTCTTCACGCAGTATCATATCTCCCATTTCATCTTCATCTACATCCTCTTCCATTTTCATTATATTGTCCTCAAGTACATCGCCCTTGTATAAACCCTCTATATACTCCTTCCACCTTTCTGCCTTCCCTTCTTTGCTTAGAACTGGGTTGCCATCTGAGCTCTTGATATTCATACAAGTGGTTCTCTTCTCTCCAAAGGTCTCTTTAATTTTCCTGTAGGCAGTATCTATCTTACCCCTAGTGAGACAAGCCTCTACATCCTTACATTTGTCCTCTAGCCATCCCTGCTTAGCCATTTTGCACTATCTGTCGATCTCATTTTTGAGACGTTTGTATTCCCTTTTGCCTGCTTCATTTACTGCATTTTTATATTTTCTCCTAAGTCATCCATATGAGAATTAAAAAGAACCCGCTAAATTTCAGTTACACGATAAATGACACAAATCGAAATGCTGTACACTCAGCTAATTACTTAGCAATTACGATTAACTTAAAATGGAACAATCACGTGGAAAGCATATTAAAGATTGCGATTTATTGACAGAACACCTAGAAAATGCAACCGATCTAGTAAAGAGACTGCGTGCAATACCCTTGTCCGCCCTCTTCTGGAGAACTGCTGTGCTGTTGGGACACGCACCAGATAGGACAGATGCAGGACATCGACAAAGTTCAAAGAAGAGCAGCTCGTTTTGTAATATCAAGAAGTAAGGGAGACAGTGTCACGGATCTGGGTGGAAGTCATTAAAACAAAGGCGTTTTCTGTCACGGCAGGACCTTCACAGGAAGTTTGTCACCAACTTTCTCCTCAGAGTGTGAAAATATTTTGTTAGTGTCCACCTGCATAGGAAGAAACGATCATAATAATAAATAAGAGAAATCGGAGGTCGCACGGATTCGTTTTTCCCACGCACTGTTCGAGAGTGGAACGATACAGAAGTACGCTAAAGATACTTCGATGAACTCTCTGCCAGGCACTTAGCTGTGAATTCCAGAGTACTCATGTGGATGTGAATGTAGATTTATCGCTTAACAGCCTGCATACCAGGAGACCGTTTCTGAAAGCAAACGTTTGAGTATGGTTTTGAGACCTGGACCGTGCATACTGATAAAAGGTTCAAATGGTTCAAATAGCTCTAAGCGCTATGGGACTTAACATCTGAGGTCATCAGTCCCCTAGACTTAGAACTACTTAAACATAACTAACCTAAGGATATCACACACATCCATGCCCGAGGCAGGATTCGAACCTGCTACCGTAGCAGCAGTGCGGTTCCGAACTGAAGCGCCTAGAACCGCTCGGCCACAACGGCCGGCTGATAAAAGACCTAATTCCTTAGAGATATTATGTTACAGGCGCGTGCTGAACATCAAATTGGCTGGTAGTCCTTAAAAGAGTTACGAGAAGACGAATGTATGGAACACTGTTTCTACAAAGAGTTCATTTTATTGATCATCTACTGAGACATGAAGGGCTCCTCAAGACGATAATGGACAGATACATCGCTGAAAAAAATAGAGGAAAAGACGGCTGTAGTACGCAGATCAAATGTAATGCGCCGACTGTAGTTGCTACACAGAGATGAAGAAGTCAGAAGACCCGAAGATTTGCTGCCAACCAGAAGCCTCTACATCAAAATCTGTATCTATCTGACTGAAATTTGTGCTCAATTGTTTGGGAGACTATTTCACTCTCGAATATCACGGTCATCGAACTGCGTGGTCTGTAGGAATCTTAGTCTACGTGAACTACGGTCCAGTTCTCCTTTCCATGGAAGCTTGTCCGTCAAAGTGAATTTATTTAAATGTCTTTAAATGGCCGCATAGAGTTTGCAGGTTCGAGGTTCCACAGTCCAAAGAAATGTCTCGTAGGCAAGCACAAATGTTTGAAAATGTGAAACCATAAGATGGAGAATAATTTACGCAATACGCACCTTGTTTCAGCTGCCGAGAAATTGGTTTATTGGCTTATTATTCTCGCACAAAATCAGAAAATACCTTTCAGTTAAAGATGGCAGTCTCGCAACAATAACAATGCCTTCTCTCTTAAGTCGTAATACTTCCGTCCATACTCATTAAGATCAGAAGCTAGACTCTACCTTTTCATAATAGTTAACATCGAAACAAAGCTCTCTCATAAGTCTTCTTCTGTAGTGGTCAGTCCAAGGATTGGTTTGCAACAGCTACAATGGCAGCTTGTCTCCATTCCGTGCGTCTTTCAGCTTTTCTCTTCATTTCTGTATAGGTGTTACATCCCACATCTTTCACGATTTGATCCATGTACCTCAGTCGTGGTCTTCCTCTTGGTCTTTTTCCCTCGACATATCCCTCTATGATTGTGTTCAGGAGTCCTTTATGCCTTAATAGATGGCCTGTAAATTGCACTCTTCTTTTAACAATGAAACTCCAGAAGCTTCTCTTCTCACCTGCTCTTTCCAGAACCACTTCGTTTGTGACCTTGTCGATCCATTTTATTTTGAGCATGAGTCTATAGCACCACATTTCAAAAGAATTTTTCTGGTCTTCCTCTGTACCGAGAGTCCATGTTTCACACCCATTGCATGCCACACTCCACACATATGATTTCAAAAATCTTTTCCTGATTTCAAGGCTGATGCTCTTAGATGTTAATATGTTTTTCTTCTTGTTAAAAGCAGCCTTTGCTTGAGCTGTTCTACTTCTCACTTCTGCCTTGCTCCTTCCATCCCTGGTAATATTACTGCTCAGATAAGTAAATTTATCAACTTGTTCAAGCAGTTCATTGCCTACATGAACTTGGACTTTCACTTGATCTTCTTTGTCGCATGCCATTACTTTTGTTTTTGCTTTATTAATTCTCATATTATATTCTTCACCCATAACTTTATCCATTCTATTCAGTAGGACTACAAGATCTTCTTCACTTTCAGCCAGGACAGCTATATCATCGGCATATCTTATCATATCTATTCGTTGGCCATGAATTACCACACCTGTCTGTGAATTTTCCCTTACTTTTTTCAGCGCCTCTTCAATGTATACGTTAAAGATAACAGGGGATAGTGAGCAACCTTGTCGGACACCTTTCCGTATCTGCACCTCTTCTTGTTTTGTCCGTCCACGGATAACTGCTGTCTCGTTTTTGTACAGGTTCCATATCATTTTTCTATCTTTATGGTCTATTCCTACTTTTTTGAGTACCTCAAACATCTTATCCCATTTAACATTATCAAAGTCTTTCTCTACATCTACGAAAGCTATGAATGTATTCAGGTTCTTATCTAGTCGTTTCTCTATTATTAATTTTAGACCAAATATTGGTTCTCTGGTTCCTCTATCTTTCCAGAATCCAAACTGGTCTTCGGAGAGTGTAGCTTCGACTTTTTGTTCTATGCGTTTTAGGATAATTGAGGTTAATATTTTAGAGGCGTGAGTAACTAGGCTGAGCGTCATATAATTTTCACATCTTGTAGCATTTGCCTTCTTTGGAATGTAGTAGTTCAAGGAATACAGACAGCATCAGCGATAATGCTGCTTTCTCGCAGCCACTTGCGCGCGAGTATGCTTCAAATACTATCTTGTTTCGCCACGGTAGATATATTCTCGTGTTCCGCAATTTGCTACGATTCGTCTCATGTGCAATATGTTTAAATATGTCAATTGTCGTGTATTATTAGTAACTATATGATTTGTATTACTATTCTTCTTTAGTGTTAAATTCAGTCTGTCAATTGTCGTTTGTTATTATTTGCTAAATGATTTCGAAGCAAGTAGCTTAACTGACGAGATCAGTGTCGCCAGTTTAGTTGTTTTCCACCTGGATGCGGTTTACTTGGTTAGAAAATTTAAGATATGGCTGCTAGTGGGATATTTAGTCTTTTTCAATTTGTTCATTCCTAAAGTTTGGTGTTGAGTTTCGGTATGTTCAACATGCTCTTAATAGGTTAGAGAAAAAATTACTTTCCAACGACATGTTATACTACAAAAAGTGTTAAGAAACATAATCCTAAGTACTGCTGGTACTCAACAATGTAAATAATGAGTGCAAGAAGTACATAAGTACGGAGCTACTATATTTTTTACTATTTGGAGATATAAGCGTAATACATTTCTGGAACAAAATGTTAACCCTCTATTGCACTGTGTATATTTAAATATACATATTTTCAGAACTCTGTACTGGCTCATGTGATGTAACTGTGCCACTGACGTGCACTGTATACTCAGATATGCTGCGAAAAAATTTATCAAAAATACCAATTGAAGAACACCTTGCAGTGGACGAACAAACTGTGCCATTCAAAGGTCACAGTAGCTTGAAACAGTATAATCCCAAGAAACCAAAAAAGTGGGGCTACAAAATATGTTGCATAGCAGGTGCCAGTGGTATTATTTATGATTTCGAAATCTATTCTGGACCCGTCAATCAACCCAGTCATCTTCCTAATGTAAACGCCAGTGGAAATGTAGTGCTCAGATTGGCTGAAAGAATACCAAAGTACAAAAATCATAAACTGTTCTATGATAACTGGTTCTGCAGTCCAGAGCTTCAAGTTGAGCTGGTAAAATGTGGTATTCACTGTCTGGGAACAGTACAGTTGAATAGAGTGAGAAACAATAAGATGCCATCTGATGCTGAAATGAAAAAGCAGGGAAGAGGCACATCTGTTGAATCCACTGCATCTGTTTCTGGATATGACCTGATTCTTGTGAAATGGCAAGACAACAGGTGTGTCAGCCTTCTGGGCACCTTTTCAGGCACTCACCCAGAAAGCCAGGTTGCAAGATATGACAAAAAAACAAAGCAACATATCGAAATAAAATGCCCAAAGATTGTGAAGGAGTACAACAAGTTTATGGGAGGTGTTGACACTATTGACTCCTTATTAGCTCTGTACAGAACGAAAATCAGGTCAAAGAAATATTACATGAGACTGTTCTTCCATTTATTGGACATGAGTTGTGTTGTTGCTTGGCTACTTTACAAGAGAGCCTGTCATGAAAATAGTATTGAAGAGAAAACCCAGATGGCTTTGTTTGATTTCAAGCTTGATATTGCTGAATCCTTATGCTGGTCAGGAAAACCATCCAAGAGACAATCGCTGGATAGCTCACCAGGCAGTGGCACCAAAAAGAGAAGGCAGCCAAATACAGCAAATGCTGACATCAGGAAGGACAGAATCGATCACTGGCCTAACTACTGTGAAAAATCTGCCAGATGTAAATATAATAAATGTCAAAAAATAACAAAAGTAATGTGTACCAAATGTAACACCTATTTGTGTTTTGTACCAGATAGAAATTGTTTCTACAATATTCACAATGTATAAATTCTGGAAATATGTAACTGCATAGTAGTGACATTTTGCTAACTGATGTATACCCAACTTTTATAATGTTTTTTATTTTCGTTTTTTAAATAAAATTTAATTTAAAGTCTTAATTTGTCGATGTACCATAAATTTTGAACTCTGTTCTCCAAAAATGTAGTACCTTATACGAACTAATATGTATGTACTCATTACATCCGTATTTGCGCAGTGTATATTTGAACATACAGAGTGATATTTTCCAAAATATATATACTAGAAAGTTTATCATCATCTATTTTTCATTCATGGGCACTATGAAGTATAAATCCAAAGTTGTAATTGGAAAATTCTTAGTTTTACTGTTCTTGTGCAATAGAGGGTTAAAGTGCTTTAAAAGTCCGAAACAATGAAATGGCGATTTAACTAACTTCAGTAATACATGATACGATATAATATTTCCAATATAATTATTGTGTTTGGTTTCTTGTCAAGGTGATTATTGTTCTGTCGAAATGGGTTAAGTTAAACCCCAATACACCCAAAAGTTTACAGAAGAATGGTTAAAAATCCGAAATTTGTGCAATGGTTATCGCAAGCTGTAGGAGATAACACAAAGGCATTCTGTAAAGTGTACCACTGTGAGCTCGGTTAGGGGATTCAGAAATTCATGCGTAAAAAAAAAAAAAAAAAAAAAAAACACAACCTGGCAGCTTCTTCCTTTAACTCCTAAAAGATAGGCAAGAATTATTTTCAGACCAGTGGAGGATTCCGTAGGACGTAACGAAGCTGAAGGATCATTTCTCCATTGAGCGTCCGTGCATTGTGGTATAATGTTGTATGATCACTTAGGAGAAATGTGTAAAAACACGTTCAAAGTCTGTGTTATTACAAGCCAGATTAAGCTACATTCTACAAAGCATAGAGCTATCACCGATGAGTGTCACATATGCCTTTAACCAGAGACATGTTTGGAGGCACCCCGGTCAGGCTGAGCGCCTTACACACACTGTCCAGCGAGTGCAGCAAGGTGGAAGTTCCATGCTGTTTTGGAGTGGCATTATGTGGGGCCGACGTACGCCGCTGGTGGTCATGGAAGGCTGTACGATACGTGAATGTCATCCTCCGACCGATAGCGTACTCATATCGGCAGCATATTGGCGAGGCATTCGTCTTCATGGGCGACAATTCGCGCCCCCATCGTGCACATCTTGTGAATCACTTCCTTCAGGATAACGACATCGCTCGACTAGAGTGGCCAGCATGTCCTCCAGACATGAACCCTACTGAACATGCCTGGAGTATATTAAAAAGGGCTGTTTATGGACGACGTGATCCAACAACCACTCTGAGGGATCCACGCCGAATCGTCTTTGAGGAGTGAGACAATCTGGACCAACGGTGCCTTGATGAACTTATCGATAGTATGCCACGACGAATACAGGCGTGCAGGTGGGTATTAGAGGTACAGCAATCTTGGACCACCACTTCTGAAGGTCTCGCTGTACGGTAGTACAACATGCAATGTGTGGTTTTTATTAGCAAGAAAAATAGCGGAAATTATGTTTATGTTGATCTATTTCCAGTTTTCTGTACACGTTTCGTAACTCTCGGAACCGAGGTAATGTAAAAGTTTTTTTGATGTGTGTATCTTGGTAATGATTTCGAAATCCACATCTTGAACACTCGTTTCAAAAAAAAAAATCAAAAATTAGAAACAAAATAACTGAAGAAGAACAAAAAAAATATTAGAAAAAATGAGCGAAATTTGTTTGTCCACTTGTCAAACAATTATAGAAAATATTGCCTAGTAACAAGTATTGAGGAAATTATCTCTTCTTGTAGTTTCAAGGTTCTTTTAGTGATAAAAGGACCCTTAATTACGCTGTTCGAAAGATCTGAATTGAATAATGATACAATTACAAGTATAGAATTACAGTGGCAAAAAGTGACCATTGTCCAAAAGGGTTACGTTAACAATTCTATTTCTGGTGCTAGGTTTTCAATTATCATGACGCCAACGGTGAAAATTCTTTCAAAAAAATTGCAGAATTTGCGTTGTCTGGGCTTGTACTTCCTTGGTCGAGCGGAGAGGTAGAAAGAATATTCCGCCAGCTGAAACTTAGAAAAGGAATCGTATGCGTACGGAAATGGTAAACGCTATATTTTGGATTCGTGCAAGTCTTCGCAAAAAGAATAGGTGCAGCCATAATTAAGTTCTTTCAGAGTCAGTTCTCAAAACAATGGGGACAGTTGAAGCATGTAAATCGAGACCATCCAACTTCCACTGCAGGTTCTCTTTACCACGGGGACGATGACGATAATGATGAAGACGACTTCCTTATCCAGTTATTGGTAAGTTATTCAAAAATTTTATTTGTATAGTCTATTTCTCAAGTGAATGGGGCACCGTTACTATTTCTACGTTGCTGAATAAACATTTAAAATTTAATTCTTTTAAGGCTTTTTTTAGTCCTTTTTACTCTCAATCTGGTCGGAAAACGTTATATACTTTTGGCAACACTGGGCGAGATATTGGAGAACAAGGTTAAAGTATCATAATTTGCCTTTGTACTTTGAAACAATTTTTGTAGCCCGGAACATTCGCAATTTTTGCTGCCTAATTCGAGCTCCTGCCACACGAAAACGCAGGACGCGGCGTTCCGTTAACCTTGCCCACATTTCTAAAATCTCATAGAACTGTACAAAATTTACATACATTAGTAGTACAAAAAGTGAGATATGGTTTGAATTTACAGGTAACTAATTGAAATTAACTGGATGTCTGAATGTTACTATTGAAAACTGAATGTTCATTTTGTGAATGCACAAACGGGCATATGACAAGTTAAAGCACTGTGCAGCTCTTGGACTCGAACCACATCCCTGCTTTATGAGCCTAGTACGCTACGAATATAGCCAAGTTAGCCCCCACATCGGACTGATTCAAACCATCAGCTTGTAACAGATGTATAACCATTTAATCTCGGAAACACACTCGATACTTAAAAAAAATAACTGTTTTCCATGAGGCCGCTAAAGTCCACTGGTGGGCTTTGATCTAAAGGGGATGTAAGGGGTCGGCATAACACTTATTTCTCTAGAATAACACGAGAAAATAAACCTCCCCTGTAACAGATCACCACAAGTTTAATTCTATGTCACAAGTTAAAGAAACGTAGCGCTTCTGGAGGGCGTTGAATTCGTAGTGCTAGAAAACTGTGGCGAAATACGGAAAGGCCTGAAGAGAATCGACGCAGAGATTGTCAGTTGCCTCCTATGTAAAAGATCATGAAGATAAAATTAGAGAAATTCGAGCTCACATGCATGCTTACCAAATGTCTTACCTTCCGCGACCAGTTCACGACTGAAAGAGGAAAGGCGGAAAGTAACAGTGGTACGCGAATTATCCTCCGCCAACACCGTAAAGTATCTCTCGTAGTGCAGACGTACACTCTAAGGAAGAAAAAAAAACAAGCGTTTAAAGATCGGAAACAAAGTTTTATTGAGGACATGCCCCAGTCTTTCTTGACTACATCTACGTGATTAATCTGCTATTCACAAAAAGTGCCTGGGAGAGGGTTCAGCGAAACACCTTCATGCTGCCTCTCTACCGTTCTACTCTCGAACTGCACGCGCTGTTTCCTGTTATTTTATCGTGATCATCATTTCTCCTTACGTAGGTGGGTGCCAACAGAATGTTTTCGCAATCGGAGGTGAAAACTGGTGATTGAAATTTCATGAGAAGATCCCGTCGCAACGAAAAACGCCTTTGTTTTAATGATTGCCACTCGAATTCACGTATCATACCTGCACCCCCTGACACTATCTCCCCTATTTCGCGATAATACAAAACGAGCTGCCCTTCTTTGTACTTTTTCGATGTCATCCGTCAGTCCCACCTGATGCAGATCCCACACCACACAGCAGTACTCCAGAACAGGGCGGACAAGTGTAGTGTAAGCAGTCTCTTTGGTAGACCTGTTGAACCTTCTAAGTGTTCTGCCAATTAATCGCAGTCTTTGGTTTGCTCTACCCACAATATTATCTATGCGATCGTTCCAGTTCAGGTTATTTGTAATCGTAATCCCTAAGTATTTAATTGAATTTACAGCCCTCAGATTTGTTTGACTTATTGCGTAATCGAAATTTAGCTGATTTCTTTTAGTACTCATGTGAATAACTTCGCACTTTTCTTTATTCAGGGTCAATTGCCACTTTTCGCACCATACAGATATCTTATCTAAATCATTTTGCAAGTCGTTTTGATCGTCTGATGACTTTACAAGACGGTAAATGACAGCATCATCTGCAAACAATCCAAGACGGCTTCTCCTATGTCGTTAATATAGATCTGGAACAATAGAGGGCCTATAACACTTCCTTGGGGAGCGCCGGGTATTACTTCTGTTTTACTCGATGACTTTCCGTCTATTAGTATGAACTGTGACCTTTCTGACAGGAAATTACGAATCCAGTCGCACAACTGAGGCGATACTCCGTAGGCACGTTAGAAGACGCTTGTGAGGAACGCCTTCTGGAAATCTAAAAATATGGAATCAATTTGACATCCCCTGTCGATAGCACGCATTACTTCATGACTCTAAAAAGCTAGTTGTGTTTCACAAGAACGATATTTTCTGAATCCGTGCTGACTATATGTCAATAAATAGTTTTCTTCGAATACAGTATATGTTCCAAAACCCTACTACAAACCGACGTTAGTGATATAGGCCTGTAATTCAGCGGATTACTCCTACTTCCCTTTTTTGGTATTGGTGTGATTGAGCAATTTTCCAGTCTTTAGGTACGTATCTTTCTGTGAGTGAGTGGTTGTATATAATTGCTAAATATGGAGCTATTATATCAGCATACTCTGAGAGGAACCTGACTGGTATACAGTCTGGACCGGAGGCCTTGCCTTTATTAAGTGATTTAAGCATTGTCCATAATGCTCCGAACTTCCTCAACTGGGGAGAGATCCAGCGAACCTGCTGGACAAAGTAGGGTTTGGAAAGCGCGGAGACAAGCAGTAGAACCTCTCGCGGTTTGCGGGCGAGTATTAACTTGATGAAATACAAGCCCAGGATTGCTTGCAATGAAGAGGAACAAAACAGGGCACTGACACCGTCGTCATACCACTGTATTGTAACGATGCCGCGGATGACAACCAAGGGTGTCCTGCCATGAAATGAAATGGCACCCCAGGTCATCACTCCTAGCTCTCAGATCGTATGGCGAGCGACATTCAGGTTGGTATCCCACCTCTATCCAGGTCATCTCCGGATACGTCTTTGCTAGTCATCGTGGCTCAGTTCTAAGGAGGACTCATCAGTGAAGACAATTCTAGTTCATTAAATGAGATTCCACGCCGGAAATGTGTGTAGAGACGCCCCAGACAGCGGTAGAATCCCAACGTGTCTGTCGTTCGTCATACTGCCTGACAACCAGGACCAATGGTCTGGAGTGCCATATCGGGATCCCTTTGGTTGGTTGGTTGGTTTGGGGGAGGAGACCAAACAGCGAGGTCATCGGATTAGGGAAGGATGGGGAAGGAAGTCGGCCCTGTCCTTTCAAAGAAAACATCCCGGAATTTGCCGGGAGCGATTTAGGCAAATCACGGAAAACCTAAATCAGGATGGTTGGACGCGGGTCTGTACTGTCGTCCTCCAGTATGCGAGTCCAGTGTGGTAACTATTCGCTCGGTAGTATCCCTTTACTTGTCATTAACCGAAGCCTTACAACATAGCGGTACATCGACGATGTCCAGCGCCTCGTTTTGTCATTCCTGGCTTACATTTAGGAAGATAATACCCGCCTGCGCACGTCTGCTTGTCTTTGTACTTGCCAAACTCTACCTTGGCCAGCATGGTCGCCGGACCTCTCCCCAGTTGTGAACGTTTGGAGCATTACGGGCAAGGCCCTTCAAACACCTCGTGATTTTGACGATATAAGGCGCCGATTGGACAGAATGTGGCACGATATCACTCAGGAGGAAACCAACAATTGTATCAATCATTGCCAAGCCGAGTAACTGCTTGCGTAAATGTCAGAGGAGGACCAACGTGTTCCTGACTTGTTCAGTTGTGCAGCCCTTTCTCGTAAATAAGTGAGGTAATTTATTTGAAACTGTAATCACTTGTTTGTCTTTACATGTACATTACATCTACCGATATCCGTCCCATTCGGATAGTACCTATGCGGTGCGTCGTCCTTTTTTGTCTTAGGCTGTACATAAGGATGTAGATTACTCTATTCCGTTCCTTTCTAATGGCTCAGGTAGTTTCTCTCCTTGACACTTCCCGTGGCCATACACCACGGAGTTATTGTTGAGACGTCTCCTTGCCTCATAACGCCAATGGAGCCCGATATATAGTCCCCGGAACGCTGCTCCTGTGTTCTCCCATGTCCCTGGGGCGCGCTATTCCGGGGGAAGCTCTCACAATTAATGGACTGCCCCGTCTCCGTGGGAAGGGTTTTCCGAGCGCGCTCCCTATATTTCCTTCTTAAAATTCCCTCGCAGCTCCCCCTCTCCCTCTTCATCTTGCGCGACCATTCTCTCTATCGCCGCAGTAACTCTTGCGCGGAAACTTACGAGGCCCGCAGAGCCCTTTGCGCAGCCTTCCTCCGCCTGAGCTTCACGGGAACCCACACCAGGACGTAAGCAGGTCCTCACTTTCACTCCTACTTTCAGAGCATGCACCACCTATATGCTACGTATTAACACATTTCTTTTTGACATCAGCCGAATTGCCGTTTCCTTATGAAACGTCCCCTTTGAACAATTATACATGACTGTCCTTAAACTGACATACAATATTTTTAGCGCAACGCAATCTGACTTTCAAAATTGCCTACAAAAGAATGGCCCTGACTAACATTAAACTATACCTTTCACAAATCACTTACCTCACAAAAATCTTGGTTACTCGAACTACTGCAATACAGCGAGCGCCACTACTGCCAGCTAAATAAAATATTCAAACTACGGAAGGCACTAACTACTGATAGGGATAGTTAGTAAATGAAAGATATTAATAGAGAACAAACTATGTATTTACCTTAATAGTCATAATATATAAAGCAGTTCATGACAAATTACAAAACTCCGCCATCTCTCTCCCCACATCCACCACTGCTGGCGGCTCACCTCCAACTGCGCAACGCTACGCGCTGTTCACATCCAGCTGCCGCTGCCCAACACTACAATGGCAGACAACAATGCAAACTAGCCACAGACTGCACACAGCACAGCCAGTGATTCTCACACAGAGCGCTACGTAGCGCTGACAATAAGAAAACATAAACAGCCTACTTACACTTTCTCTCTGCAAAGGCGCACTCAGTTTTCCAAAATGTGCCCTGAAAATAAAACGCATCTGGTTTTGCTTCGACCGTTTCCGCTGATAAGCTAGCACGAGGACTTGACTGATAACATGATGGAAACAGGAGTTGACAGGGAAGAGAGGGGGAACCATCATTTAAAAGAGCTTTGGACGGCTTAAGATCAAAGGAGGCAGAAGGGGTAAATAACGTTCCATCAGAATTTCTAAATACGTTTCGGTAAGTGGCAACAAAACGACTATTCACGTTCATGTGTAGACTGTATGAGATTGGCGATATACCGCCACACTTTGAGAGGAACATTATCCACACAATTTCGAGGACAACAAGAGATGACAAGTGCGAGAATTACCGCACAGACAGCGTGATAGTTCGTTGATCGAAGTTGCTAACAAGAATGATATGTAAGAGGACGGAAAAGAAAACTGAGGATCTGTTAGACGACGGCCAATTTGGCCTTAGAGAAGGAAAAGACACCAGAGAGGCATTTCTGACGCTGCGCTTGCTAATGGAAGTAAGACTGAAGAAGAATCAAGACACGATCACAGGACCTGTTGACCTGGAAAAGATTTCGGCAACGTCAAATGGCGCAAGACGTTCGAAATTCCGAGAAAAATAGCGGTGACCTGTATGGAAAAACGGGTAATATGCAAGAATCAGTAGGGAACAACAAGACTGGATGAGCAAGAACGATGTCACCTCGGGGTATGACCATGCAGTGGATTTGACCTGCGGTCGTCGCACGGTGGCGCTGGCAACAGTCCACATACTCAGAGGTGTGTTGGTGCATGTCCGAGTACGGTGCAGCGAGTAAGTGTGCAGACGTTTTCAGACGTGCTAATGGTGACTGTGTGTTGAAAATGGCTCAAAGAACACATGTTGATGACGTTATGAGGGGTGGAATATTAGGGCGACTATAGGCTGGTCAAACACAGCAGGTCGTAGCACCGGCCCTCCGTGTGCCACAGAGTGTGACCTCAAGATTATGGTAACGATTCCAGGAGACAGAAAACATGTCAAGGCGCTACAGTACGGGACGTCCACAATGTACAACACCACAAGAAGGCCGATATCACACCATCAGTGCCCGCAGACGGCCACGTAGTACTGCAGGTAGCCTTGCTCGGGGCCTTACCGCAGCCACTGGAACACTTGGGACGTCCACAGTGTACAACACCACAAGAAGACCGATATCTCACCATCAGTGCCCGCAGACGGCCACGGAGTACTGCAGGTAGCCTTGCTCGGGGCCTTATCACAGCCACTGGAACAGTTGTCTCCAGACATACAGTCTACAGACGACTAAACAGACATGGTTTATTCGCCCCAAGACCTGCAAGGTGCATTCCACTGACCCCTGATCACAGGAGAGCCCGTAAAGCCTGGTGTCAAGAAAACAGTACATGGTCATTGGAACAGAGGTCCTAGGTGATGTCCACAGACGAGCCCAGGTATAGTCTGAACAATGATTCTCGCCGGATTTTCATCTGGCGTGAACCAGGAACCAGATACCAACCCCTTAATGTCCTTGAAAGGGACCTGTATGGAGGTCGTGGTTTGATGATGTGGGGTGGGATTATGATTGGTGCACGTTCACCCCTGCATGTCTTTGACAGAGGAACTGCAACAGGTCAGGTATATCGGGACGTCATTTTGCATCAGTATGCCCGCCTTTTCAGGGGTGCAGTAGGTCCCACCTTCCTCCTGATGGACGATAACGCACGGCCCCAACGAGCTGCCATCGTGGAGAAGTAACTTGAAACAGAAGATATCAGGTGAATGGAGTGGCCTGCCTGTTCTCCAGACCTGAACCCCATCGAGAACGTCTGGGATGCTCTCGGTCGACGTATCGCTGCACGTCTTCAAACCCCTACGACGCTATAGGACCTCCGACAGGCACTGGTGCAAGAATTGGAGGCCATACCCCAGCACCCGCTCGACCACCTGCTCCAGATTATGCCAACCCGTTGTGCGGCCTGTGTACGTGTGTATGGTGATCATATCCCATATTGATGTCGGGGTACATGCGCAGGAAACAGTGGTGTTTTGTAGCACATGTGTTTCGGGACGGTTTTCTGTTCACCAATTACCGTGGACTTACAGATCTGTGTCGTATGTGTTCCCTATGTGCCTATGCTATTAGCGCCAGTTGTGTGTAGTGCCATGTTGTGTGGCACCGCATTCTACAATTATCCTTAATTCATGAGCTTTAGTGTATCTGAGATGTGTTGTTACAGACGAATGTTGAAAGTTAAGTGGAGTGATAAGGTAAGGAATGAGGACGTTCTCTGCAGAATCGCCAAGGAAAGGAATGTCTCTTAAACATCCACAAGAAGAAGGGCCAGGAAGATAAGACATCTCTTAAGGGGCTCCGGAACGCCCTATACTTGCAATGTTAAAATAACGCTTATAAATTACATCTTTCCTCACAAAGTATTTGAGGTAGGAAGTTGAACTTTTTACAGATTATTTATTGGAATATGGGCTACAACTTAACACAGGGATTTTACAAAATTTTAGTTCAGTTATTAAAGATGATTTTTTTTCAATTGTAATGAAAATTCACAACATTTTTTTGCAATTTTTTATTTATATATTCAAAAATATACAGTTTTTTGGAAAAAGGCTGTGTTAAATTATGCAGAAGGTACTGTGTAACATTTACTGAAAGTTTGAAACAAATATGTTTGGAAGATCCTTAGAAAACATGTAATTAGTATGAGAAAATAAAAGTTTTGAGAATCGAGCGACAAAGATTGGATTAACTTTTTAGTGCATTCCAGGTCCATAGGATGGATTATCTTCATCCTCTGCAAACTCCTCCTCCAGCTTCCTCTTGTTCCTCCTCCTGTTTACTCTTGCTTGTATTTCGAGACTCTTTACAGCCCTGTCTGCAGCCCGAAGGCGTTCCTTGTCTAAAGCAAGCATCGCTCGTACCATGTTAGAACCTATCTTCATTCCCATATTTCTAAATACCTTGC
This sequence comes from Schistocerca nitens, assembly GCF_023898315.1. NCBI lineage: Eukaryota > Metazoa > Arthropoda > Insecta > Orthoptera > Acrididae > Schistocerca > Schistocerca nitens. The sequence goes on from NC_064620.1 coordinate 527,669,624, forward strand.
ACCTTACAATGTTGCCATCATTGAAAGTCGCAACAGCATCATACACACCAAAGTGAAGTGTTTCTATTCCAACAAATACAGTCTTGGGGATTCTCGACCATATAACACTATTTACACTTTCATTGGGGTTTTGAGTTTTTCCGTGAATACACTTTTTCAACAGTTCAGGTGCTGCTAAGTCTCTGAAAATAGGTTTTATCACCTCCACTATTGCATGAGGCAGACTATGCTTATGAGTGTACACTTCACCAGTTAGCAATCCTTTGTTATATTTACACCAACTGTCTTCTTCTTTGGGACACAAGCTATGTTGGAGATTTTCATCGTCTTTATTGTTTACAGTAATAACACATACCTTTGGCTTTCCAACATTTCTCCTTTTCTTAAAAGCCTTCAGAGGATTTCTAATAACTTTACTTTTACTCATTATTATACTTCAACAAAACAGAGACTCAAGAAACAGAATTAATTACGAATATTTTCGAGATAACGACAGAGTAAATAAACATGAAACAATCGACAATCACACAAGCGATATATATTGAACCATCACAGGTTAGCCACAACACATACTTTATCTCACATCACTAAAATGTACCTGATGAACACGGACGTTAATAATAACACCATTTGACAGCAGTTTAACATCGCCACAGTTGGTCACGCCCATGTAGAACACATTTCAAAAAAAATTTAAACATAGCTGTAGTCTTCGGAATTGAATAAATTATATATCTATTAAAAGGTAATAGTCTGCAGATTCAGAAAACGCAAAAAAGTAAAAATTGAACTTTTCATGATTTTGAGCCTTTCCGGAGCCCCTTAATGTATTAGAGCGTGCTCTAGAGAATTGAGATGGTAGAGGAAGACAGAGACTGGCATACATCCAGCAAATCATTGAGGATGTAGGCTGCAATTGCTACTCTGGGAGGAGTTCATGGCGAGCTACATTCAGAAGACTGATGACTAATAAAAAAAGGAAAAAAAAGAAAAACCTGAGTTAAGGCCTGGCCAGACAGAATGCGGCCTGGCCAGACAGAATGCGGCCTGGCCGTCCGGCCTGTGGCCTTGAACCGCAGCTGGCAGGCCGCACTGTTGAATCGCTCATTACTGTATGGCGGCGGTCACACAGGGTGCGGCTCTGCCGCACCGGCATGCGACCTGCCGCACGGGCCGCCGCCGGGTTGTCACAGATTACAGATTCGCCGCAAGCCGGAGCGGCTGCTTGCCTCTGGTGGCGCATTCAACTGCTCTGCTGTCACGCCGGAAGCAGCGGCGTGAGGCGGTTTTTGTCTTGCAGCTCGTAGCGCACGCATCATGGCCACACAAAGACTTACAGAGGAGGTGAGAGAATAGAACTTTTTGTATGATACACGCGATCCTGATTTGGAGGTAGAATACTTTTGCCCTCGATATACTCTTGACAGAAAGCTGAATTCTCAGAAATAGTGTTGTCACTGTGACGTCCATAGCTTCCAATATCAACTACTGTAAACTCCGTAGTATGGATCAACGATCGCCAGGAGAACTAGCTAAAAGAACTGTTTGTAACAGAAGAACTGGGATCCACTATCCTTCGGGCATTTTAACCTGATAGGTTTTCCGTCTATGCTTCCAAGGCAGTCCGGAAACCCCCAAAGTTATAGAAATCCTTCTTCAGATTTCTTCCACATCTCTGTTGTAGGAGTATGTAAATAAATACTTGGGCTGTAGAACAGTCCATATTGCCTGGCACACTTATTTCACAATATCTGAGACTGTTGAACGTCCTAACCGAAAAGAAAAAGCTATGGTCTGGTGACTGTCGCCTGTAGTCAAGTATCTGGAAAAGATTAAAATCTGTTATGCCGATAGAACGAATGGATAAGTTAACGACCAAAGATATGTTTGTTTAAATTCAATGACAATGGTATGAATACAATGAAACAAAACAATCTATTAAGTAGAAAGATCTCTCTAACGGGACATACGGAACTAGATGTTACTATCGTTTGCTGTATTCGTAAACTCTGCAAATAAATTTATCACTCCACTCGTAACTACGTTGAGAGATAGAACTTTCTTCCGCCGAACCTTTCATATGATACAGCAAAACTGAAATGGAATAATTTATATGACTTCTGTTTGAAGCACAAAGAGGCTACAAACGGTAAAACGTACCTCAAACAAATGGTTAACCTGTGCCTTGTATCAATTGGCTTTCTCCAGTTCGTTGTGCACTTCTCGGTGCTACCTTTTTATCAGGCGATGCATTTCCTCGAAACATTCTCGTGACATACGAAAATATTTGAAGAACCTATCTTTGTCAGACTCTTAGATCAATACACAGACGATGGTATTCTCGTAAGCTTTCTCTCTTGCTATTAATGTCGTGCACCCAACATCTCCTCTTCTTGGTGCCATTTCGTATCGCTAGTGCGAGCTACTCATTTCTGCAATTAAAATAAATAAATAAACTCGGACAAAGATAACGCGTCCCGCGCGAGAATTCCAAATCGTCTAAGGCCAAGACAATCGCGCTACGCATGCAAGGTTAATAATGGGGTTCGGCCCCTTCCACAGTGTAACACAGCTGACGCATCAAGAGTCGCTGCGGCCGGCCGGCCGCCCGTTGCCTGTGTGGCGTCCCTGGCCGCTGGCGGGCGCGGCCCACCGCTGCGCCGTCCGTCGCAGCGGCAGGCCGGATTCTGTCTGGCCAGGCCTTAAAGGCCTGGCCAGACAGAATGCGGCCTGGCCGTCCGGCCTGTGGCCTTGAACCGCAGCCGGAAGCCGCACTGTTGAATCGCTCGTTATTGTATGGCGGCGGTCACACAGAGGGCGGCTCTGACGCACCGGCATACGACCTGCCGCACCGGCCGCCGCCGGGTTGTCACAGGTTACAGATCGCCGCAAGCCCGAGCGGCTGCTTGCCTCTGTTGGCGCATTCAACTGCTCTGCTGTCACGCCGGAAGCAGCGGCGTGAGGCGGTTTTTGTCTTGCAGCTTGTAGTGCATGCTTCATGGACACAGAAAGACTAATAGATGAGAGATGAGAGAATACTACTTTTTGTATGATAAACGCAATCCTGATTTATAGGTAGAATACTTTTGCCCTCGATATACTCTTGATGGAAAGCAGAATTGTCAAAAATAGTGTTGTCACTTTCAATATCAACTACTGTAAACTTGCAGTGTGGATCAATGACCGCCAGGAGAACTAGCGAAAAGAATTGTTTATAACAGAAGAGCTGGAATCCACTACCCTTCAGGCATTTTAACCTGATGGGCTTTCCGTCTACGCTTCCAAGGCAGTCCAGACACCCCCAAAGTTCTAGAAATCCTTCTTCAGATTTCTTCCAAATCTCTGTTGTAGGCGTAGGTAAATACTTGCTTGGGCTGTAGAACAGTCCATATTGCCTGGCACACTTCTTTCACAATTTCTGATACTGTTGAATGTCCTAAGCGAAAAGAAAAAGCTATGGTCTGGTGACTGTTGGCTGTAGCCAAGAATCTGGAAGACATTAAAATAAATTATGCCGATAGAACGAATAGATAAGTTAACGACCAAAGATATGTTTGTTTAAATTCAATGACAATGTTATGAATACAATGAAACAAAAACAATATATTTAGTATGAAGTTCTCTCTAGCGGGGCATTAGAAACTAGATGTTACTATCGTTTCCTGTTTTCGTGAACACCGCAGATAAATTTATCACTCCACTCGTGGTTCAAATGGCTCTGAGCACCATGGGACTCAACTGCTGTGGTCATAAGTCCCCTAGAACTTAGAACTACTTAAACCTAACTAACCTAAGGACAGCACACAACACCCAGCCATCACGAGGCAGAGAAAATCCCTGACCCCGACGGGAATCGAACCTGGGAACCCGGGCGTGGGAAGCGAGAACGCTACCGCACGACCACGAGATGCGGGCACTCCACTCGTAACTACATTGTTGGATAGCACTTTCTTCCGCCGAACCTTTCATATCATACAGCAAGACTGAAATGGAATAATTTATATGACTTCTGTTTGAAGCACAAAGAGGCCACGAATGGTAAAACTTACCTCAAATAGATGGCTAGTCTGTGCCTTGTATCAATTGGCATTCTCCAGTTCGTTGTGCTACCTTTTACCAGGCGATGCAGTTCCTCGAAACATTCTCGCGACGTATGAAAATATTTGAAGAACCGAACTTCGTCAGACTCCAGTTCAATACACAGACGATAATATTCTCCTAAGCTTTCTGTGTTGCTATTAATGTCGTGCACCCAGCATCTCCTCTTCTTGGTGCCATTTCGTATCGCTAATGCGAGGAGGAGTTCTTCCTCGTCCGAGCTACTCATTTCTGAGATTAAAAAAAAAATGAATTCGCACAAAGATAACGTGTCCCACGTGAAGCTTCCGAATCGTCTAATCGTCTAACGCCAAGACAATCGCGCTACGCATGCAAGCTTACTGATGGGGTTTGGCCCTTTCCACAGTGTAACAGCTGACGCATCAAGAGTCGGTGCGGCCTGTGTGGCGTCCCTGGCCGCTGACTGGCCCGGCCTCCCGCTGCGCCGTCCGTCGCAGCGGCTGGCTGGATTCTGTCTGGCCAGGCCTTTATCCAGAGAAGCACGCACTTTGACATTCTGGGATGATGATGTATGGCCTAGTGTAGCTCTTTGACCTGGCCGGATGTGTATCATATTTCGTGGGAATCCCTTTGGATTTCGGGGGCCAATCAGAGAATTTGCCTTGAGAATTTGTTTCCTGAATTCGTGTGTCATGTGCCTAGTTCCGGGGTTTCCCAAGTTACTGATATTTCTACTTTGTGTTCTAGTTTTCGTTCTGCTTCGTAATGTGATCGCCGGTTGCTGTTCCACATAACACTGCTGTGAAAATATTGGTGAGATCGTTAAGTGCTGTTGGCTTCATCAACGTGGTGCAGATGTAATCCACTGCACTCACGCAAAACATGTTGTTTTCCTATGTTGTCGTTAAGCATGGCAAATCTCTCATCAATACGTGGCCTTTCGAATAAAAATAGGAATTTAGTTTCTTTGTGCATGAGTTGCGTTGCGTGTCCACGTGGTCCACAACATCCGTAGATGTTGTTGCCATGCATGAACACGCTAGATTCTAAAACACTCTATCATTCAGCAGCAAATTTCTTTATATACTCCTCCTTTGAGAAGACAATGGTTCTCATCCCCGTCTGGCCGTCCGCATTCAGGTTTTCCGTGGTTTCCCTAAATCGTATAAGACAAACGCATGGGTGGTTCTTTTGCAAGCGCTCGGCTGATTTCCTTCACCATCTTTCCTTAATCCGAGGCTTTCTACCACCTGTAATGACCTCGTTGTAGGCGAGACGTTAAACACTTTTCTTCCCTCTTGTTTTTGGACCCAGTTTGAATTTTGATTTTGATAGAAGAGCTTCGGTGTAGTTGCCATTTTCTGTCAGAATAGTGGTTTTCTAATACAGCAAGTTAGTAACAAATGTGGTGTTGACGTGGTCGTTTCTTTTAAAATCGTCCTTGTTACACTTGCAACCACTTGGTTATTTAAGTTCATGCTGTACAATGGGCCACATAATGATTGCATCTCCTGCTTAATTGCACCGATACTCATAATTGCCCGGTAAATTTCACTCCACCACGAGCGTTATTTAGTATTATGTTAGTTTTACTCGTTTTTGGGTATGTAATTGCACAGCAGACTGATGACAAATGTAGCAACTACGTCAACACGAGCTGTTGGTAAACTTTCACCGACTTATCAGAGAAAAAGTTGATTTTGTGAGTTCAGAGGGCAGGATTTTTGCATTTCAGTAAAATTCAGAGTGGTTTCAAATTATACAAACTGCACAAAACATTTGCGTAGCATTCAAGGTCTTCTATAAGACGAATTCTGTTACCCTCAGTTTCATAATATTTACGCTCCCCTTTCAGTTCTGTTTATTCCCCGTGTAGTATTAATAATTATTTCTTTCTGAGACAAACAGGTCTGTTTTCCGTTCCCCTTGCGGACGTTAACTGTTGTTGATGCGTAAATTACCAATATACACAGGATGGTCCATTGATCGTGACCGGGGCAAATATCTCACGAAATAAGCGTCAAACGAAAAAACTACACAGAACGAAACTTGTCTAGCTTGAAGGGAGAAACCATATGGCTCTATGGTTGGCCCGCTAGAAGGCACTGCCATAGGTCAAACGGATATCAACTGCGTTTTTTAAAATAGGAACCCCCATTTTTAATTACATATTCGTGTTGTACGTAAAGAAATATGAATGTTTTAGTTGGACCACTTTTTTCGCTTTGTGATAGATGGCGCTGTAATAGTCACAAACATATGGCTCAATTTTAGACGAACAGTTGGTAACAGGCAGGTTTTTAAAACTAAAATACAGAACGTAGAAACGTTTGAACATTTTACTTCGGTTGTTCCAATGTGATACATGTACCTCTGTGAACTTATCATTTCTGAGAAGGTATGCTGTTACAGCGTGATTACCTGTAAATACCACATTAATGCAATAAATGCTCAAAATGATGTCTGTCAGCCTCAATGCATTCGACAATACGTGTAACGACATTCCTCTCAACAGTGAGTAGTTCGCCTTCCGTAATGTTCGTGCATGCATTGACGATGCGCTGACGCATGTTGTGTCAGGCGTTGTCGGTGGATCACGATAGCAAATATCCTTCAACTATCCCCACAGAAAGAAATTCGGGGACGTCAGATCCGGTAACGTGCGGGCCACCAATCCACCTGTCATGAAATATGCTATTCAATACCGCTTCAACCGCACGCAAGCTATGTGCCGGACATCCATCGTGTTGGAAGTACATCGCCATTCTGTCGTGCAGTGAAACATCTTGTAGTAACATCGGTAGAACATTACGTAAGAAATCAGTATACATTGCACCATTTAGATTGCCATCGACAAAATGGGGGCCAATTATCCTTCCTCCCATAATGCCGCACCATGCATTAACCCGCCAAGGTCGCTGATGCTCCACTTGTCGCTACCATCGTGGATTTTCCGTTGCCCAATAGTGCATATTATGCCGGTTTACGATACCGCTGTTGGTGAATGACTATATCAGCGCCATCTATCACAAAGCGAAAAAAGTTGTCCAACTAAAACATTCATATTTCTTTACGTACTACACGAATATGTAATTAAAAATTGGGGTTCCTATTTTAAAAAACGCAGTTGATATCCGTTTGACCCTATGGTAGCGCCATCTAATGGGCTAACCATAGCGCCATCTGGTTTCCCCCTTCAAGCTAGACGAGTTTCGTTCTTTGTAGTTTTTTCGTTTGATGCTTGTTTCGTGATATATTTGGCCCGGTCACTAACAATGGACCACCCTGTATATATATAAAATTTGCGTTATAGTTACCTAAGATCTACCAATAATTTTAACGTGACAAATAGTAATAAACTAATATTAACAGTTTTTTAAATGATATGAATGTATGTAGGAATGCATGCTCACACGGCGATATCCATTAATTAAATATTCTCTGGTTTCAGGCCGCATCAAACGGTTAACTGCGCACGAACTTTCGGCAGAGGTCTCCTCTGCTATTGTCATGTCAACTACTTGACAATGGCAGAGGAGATGTCTGCCGAAAGCTCTTGGGCACTTTACCTCTTGACGTGGCCTGAAACCCAAGAATATTTTTATGAATAATATGAATGTATATAGAGACTGGGTGAGTAGACATGATGACTGCAAAGTAATAAAATAAATACTACCAGCACTACTACATCTTCTGCTGGTGCTGATAATAATAGCAATAATAAAGGGTGGAGAGAAGGGTGTGATTGTATAACGAGAGACTACAGGGACAATCCAGAATGAGATTTTCACTCTGCAGCGGAGTGTGCGCTGATATGAAACTTCCTGGCAGATTAAACCTGTGTGCCCGACCGAGACTCGAACTCGGGTCCTTTGCCTTTCGCGGGCAAGTGCTCTACCATCTGAGCTACCGAAGCACGACTCACGCCCGGTCCTCACAGCTTTACTTCTGCCAGTACCTCGTCTCCTACCTTCCAAACTTTACAGAAGCTCTTCTGCGAACCTTGCAGAACTAGCACTCCTGAAAGAAACGATACTGCGGGGGACATGGCTTAGCCACAGCCTGGGGGATGTTTCCAGAATGAGATTTTCACTCTGCAGCGGAGTGTGCGCTGATATGAAACTTCCTGGCAGATTAAAACTGTGTGCCCGACCGAGACTCGAACTCGGGTCCTTTGCCTTTCGCGGGCAAGTGCTCTACCATCTGAGCTACCGAAGCACGACTCACGCCCGGTCCTCACAGCTTTACTTCTGCCAGTACCTCGTCTCCTACCTTCCAAACTTTACAGAAGCTCTTCTGCGAACCTTGCAGAACTAGCACTCCCGAAAGAAACGATACTGCGGAGACATGTAAAATTTGGAAGGTAGGAGACGAGGTACTGGCAGAAGTAAAGCTGTGAGGACCGGGCGTGAGTCGTGCTTCGGTAGCTCAAGATGGTAGAGCACTTGCCCGCGAAATGCAAAGGTCCCGAGTTCGAGTCTCGGTCGGGCATACAGGGACAATGTCAGATTCAGTAGACGTGTCACTGACTGTCTTTCCAAGCTTTAGGTACTATCCAATTCCTTGATATAATGAGGAAGGTCATTCCAGGGCCGTATTCCCGTTAGTGAAAACGATAAAACGGCTGAGTGGCGGAGTGGGACAGAAAGGCGTCTTCTCTGACGGGAACGAGTGTTTCTCCCATGTTGTACTGACAAGGTCAAGTGGGGTGCGGTCAAGTTTGGGGTGCCCTAGGGATCAGTGTTGTGGTCACTACTGTTCCTTAGTTATATATGTAGTGGACTCTTAAGGCAGCCAGTCCACAGAGACGGGTAGCCGAAAGGGCACACGTACACACACGCCGACTGGCGCGAAGTCTGGAACAGGATTCGTAATGAATGTGATAAAGAAAAGAACGTAGCTACTAGAACACTTAACTTTTATATCGTCCTTTGGTATACAGCAATCTTGATGATACAAGTGAGACTATCTTGAGATACATGCAATGGTACACATGGCGCCTTGGTAGGTCGTAGCCATTAACTTAGCTGAAGGCTATTCTAACTGTCTCTCGGCAAATGAGAGAAAGGCTTCGTACGTGTAGTCGCTAGCAATGTCGTCCGTACAACTGGGGCGAGTGCTAGTCAGTCTCTCGAGACCTGCCGTGTGGTGGCGCTCGGTCTGCGATCCTGACAGTGGGGACACGCGGGTCCGACATGTACTAATGGACCGCGGCCGATTTAAGCTACCACCTAGCAAGTGTGGTGTCTGGTGGTGACACCACAATATAAATGATATGATCGCTAGTATTACTGGTAACTCTAAAATATTTCTGTTTGCTGGTGACACTAGCTTGGTAGAAAAGGATGTTGTGCAAAATTGTCTCGATTGCAAATAATGCGGCACATGACGTAAGTTCATGGCTTGTAGAAAATAAACTAACACTAAATCACAGTAAGGCTCAGTTTTTACAGTCTAAATTCAAATGGTTCAAATGGCTCTGAGCACTATGGGACTCAACTGCTGAGGTCATTAGTCCCCTAGAACTTAGAACTAGTTAAACCTAACTAACCTAAGGACATCACACACATCCATGCCCGAGGCAGGATTCGAACCTGCGACCGTAGCGGTCTCGCGGTTCCAGACTGCAGCGCCAGAACCGCGCGGCCACTTCGGCCGGCTTTTACAGTCTCTAACACACAATTCAACAAAACCTGACGTTTTAATTTCACAGAATGGGCATATGATTTGTGAAACTAAACAGTTCAAATTTCTAGGTTCAGACAGATACTAAACTGTCACGGAAAGCCCACGTTCAGGATCTTGTTCAACGATTCGAACGGTGTCTGAAATGAGTGATCGTTCGACACGAAAATTAGTCTACTTTGCTTATTTTCATTCGCTTATGTCGTATGGTACTGTACTTTGAGGGAACGCTTCCCATTCTAAAAGGATATTTTTGGCTCAGAAACTGGCGGTTCGGCAATAAGTCGTGTTAAAGTTCACGAACCTCTTGTCGAACCCTGTTCACGAGTCTGGGTATTTTGACATTGGCCTCTCTCTCTCTCTCTCTCTCTATATATATATATATATATATATATATATATATATATATATATATATATTTTTTTCTTATTGTCTTATTAACGATATTAGCTTATTCCCAAAAATACACAGCTTTCACTCAGTTAATACTCGGCAGAAATCAAACCTGCATTTAGATCGGACTTTATTAACTCTTGCGGAGGAAGGTGTACAGTATACTGCTGCATGCATTTTCAATAAGTTACAATTAGAATTCAAAAATCTTAGCGGTAATCCACGCGCTTTCAAATCAAAACTCAAGAGTTTCTTCATGGGTCTTTCCTTCTATTCTGCTGAGGAGTTCCTTGAAAAATCAAGCTGATTCTTGTTGTGTTGTTGATTGCGTTTACTTAAACTTATGGCCTGACTTTTTTCGGGCTCATAAACATTTGATTTTTATCTTTTATTACTTTTATGTCGTAATATCATGTACTGACACGTTCCATGACCTTGGAGATTTGCTCCTCAATTTGGTCCAACGGGCCTTGACGTGTAAATAAATAAATAAATAATCTGATATTAGGGACACTGGCATACTTTGATAAGTAAGTAGAGGAGGTTCTGCAGTTGTCTGCATGCAGCCAGGGTATCTATGCGTAACACGGCGATGTACATCAAACAGTTGAACGTCAGAGATATATCAAATGCAGACGTTGGTGACCACTTTCACTTCTGCCATGAGCATTTCTAGGAACAACCTTGCAGGATAACATCGCTGTAATCAACAACTGGAATTGTAAGTTTTGTTTGTTAAAGTCCTTTTTCAGATCAAAAAGGCAGAACTTTTCACATTTTTTAGGACACGAAGAGATGCTGATACCTTATTGTACATTGCAGCCATGTGCTCAACCCACTTTAGCTTTCCGTTACTACACCTAGACTCTATGGAGGGGAAGAGAATTTGATATTTCTCCCATTCTGGATTAAAGATGGTGGGAGTCCAGGTATTTCGAGCAAATGAGTCTTGAATGACCAAACACGACTGCATGAGTTTAGCCATCTTTAAGGTTACAGGATTTGTACTTCGTTGAAGGTCATCCACCTCTATGTTCAATGAAACAAAAGTGATCAAAAATAATTGACAAACTGAGAAAAGATTATAGGACCTAATAGCGATCCTTGGGGGACGCCTGATACTATGTGTCTCCTTTGTGTATGTCAGATGCGTTTTTAAATAGCGATAAAGAGGGAGAAATAGCTTCCAACCGATTCAGATTCATTTGGTTGAGTAGTTAATTGACCTTCAAATGTTGTTGTTGTTGTGGTCTTCATTCCAGAGACTGGTTTGATGCAGCTCTCCATGCTACTCTATCCTGTGCAAGCTCTTTCATCTCCCAGTACCTACTGCAACCTACATCCTTCTGAATCTGTTTAGTGTATTCTTATCTTGGTCTCCCTCTACGATTTTTACCCTCCACGCTGCCCTCCAATACTAAATTGGTGCCGGCCGGGTTGACCGAGCGGTTCTAGGTGCTACAGTCTGGAACCGCGCGACCGCTACGGTTGCAGGTTCGAATCCTGCCTCGGGCATGGATGTGTGTGACGTCCTTAGGTTAGTTAGGTTTAAGTAGTTCTAAGTTCCAGGGGACTGATGACCTCAGAAGTTAAGTCCCATACTGCTCAGAGCCATTTAAACCATTTGAACTAAATTGGTGATCCCTTGATGCCTCAGAATATGCCCTACCAACCGATCCCTTCTTCTAGTCCAGATTTGCCACAAATTTCTCTTCTCTCCAATTCTATTCAATACCTCTTCATTAGTTATGTGATCTACCCATCTAATTTTCAGTATTCTTCTGTAGCACCACATTTCGAATGCTTCTATTCTCTTCTTGTCCAAACTATTTATCGTCCTTGTTTCACTTCCATACATGGCTACACTCCATACAAATACTTTCAGAACCGACTTCCTGATACTTAAATCTATACTCGATGTTAAAATATTTCTCTTCTTCAGAAACGCTTTCCTTACCATTGCCAGTGTACATTTATATCCTCTCTACTGCGACCATCATCAATTATTTTGCTCCCCAAATAGCAAAACTGGTTCAAATGGCTCTTGAGCACTATGGGACTTAACTTCTGAGGTCATCAGTCCCCTAGAACTTAGAACTACTTAAACCAAACTAACATAAGGACATCACACACATCCATGCCCGAGGCAGGATTCGAACCTGCGACCGTAGCGGTCGCGCGACACCGGACTGTAGCGCCTAGAACCGCTCGGCCAGTTTGGCCGCGAAATAACAAAACTGATTTACTACTTTAAGTGTCGCATTTCGTAATCTAATTCCCGCAGCATCACCCGATTTAATTCGACTACATTCCATTATCCTCATTTTGCTTCTGTTCATCTTATATCCTCCTTGCAAGTCACAGACAGCTGCTCTTCCAGGTCCTTTGCTGTCTCTGACTGAATTACAATGTCGTCGGCGAACCTCAAAGTTTTTATTTCTTCTCCATGGATTTTAATTCCTACTCCGAATTTGCTTTTGTTTCCTTTACTGCTTGCTCAATATACATATTGAATAGCATCGGGGAGAGGCTACAACCCTGTCTCACTCCCTTCCTAACGACTGCTTCCCCTTCATGCCCCTCGACTCTTATAACTGCCATCTGGTTTCTGTACAAATTGTAAATAGTTTTTCGCTCCCTGTATTTTGTCAAAAGCTTTCTATAAGTCTACAGATGCTAAAAACGTAGGTTTGCCCTTCCATAATCTATTTTCTAAGATAAGTCGTTGGGTCAGTATTGCCTCACGTGTTCCAACATTTCTACGGAATCCAACCAGATCTTTCCCGAGGTCGGCTTCTACCAGTTTTTCCATTCGTCTGTAAAGAATTCGTGTTAGTATTTTGGAGCCGTGGCTTATTAATCTGATAGTTCGGTAATTTTCACATCTGTCAACACCTGTTTTCTTTGGGATTGGAATTATTATATTCTTCTTGAAGTCTGAGGGTATTTCGCCTGTGTCGTTCATCTTGCTCACTAGATAGTAGAGTTTTGTCAGGGCTGGCTCTCCCAAGGCTATCAGTAGTTCTAATGGAATGTTGTCTACTCTCGGGGCCTTGTTTCGATTTAGGTCTTACAGTGCTTTGGCAAACTCTTCAAGCAGTATCATACCTGCCATTTAATCTTCATCTACAGCCTCATCTATTTCCATAGTGTTGTCCTCAAGAACATCGCCCTTGTATAGACCCTCTATATACTCCTTCCACCTTTCTGCTTTGCCTTCTTTGCTTCTTACTGGATTTCCATCTGAGCTTTTGATATTCATGCAAGTCGTTCTCTTTTCTCCAAAGATCTCTTTAATTTTCCTGTAGGCAGTATCTATCTTACCCCTAGTGATATGCGCCTCTACATCCTTACATTTGTCCTCTAGCCATCCCTGCTTAGCCATTTTGCACTTCTTGTCGACCTCATTTTTGAGACGTTTATATTCCTTTTTGCCTGCTTCATTGACTGCATTTTTAAATTTTCTCCTTTCATCAGTTAAATTCAATATTTCTTCTGTTACCCAAGGATTTCTACTAGCCCTCGTCTTTTTACCTACTTGCTCCTCTGCTGCCTTCACAATTTCGTCTCTCAAGGCTACCCATTATTCTTCTACTGTATTTCTTTCCCCCATTCTTGTCAATCGTTTCCTAATGCTCTCCCTGAAGCTCCTACAACCCCTGGTTTTTTCAGTTTATCCAGGTCCCATCTTCTCAGTTTTCCACCTTTTGACAGTTTCTTCAAATGTATTTTGCTTGCAATCGCATGATCATTCTCGTATGTGATCGGTCGTAACTAGTCTAGGTGTGCCCGACAGACGAATATGCTCAGGGTCTGAGTAACTTCATTTTTTTGTTTCATATTTTCAGCTGCCGACAGTCCTCTCGTAGCGAGCAACGCAGAGGCTGCCGCGCAACCAGCAGGGCCGGAGGATTTTGATTCCCGGAAGACGTGCGCGAACGCGAATACTAGCTCTCACCGCATGGATGGCGGGAACAAAGGCACAAGACAAAAAGCTGGTGTCTTCCATCGACAAGAAGTTTAGAATTGAATCAAGCAGAAAGCTATCACAAATTGAAGCAATGTTCGTAGTTCAGAGAGGGAGGATTCGAAAAATTTCGCTTAGGGGAGAGGAAGGTAGCATCGCTGTAAGCAACGCAGGCGTGGCACTTCGGCTGCAGAATCCATGAAAGTAAGTCATGCTGGTGGGCTTCCTCGTTTTCTCGCTGCGTGAAACAGGGAGTGCTTTGGGCTCGAGTACCTTAACGGGATACAAATTGCGCACATATCCCTCTTCACAGCCCGTTTCAGTTTATGAGCCTGCAGCTTTCTTTCAACTCCAAGACATTCGTTTGAAAAACAGATATAAACAGTTTCTTGTGTGAAATAGTTAATATCATGTGTGCGAATATGTAAAAAAAGAAAGCAGTATTTTATTTCGAAGTCCGTGATGTACACTACGAAATAATTAAGCTGTGTTCCTTTTTGGTGTAATGCGTACGAAATACAGAGGAAATTCACACGAATATGTGATGTACTGATTGTGAAAGCAAACAGTTTAGTAAAAGTGAGGCAAGGAGGAGGACTGTCTTCCTTCCTGTTGAGCATGCAGAGTGATACCGAAATTCATCGAGAGAATTTCGAGTGTCATTCAGGGGTACTTTCTGAGTATTTTGGTGCACGGTCCCGATACATTAATTCCATCACGCTTCTGTTCGACGTCAAAGGGGGTGCAAAAACCACTCACAGGCGGCAGGTTGCAACACTAGCAGTGGGAGGTATACAGGGTGAGTCACCTAGCGTTATCGCTGGATATATTTCGTAAACCACATCAAATACTGACGAATCGATTCCACACACCGAACGTGAGGAGAGGGGCTAGTGTAATTGGTTAATACAAACCATAAAAAAATGCACGGACGTATGTTTTTTAACACAAACCTACGTTTTTTTAAATGGAACCCCGTTAGTTTTGTTAGCACATCTGAACATATAAACAAATACGTAATCAGTGCCGTTTTTTGCATTGTAAAATGTTAATTACATCCGGAGATATTGTAACCTAAAGTTGACGCTTGAGTACCACTCCTCCGCTGTTCGATCGTGTGTATCGGAGAGCACCGAATTACGTAGGCATCCAAAGGGAACGGTGATAGACCTTAGGTACAGAAGAGACTGGAACAGCACATTACGTCCACATGCTAACACCTTTTTATTGGTCTTTTTCACTGACGCACATGTACATTACCATGAGGCGTGAGGTTCACGTACACACGTGGTTTCCGTTTTCAATTACGAAGTGGAATAGAGTGTGTCCCACTGGAAATGCGTCGACGTATGTGGTATCAGCATGATGGTGCACCTGCACATTCCGCAATTAACACTAGGCTGACCCTTGACAGGATGTTCGACGGGCGTTTCATAGGACGTGGAGGACGCATAAACTGGACAGCCCGTTCTCCTAATCTTACACCTCTGGACTTCTTTCTGTGGGGTACGTTAAAGGAGAATGTGTACCGTGACGTGCCTACAACCCCAGAGAATATGAAACAACGTATTGTGGCAGCCTGCGTCGACATTACACCAGATGTACTGCGGCGTGTACGACATTCATTACGCCAGAGATTGCAATTGTGTGCAGCAAATGATGGCCACCACATTGAACATCTATCGGCCTGACATGTCGGGACACACTCTATTCCACTTCGTAATTGAAAACGGAAACCACGTGTGTACGTGTACCTCACCCCTCATGGTAATGTACATGTGCGTCAGTGAAACGACCAATAAAAAGGTGTTAGCATGTGGACGTAATGTGCTGTTCCAGTCTCTTCTGTACCTAAGGTCCATCACCGTTCCCTTTGGATCCCTACGTAATTCGGTGCTCTCCGATACACACGATCGAACAGCAGGGGAGTGGTACTCAAGAGTCAACTTTAGGTTACAATATCTCCGGATGTAATTAACATTTTACAATGCAACAAACGGCACTTATTACGTATTTGTTTATATGTTCAGATGTGCTAACAAAACTAACGGGGTTACATTTAAAAAAACGTAGGTTTGTGTTAAAAAACATACTTCCGTGCATTTTTTTTATGGTTTGTATTAACCAATGACACTAGCCCCTCTCCTCACGTTCGGTGTGTGGAATCGATTCGTATTTGATGTAGTTTACGAAATATATCCAGCGGTAATGTTAGGTGACTCATCCTGTGTAAAGCATACATGGGGGTGAGGGGGGGGGCGGGCGTAGAAAACAGTGCAGGCATTGTCCTAATGCGTAAACGGAGCGATTTATCTGACGTTCAAAAGGGCATGATCACTGGGTTTTGAGCCTAACTGTTCACGTGCCTTCGTGGTTAAGGTATACCGTGCACCGCAAAATGGCGCCATCCGAAACTGGCACAAGGCACCTGTGGTGTACCACAGGCCACAGACGACAGGGGTGAAAGACGGCTGCGGGTATGTGTATGGTCGAATAGATGTGCAGCTGTTCAGAAACTGAATGCCCAGATGAAACAAGGGGCTCCTCAATGACTTCTCAGTGAATGTTGCTGGGTATGGGCCACCGAAGCATGGCAACGTCGTACACGCTCAAGAATCCAGTGTGTCTGGCGTACCACTTCCATTGTTACGATATCTAGCATCCAAGTCCTTGACAGTATCGACCGGTCTCGGAAACTAGGCTCCCAGGTACACATTGTTGTCATGTCTGGTGACCCAGCTGGACATGGAAAACGACCACTGCGAGCAAACCGATGTTGTCCAGACTAAATGAAATTTCTCTGTAACGAGCCAACGGAGATATCTTGTCCCTTCAGCAGAAATACACTATGTGATCAAAACTATCCGGACCACCTGGCGCCCTCCATCGGTAATGCTGGAATTCAGTATGGTGTTTGCCCATCCTTAGCCTTGATGACAGCTTCCACTCCCGCAGGCATACGTTCAGTCAGGGGCTAGAAGGTTGCTTGGGGAATGGCAGCGCATTCTTCACGGAGTGCTGCACTGAGGAGAGGTATCGATGTTGGTCAGTGAGGCCTGGCACGAAGTCAGCATTCTAAAACATACCAAAGGTGTTCTATAGGATTCAGGTCAGGACTCTGTGCAGGGCAGTCCATTATAGGGATGCTATTGTTGTGTAACCACTCCTTCACAGGCCGTGTATTGCGAACATGTGCAGTTCAGAGAAAATTTGAGTCTCGTAACAAATAAATACCCCACTCATACGGTTATAGTTGGTGGGGACTTCAACCTTCCCTCGATATGTTGGCAAAAATACTTGTTCAAAACCGGTGGTAGGCACAAAACATATTCCGAGATTGTCCTAAATGCTTTCTCCGAAAATTATTTCGAGCAGTTAGTCCACGAACCCACGCGAATTGTAAATGGTTGCGAAAACACACTTGACCTCTTAGCCACAAACAATCCAGAGCTGATAGAGAGCATCATGACTGATACAGGGATTAGTGATCACAAGGTCGTTGTAGCTAGGCTCAATACCGTTTCTTCCAACTCCACCAGAAACAAACGCAAAATAATTTTATTTAAAAAAGCGGATAAAGTGTCACTAGAAGCCTTCCTAAGAGACAATCTCCATTCCTTCCGAACTGACTATGCAAATGTAGACGAGATGTGGCTCAAATTCAAAGATATAGTAGCAACAACGATTGAGAGATTCATACCTCATAAATTGGTAAGAGATGGAACTGATCCCCCGTGATACACAAAACAGGTCCGAACTCTGTTGCAGAGGCAACGGAAAAAGCATGCGAAGTTCAGAAGAACGCGAAATCCCGTAGATTGGCTAAAATTTACAGACGTGCGAAATTTGGCACGGACTTCAATGCGAGATGCCGTTAATAGGTTCCACAACGAAACATTGTCTCGAAATTTGGTAGAAAATCCAAAGAAATTCTGGTCGTATGGAAAGTACACAAGCGGCTAGACGCAGTCAATACCTTCGCTGCGCAGTGCCGATGGTACTGTTACCGACGACTTTGCCGCTAAAGCGGAGTTATTGAACGCAGTTTTCCGAAATTCCTTCACCAGGGAAAATGAATGGAATATTCCAGAATTTGAAACACGAACAGCTGCTAGCATGAGTTTCTTAGAAGTAGATACCTTAGGGGCTGCGATGCAACTCAAATCGCTTGATACGGGCAAGTCTTCAGGTCCAGATTGTATACCGATTAGGTTCCTTTCAGATTACGCTGATACAATAGCTCCCTACTTAGCACTCATATACAACCGATCGCTCACCGATAGATCTGTACCTACAGATTGGAAAATTGCGCAGGTCGCACCAGTATTTAAGAAGGGTAGTAGGAGTAATCCATCTAACTACAGACCTATATCATTGACGTCGGTTTGCAGTAGGGTTTTGGAGCATATACTGTATTCAAACATTATGAATCACCTCGAAGTAATAGACGGCAAATCATCGAGTAAAACTGAAGTGATATCAGGTGTTCCCCAGGGAAGCGTCCTGGGACCTCTGCTGTTCCTGATCTATATAAATGACCTGGGTGACAATCTGAGCAGTTCTCTTAGGTTGTTCGCAGATGATGCTGTAATTTACCGTCTAGTAAGGTCATCCGAAGACCAGTATCAGTTGCAAAGCGATTTAGAAAAGATTTCTGTATGGTGTGGCAGGTGGCAGTTGACGCTAAATAACGAAAAGTGTGAGGTGATCCACATGAGTTCCAAAAGAAATCCGTTTGAGTTCGATTACTCGATAAGTAGTACAATTCTCAAGGCTGTCAATTCAACTAAGTACCTGGGTGTTAAAATTACGAACAACTTCAGTTGAAAAGACCACATAGATAATACTGTGGGGAAGGCGAGCCAAAGGTTGAGTTTCATTGGCAGGACACTTAGAAGATGCAACAAGTCCACTAAAGAGACAGCTTACACTACACTCGTTTGTCACTGTTGGAATATTGCTGCGCGGTGTGGGCTCCTTACCAGGTGGGATTGACGGAGGACATCGAAAGGGTGCAAAAAAGGGCAGCTCGTTTTGTATTATCACGTAGTAGGGGAGAGAGTGTGGCAGATATGATACGCGAATTGGGATGGAAGTCATTACAGCAAAGACGTTTTTCGTCGCGGCGAGATCTACTTACGAAATTTCAGTCACCAACTTTCTCTTCCGAATGCGAAAATATTTTGTTGAGCCCAACCTACATAGGTAGGAATGATCATCAAAATAAAATAAGAGAAATCAGAGCTCGAACAGAAAGGTTTAGGTGTTCGTTTTTTCCGCGCGCTGTTCGGGAGTGGAATGGTAGAGAGATAGTATAATTGTGATTCGACGAACCCTCTGCCAAGCACTTAAATGTGAATTGCAGAGTAGTCATGTAGATGTAGATGTAGATGTAGAAAGATGCAATCGCCATCCCCAAATTGCTCTTCAACAGAGGGAACGCTGGCAGATGACTTTTACCGGGCATTCACTATACCCACACCCAGCCACCGGATCGCCACATTGTGTACCGTGATTCGTCACTCCACACAACGTTTTTCCACTGTTCAATCGTCAAATGTTTATGCTCTTTACACCGAGCGGGGCGTCGTTTTGCATTTACCGGCGTGATGTGTTGCTTACAAGCAGCTGCTCTACCATGAAATCCAGGTTTTCTCACCTCCCGCCTAACTGTCATAGTACTTGCAGTGGATCCCGATGCACTTTGGAATTCCTGTGTGATGGTCTGGATAGATGTCTGCCTATTACACATTACGATCCTCTTCAGATGTCGGCGGTCTCTTTCAGTCAACACACGACCTAGTCCTGTACGCTTTTGAGCTGTACGTGTCCCTTCACGTTTCCACTAAACCATCACACCGGAAACAGTGGACCTAGTGAGGTTTAGGAGTGTGGAAATCTCTTGTTCAGAGGTACGACACAAGTGACACCCAATCATCTGACCACGTTCGAAGTCCGTGAGTTCCGCAGAGCTCCCCATTATGCTCTCTCACCATGTCTAATGACTACTGAGGTTGCCGATATGGAGTGTCTGGCAGTAGGTGGCAGCACAGTACATCTAATTTCAAAAACGTATGTTTTTGGGGGTGTCCGGATACTTTTGATCACGTAGTGTAACACCGAAATCTTGACGGTGGAGTTCGTCTTCACCCTCTGTACAAGTGCAGAAACATACCGATAATCATATCGGATTAGGGTAGGGGGCGTCGAAATGAGAATTATCTGCTGATGATCGTCAGATATGCAGCCCCAGAGAAGAATGCGCGGAATTCAACAGCCGTGAAGAGCAGGTCACAATGTGTTTTGAGATTACCACAATCATTCGCAACACCCCAAGATATTTTGGGGGTGGAGAGGTAACCATTTCTTCGCGGGTGATTACTCTATAGCGATGCCGGAAGCAGCTATTTCGAAAATTTACCAAAAGGTCATATTTGACAAAGCAGATGTTTAAAAAGTAAATTCCGTTAGCTGTTACATCAGTGTTTTAGTTTACAGCTTTTGATCTACTTATTAGGAGCAAACTTCATTCACGCTCTCCGTCTATTAGAAAAAATTAAAATACAAACACTTTACGTGTCATAATTAAAACCACTGCACCTTACAGTACCACACACCAACTGCCTCACTGCAGTGCTGTTCCTGTAGTGCACTTCATTACTGTAGATTATTATCCTACGGTATCTGGAGCGTAGCTGATTTAGTAGTCAAGCTTTACACAGTTAACGTCACATAGAAAAAAGGCATCTAACGAGACAAGCCGTGGATAGAAATTTAAAATTCAACTAGCTTTGGCTATGCAGTTTTAACAAGCACCTTGAGCAAATTGAACGAGTAACTACGCTCTTTAGCATAACAGGCATTAGAAGAGCTAAGTCACGTTAAATGCACACTTCTGAGAGGTCGCCGCTGATGAACTAAGGTCTTCCGGCCGGAGCTCAACAAAAGTTGATTATTTGCAAAAATTCTAGCTTCTGCGTCCCCTAAGGCATCATCATCTTGCACATGAACGCCATAATAAGAGATTTCAGGCCAACAAAATCCGATTCAGTCCCAATCAATAAAGATCTATATCTAGACGCACAGATTTTTACAAACTATTTCGACTAAACAGTAATCACTGAAAACGATCTGGTCTGTCGATAATCTCAGAAATACAAACAGTATTGTAAGGTGCTTAAAAATGTTGTTAGGAAGGCAAAAAGTATGTGGTATGCAGATATAATAGCTAAGTCTCAGGATAAAATTAAAACCATATGGTCAGTCGTGAAGGAAGTGGCTGGTCTGCAGAGACAGGTCGAGGATATAGAATAAGTGCGTAGTGGGAATGTCCGTGTTACTGATAAGTCGCATATATGTACACTATTTAATAATCACTTTCTGAATATAGCAGGTGAACTAAATAGAAACCTAGTCCCAACAGGGAATCATATAGCGCTCTTAGAAAAAGTGTTCCGAGACTGTTACCTGAAATGCTCCTCCATGATACTGACAAGAGGGAGATTGAGTTAATAATTAAATCACTAAAGACCAAGAACTCTCATGGATATGACGGGGTATCTAGCAGAATACTGAAGTATTGTTCTATGTATGTTAGCCCAGTACTTAGCCATATCTGTAACTTTTCCTTTAGGAGTGGTCGGTTTCCTGACCGATTAAAGTACTCGGTAGTGAAGCCACTTTATAAAAAGGGAGACATTGATAATGTTGACAATTTTATACCTATTTCTATGCCATCGGTGTTTGCTAAAGTTATCGAGAAGGTTGTATATACAAAGTTACTGGAGCATTTAAATTCACATAATTTGCTGTCAAATTTTCAGTTTGGTTTTAGAAATGGTTTAACAACTGGAAATGCTATATTCTCTTTTCTCTGTGAGGTTTTGGACGGATTAAATAAAAGGTTGCGAACGCTAGGTGTTTTCTTTGATTTAACGAAGGCTTTTGACTGTGTTGACCACAAAATATTACTGCAGAAGTTGGACCATTATGGAGTAAGGGGAGTAGCTTACAATTGGTTCGCCTCTTACTTTAAGAACAGAAAGCAGAAGGAAATTCTCCGCAATATTAAGAGTGGTAGTGATGTTCAGTCCCAATGGGGCACTGTTAAGTGGGGCGTTCCCCAAGGGTTGGTGCTGGGGCCACTGCTGTTTCTTATTTATGTAAATGATATGCCTTCTAGTATTACAGGTGATTCAAAAATATTTCTGTTTGCTGATGACACCAGCTTGATAGTGAAGGATCTTGTGTGTAATACTGAAACAGTAACAAATAATGTAGTTCATGAAATAAGTTCGTGGCTTGTGGAAAATAATTTGATGCTAAATCACAGTAAGACTCAGATTTTACAGTTTCTAACTCACAATTCAACAATAACCGATATTTTGATCAGACAGAATGGGCATATTATAAGCGAGACAGAACAGTTCAAGTTACTAGGCGTTCGGATAGATAGTAAGCTGTTGTGGAAAGCCCATGTCCAGGATCTTGTTCAGAAACTAAATGCTGCTTTATTTACTATTAGAACAGTATCTGAAATAAGTGACACTTCAACACGAAAAGTAGTCTACTTCGCATATTTTCATACGCTTATGTCGTATGGTATTATTTTTTGGGGTAATTCTTCTGATTCAAAGAGGGTATTTTTGGCTCAAAAACGGGCTGTTCGAGCTATGTATGGTGTAAGTTCGAGAACCTCTTGTCGACCCCTATTCAATAGTCTGGGAATTCTGACATTGCCCTCACAGTATATATTTTCTTTAATGTCGTTTGTTGTTAGCAATATTAGCCTATTCCCAAGTGTTAGCAGCTTTCACTCAGTTAATACTAGGCAGAAATCAAATCTGCATGTGGAATGCACTTCCTTGACTCTTGTGCAGAAAGGAGTGCAGTATTCTGCTGCATCCATTTTCAATAAGCTACCACAAGAACTCAAAAATCTTAGCAGTAGCCCAAACTCTTTTAAGTCTAAACTGAAGAGTATCCTCATGGCTCACTCCTTCTATTCTGTCGAGGAGCTACTGGAAGAGCTAAAAAATTAAGCAAATTCCAGTGTTACATTGTTGATTTTCTTTATTTAAACATACGACTTGTCACCTGAATATGTTTTTTTTATATTTAATTTTATCTGTTTCTAATATCGTGTTATAATTTCATGTATTGACTCGTTCCATGAGCATGGAGACTTCTCCTTAATTTTGTCCCACGGAACAATAAATCAAAAAATAATAAAAAAATACATTGACGGGAAAAAATTCGCGAGCACCAAAATTTAATTAATGTAGATTAATGGAATTTCGGCAATACATTTGACTAGATAACGTATGTAAGTAACATTGCAAGATCATAGTTTAATGCAAGCGTGACATGAGCCATTGCAAATGTAAAATGCTGGTGCATTAATGACTTGTGCGTCTGCCAGAATGTTGAATGCAGACATGCAGAAGTGAATGTATTGTGTTTTACAGATAACAGATGTCAGTTTGTGGGATGGAGTTCCATGCCTGTTGCACTTGATCGGTCGATAAAGGGACGGTTAATGGTGTTTGTAGCGACGCTGGATTTGTCGTCTGGTGATGTCCCATATATGCTCGATCGGAGACGGATCTGGTGATCGAGCGGGCCAAGCAAATAAGTCGCCACTCTGTAGAATATGCCGGGTTACAACAGCGGTATGTGGGCGACCGTTATCCTGTTGGAAAATACCACTTGTAATACTGTTCACGAATTGCTTCACAAGTTGAATCACCAGACTGACGTACTAATTTGCATTCAGGGTGCACAGGATAAAGAGGATAGTATTACTGTTGCCATACAAATTCGTACCCCAGGCCATAGTTCCAGGTGTAGGTCCAGTGTCTAGCTCGGAGCTGTTCTTGAAAAACTGTTTAGTAACAGTTCTTTACGTCACTGTGAGGCAAACTGCTGCTCAGTGTGCTGCTGAAGATGCAGTCGGATGCGCCAGAGCCAAACAGCGAATACGATGGTCTTCCTTCTCGGTAGTGCCAAGTGGCTGTCCGGAGCCCAGTCTTTTAGAGATCGTACATTCTCGTGACCTCTGCTGCCAGCCATCATGCACAGTGGCTACATTCCTGCAAAGTCTTTCTGCAGTACCACAGAAGGAAAATCCAGTTTCTCGTATCCATCTCACACGATCTCGTTCAGACTTATTGAGGTCCACGTCCAACCTCAAAGGTAACTAATGCTCATGACTGCTACAGTGTGTATTTAAATAAAATCTGACTTGCATCGTCATAGTGACGCTACTACTGCCGCACGTATGCGAGTGGCGCGAAATTTGAATAGAGATCATTTTCCAGATGTACAAACGCGCCTAACAACTTTAGTTTGTGTTGCACGATATCTTGGTGTTGCGATTTTTTTTTCCGTCTGTGTCGGCTGACAGGACAAAAAAATGACCGTTTGTGGGAAGGACTCCAAACTGAGCGAAACCTTAAAAAAAGAGAACGTTTTGCAGCGATAACAAATAAATTGTTTTAGCACATCGTTTCTGGTAGATTATATATCTCAAAAAATGTGAAATTTAATAACTTTATAGAAATTATAAACAAGGTAATAACTCAAATATTATACAAAAAACACGGTTTTTTTCGGCCGTATAAATTCTTGGCAAGCCCTACGATTTTTTTTATGGTAGCTGGGTCGTGACTTTACATAAAAGGGGACTCGGACAGGCTACATTCTGTGTATTGTTTTCGATTGGAGTACGTCTGTCTTATCATTCGATTTCTGATGATGCACCACAAACACACACACACACAGCTCTAGGGACATTTTACTGATCTGTTTATTGTTCAATGAGGAATATATTTGGCCTCTGCTAACGGATAATGCTGCATTGCCCTTATTAGTCCTATTCCAAAGGGAGAAATCATAACGGGACTTACCTGTAAGCATTTATTTATTACGTGATCGCTACATTGTTTAATGTACGTACAGTATTTAAGATGAATGGACAAGTGTAAAAAAGTAAATACAGAAATAGTTTAAAGTTATTTCCGTTTAGCAACGAGTTTTCTATAATATCTATCAATTTTACAATACGTCTCCTGAAGTGCTCGTAGTTTGTTGGCACAACCGAAGCCGCACACATGATATTTACTATTCGTCTCCGGGGGAATTGTCAGCCATGTTCTCTGATATTAGTCAGCCTTTTAACATTTTCGGCACCATATTTGGCGACAACAGCTACATTGTTTCCAAGCCACACGCCTTCGAGGGTGCACTTGTAAGTACTGATAAATCTGTGTGTCATATCCTGCACCTCGCCACACTTGCGTAAAATGAAGCTGCGCTGTCATTTTGTAACCTTGACCGTGGCACGCTTGTCTTTACTGGTACAACGCCTGTTGCTAGTCTGCTCACGGTCCTCCAAGTTTCAAACTCCAGTTGGGCACCTGTTGTCTCAATCTCTTGTGATGGATACCATTCGAGAGGGTCTATGCCCACACTATTCATGAAGCTTCTTCTGGATTTAATCACAGTGATAAATTTTTATACACATAATACGTTACACGTCTGTCATTGAGTGTCTGACTGAACTTTCCCATCCCATCCCTGATCGTCGGATTCATGGAGTACAGAAACCAGTTCATCCTGAGGTGTAGCCTGCATACAACTAGTTTTCAGACGGCATGTTTCAGTCAGAATGACGCCCTCTACCGTATGGGCAGATCTCTGAGTAGCCCAGAACGGACAGGCGTGCTGTACAGTGGAAAAGGACAGGACTTTAACAGATGATCTGAACACAATAGTATTTGCTCCACACTTACTGAAAGTAAGTGTCTTCGAAACGTTGTTTCTAGTTGTTACTTTCTTAACAGTTTGAATATCGTGATTTTACTAATCAGAGACCTGTCAAGGAACATTAATAGATATTTAAGAGCTTCTTTTTTTTCCAGTTACTAACCCTCCCGAAATACACTGAGCTTTTCTTACGAGTCTACATCTTAAGTGATATGCGCAGACTTGTGTTTGGGAAACACATTTTGTTTCTTATTCGTTGCCATGGTAGACAGAACTCCAGTTGGTTACTCTTCAACAAGTTCAAATTTTTACTCGGTACAGTAAGATAAAATCATCCGCGTAGAGGAAATGCTTCATGTTGCTGATAACTGGTTGGTCGTTTGTGCACAAGTTAAGTAATTAGCGGAGGTAGACCATTACGTTGTTTTTTCTTCCTACGTCTTGCCTTATCCAAACAGACTGCCTGAAGATCGCTACTGGAATGCTACTGGAATCGGGTCGTATCCTGAATAACGCCCACTTTTGTAGCGGCAAATCTTTCCAGCAGCTTGCGAAGATAAGAAAAGAGACGTCAACCGCGAAGAATTCAACATACAGTTCTTTTCAGAATATTCACTCACTGTTATCAGCATAAATATAGACAGTATTACGAGGAACAAGGAAGATATTTTGTCAGCCATATTCACAAACAATTTTTGCAATGTGTTAAGTCTTCAGAAACAAACAAATATTAAATATCATTAATCCAGCAAAACCTCATACGGTTTTGGTGAAAGAGTTATCACACGTAACTATGGAAGTACACCGTATTTGAGAACTGGGACTAACATAGCGCAGCTCCTAAGTGATAAGCAAATGTCATTTCCCACATCGAGTTTCGGCTGGCACTGTAAACAAGTATTCGAAATATGTGGTGGTGAAATTGATGTTCTGATAAGACAGTCTACAACTTAAAATACAGAAGCAGTACGAGTAATTTGCCAATGCCCCAATGCGAAAGCTGTCACCGGCATTCCGTTGTAGCATAATTCGAAATGAAAACAGTTGCACTGTCACATAGCAGGGGACGGTCCTGTTCTGAGATGGTAACACTCCTTCCCACAGCAAGGCGAAATGACGTGCCACACACTTGATGGAAAGGCTGTTCTTCCTCAGCGTCAAATAATTCACGGCCGGAACGGCTCTCTTACGTCATTGGTGTAATCACCAGGTGACGCACTGGAAGGGTTTCCGCGTTCATAGACCATTAGCAGACACAAAAAATTCGCTTCATTTCTAACTTGCTTGAAACGGGGCCGTGCTTAGCATTTACACGTCCTTAAGTTGAACCTGCTGTGCAGGCACTATTCGAGGACATTTAGTGATACCTAACTCGTAACTACAGCACTGTAGGGAAATTTTCTAATTAAAGTCCTTGAAAGTTCTCGTCCAGTGAATGAAACCAACTTACAGTACAACAGACGAGCGAGTGCAATGCTCGTTGCTTTCACAAAATAATTAGTAAATTATCCTTCTAGTTGTCAACTACGCACAAAGGCAACCCTGACGCTGTGAACTAACTGGCTACACAACAGGTACATTTATAAAGTGTTGTCTAACCAGGGCAAGTTGTACATAAAGTTAAATGATCTAGAAATCTACAGCTGAGACTGACAGTTATGCATTTTCTCTATCGGTTGACATAAATCACAATGAAATTAAGACAGATCAAAGTCCTAATAGAACTCGGATCGAATTACAAAATTACACTGACAAAGCGGGAAGGCACCAAAAAGTTTGGAAGACTGTGTGGAGTAAGCGCAACAACATCTGGGTAGTGAAGGCAGCAGAGGAGCAACTAGATAAAAACACGAGGGCTAGTAGATATCCTTGGGTAACAGAAGAAATATTGAATTTAAATGATGAAAGGAGAAAATACAAAAACGCAGTAAATGAAGCAGGCAAAAATGAATACAAACGTCTCAAAAATGAGATTGACAGGAAGTGCAAAATGGCTAAGGAGGGATGGCTAAAGGTCAAATGTAAGGATGTAGAGGCTTATCTCACTAGGGGTAAGATAGATACTGCCTACAGGAAAATTAAAGAGACCTTTGGAGAAAAGAGAACCACTTGTATGAATATCAAGAGCTCAGATGGAAACCCAGTTCTAAGCAAAGAAGGGAAAGCAGAAAGGTGGAAGGAGTATATAGAGGGTCTATACAAGGGCGATGTACTTGAGAACAATATTATGGAAATGCAAGAGGACGTAGATGAAGATGAAATGGGAGATACGATACTGCGTGAAGAGTTTGATAGAGCACTGAAAGACCTGAGTCGAAACAAGGCCCCGGGAGTAGACAACATTCCATCAGAACTACTGACGGCCTTGCGAGAGCCAGTCCTGACAAAACTCTACCACCTGGTGAGCAAGATTATAGTGCTCAGAGCCATTTGAACCATTTATTTGAACTTGGAGAAAGCTTTTGACAATGTTGAGTGGAATACACTCTTTCAAATTCTGAAGGTGGCAGAGGTAAGATACAGGGAGTGAAAGGCTATTTACAATTTGTACAGAATCCAGATGGCAGTTGCCGGCCGCGGTGGCCGTGCGGTTCTGGCGCTGCAGTCCGGAACCGCGGGACTGCTACGGTCGCAGGTTCGAATCCTGCCTCGGGCATGGGTGTGTGTGATGTCCTTAGGTTAGTTAGGTTTAAGTAGTTCTAAGTTCTAGGGGACTTATGACCTAAGATGTTGAGTCCCATAGTGCTCAGAGTCATTTGAACCAGATGGCAGTTATAAGAGTCGAGGGACATGAAAGGGAAGCAGTGGTTGGGAAGGGAGTGAGACAGGGTTGTAGCCTCTCCCCGATGTTATTCAATCTTTATATTGAGCAAGCAGTGAAGGAAACAAAAGAAAAATTTGGAGTAGGTATTAAAATCCATGGAGAAGAAAAAAACTTTGAGGTTCACCGATGACATTGTAATTCTGTCAGAGACAGCAAAGGACTTGGAAGAACAGTTAAACGGAACAAAAGCAAAACGAAAATAATGGAATGTAGTCGAATTAAGTCGGGTGATGCTGAGGGAATAAGATTAGGAAATTAGACACTTAAAGTAGTAAAGGAGTTTTGCTATTTGGGGAGCAAAATAACTGATGATGGTCGAAGTAGAGAGGATATAAAATGTAGACTGGCAATGGCAAGGAAAGCGTTTTTGAAGAAGAGAAATTTGTTAACATCGAGTATAGATTTATGTGTCAGGAAGTCGTTTCTGAAAGTATTTGTATGGAGTGTAGCCATGTATGGAAGTGAAACTTGGGCGATAACTAGTCTGGAAAAGAAGAGAATAGAAGCTTTCGAAATGTGGTGCTACAGAAGAATGCTGAAGTTTAGATGGGTAGATCATGTAACTAATGAGGAGGTATTGAATAGGATTGGGGGAAGAGACGTTTGTGGCACAACTTGACTAGAAGAAGGGATCGGTTGGTAGGACATGTTCTGAGGCATCAAGGGATCACCAATTTGGTATTGGAGGGCAGCGTGGAGGGTAAAAATCGTAGAGGGAGACCAAGAGATGAATACACTAAACAGATTCAGAAGGAATCTAGGTTGCAGTAGGTACTGTGAGATGAAGAACCTTGCACAGGATAGAGTAGCATGGAGAGCTGCATCAAACCAGTCTCAGGACTGAAGACCTTAACAACAATAACAATTTTTCACATGTGGTAATCCAATGAACCCTCTTCCATAGCAAAGAACACATACTTATTGCTGGACGATTGTAGTTTTGTCTGGTCTTAAAAACTCTATGGTGTTGCCGATCTGATGGGGAGAACTGTTGAAAATTCACGAAAAAAACAGGGAATACACACGTAAATTCGCTTCTTTTGCATACAAGGCGCAAATTCTTAGATACGATGTTGGTACTGTGCCAAAGGAGCATATTCATGATTAGTCAGCCTTATGTGCCAAGAACACTTTCCAGAGAGACACAATACTGCTGCTTGAGTTTCAACATTTCGTTGACAGGGAACAGCAACCTTATTTAAATTTCTTCAAGCGTTTATTAATGGTTCTTTCAACAGTTGCAGATTGTGTCGCAACGTCTGGCTCTTTGAAGTAAGCGAAGTCTGGCAAAAATCTCGAGCTCATTTGTTTTCTAGGGGCTGTGCAGCAGCCGCGACGTTCACTCAGCACAGCCCTGCCCGACATACAATAGTCGTGGTGTGGGCCACTTCCATACTGTCTTCTGTTGACAAAAATGGCCATAGAGACATTCCCAGTCTCACAACTACCCAGCGTGGCGAGCACGAAGCTGCCTTTCCAAACACCTTGCTCCAGTATCCTAAAATAAACGTGACGTGACATAAAGGCACGAAATAAAATAATAGCACACAGCGATATGTGAGGGCAACGTCACTTCGCGACAGTAATGTCACAGCAACAGAGCAATTAAGGCTTTTTTTTTTTTGACTGTATATCCAATTCCGCAGCTGAGGTGGCCAATGCACGCCTGTGAGGTGGCACGCGACTCAGAGGTAAGCCGGTTCGAATTGTGGTGAAGCAAATGTTTACTGCAATTATTTACCAGGCGAGGGGAGGAGACGTAGTGGAGTATAGTTCCTAATCAGATGGGTACGTTAAGGTGAACAGCCGCTTGGTGCTATTAGTGAGAACTAGACTATGAGCTGGCACCAGATTCCACCCTCTCCCTTCCTTTCATCCATGACAACACAAGCTCAACACTACACGGTACGCGCACTCATACGACGAAGATACACAGATGACGATAACAGATCGGAGGAAAGCAATGTCAGTTAAACCACCTGCACTCGGGCTGTGCATCAGAGGTTATACAGCATTCCTGCTGATGTGACCACATTGAGTTATTTTCACTTAATTGCATGAATTTTTTTGAAGCAGTTAATGATTTAAGGAATCTCTGAGATTTAAAAAATGAAAATAATCGAAAAAATGATATTCAACATGATTATTAACATCAGCACGACTAGTTATATTTTCTTTAAAAAGAAGATGAAGCTGAGATTTTTGCCCAAACAAAAATCAGTACTTCAATTTTAAAAATGAGGTACTGTGACGATAGACAAACATGTTTCTTAGGAAATTCAAGATAAAAGTAATGTATCAGCCAAGCAAATCTAGACATATTACAAACTAGAGTCTCCGCCATGTTTTTCTGTCTATAAGTGAACACTGATCTCAGGTACTACTGTAGGAATTTTGATACGATTTTCGCTAATAGTTGGATTGATTCACGAGGCAGATTTGTGTGTATAATTTATTACCGCCACAGCAGATGAAAGTTTTAAATATTCTTATTAGCTAATCGCTCAGCGTCTACGCTTCACATTATTGTCTTAAAATATCACTTTGATACTGAGATGGGGCGTATTTAGCCTGTGTGTAAACGTGACCCTGTTTTCTAGTAAAGTAAAGGGTCTATCATAAATGTACTGAGCCATTGAGAGACCGAATTCGCCGTGACAGTGCTCTTGACAATACCAAACCGATCTACAACAAAAATACCGAGTTCCTTGCAAGCAAGAACCTACCTAAATGAATTTTCACACTGGAGTATGCGCTGAAATGAAACTTTCTGGCCGATTGAAACTGGGCGCCACGAGGTATCAATAACCTACCTTGTCATGGCCCCTTCCCAGGAAAATATGATGCATAGGTCATTTTCTGTCGGATCACCATAACGACCGTCAGTACTTCACTTGATCCTCAAGTTATTTATCGTGTCAAAAGTACAGAAATATATGTGTTGACATAATTTTAAACAAAAGAACACCAAAAACTGGCCAGCCGAAGTGGCCGTGCGGTTAAAGGCGCTGCAGTCTGGAACCGCAAGACCGCTACGGTCGCAGGTTCGAATCCTGCCTCGGGCATGGATGTTTGTGATGTCCTTAGGTTTAACTAGTTCTAAGTTCTAGGGGACTAATGACCTCAGAAGTTGAGTCCCATAGTGCTCAGAGCCATTTAGCCAACCAAAAACTGGACACTTCAAGTGCATTTGGTGTAGCTCTCATAAGGTCTTGCACGATGCAGGTGGTTGGTGATGAAGAACAGCCGCGCGGGATTAGCCAAGCGGTCTGAGGCGCTGCAGTCATGGCCTGTGCGGCTGATCCCGGCGGAGGTTCGAGTCCTCCCTCGTGCATGTGTGTGTGTGTGTGTTTTTGTCCTTAGGATAATTTAGATTAAGTAGTGTGTAAGCTTAAGGACTGATGACCTTAGCAGTTAAGTCCCATAAGATTTTACACACATTTGAACATTTTTGATGAGGAACACTGAAGGAAATGGCTGTTAGTCTGCTCATCGCCACACTGGCAAAGAACTGAGTCCACAGAGAAACCCCAAGTGCGCAGATTGGTCTTGCATCTCGTTGTTTGACCGTAATCTATTGAGAGACCTCTGTATTGACCACTTCTCCAAATGTCCAGGGGAAAGTTCTTCCTTAGGAGCGATCCATTCTCCCAAATACCGACATTTCTCCGGTCATCGCGAAGTCCTTGCCGCATGTGGATTCTCGGTGAGAGCCTCAGTAGTTGCCAAGAAGCTCTTTCTTGATTTCAGCCTAGGATGTGCGGGCTGACGACCGTATAGTGGATGGGCTTCCTTCGTTGTGGCCTTACTTTTCTCATACCTCGCAGCTATCTCACGTCTGATTTCAGGAGGAGCTACGCCAGCGAGGCAATGGAGTTCGTCCACAGGAGTAGTTCTTAAGCAACCCGTGATAATCCGGCAAGACTGATTTAGAGCCACATCTACGTTCATGGCATGAGTGAACTTGTACCATACCGAACACGCATATTCAGCAGTGGAATAACATAGAGCAAGCGCGTTTGAGCGCACAGTGCATGGATTAGCGCCCCATGATGTACCTGTCAATTTTCGCAATATGTTATTTCTTGCTGCCACTTTCTGTTTGGTGTTTAGGTAATGCTTTTTATATGTTAGCGCGCGATCCAGAGTTACTCCAAGATATTTGGGAGTAGGTTTATGTTCAAGTACGATGACTCCCCAGGATATATTTAAGGATATATTTGTCTGGTTATTCTTCAGGTGGAAAGCGCAAGTCTGAGTCTTGGCAGGATTAGGTTTCAAGTAATTCCCATGATAGTAAACAGTGAATTCTTCCAAAGATTTTGATAGCCTGATTAGTGATAGCGCAGTCTTCAGCATAAATAAAGCTTCGAGTTCCTTCAGGGGTAGGTTGATCGTTGGTATAGATGTTGAATAATAGCGGCGCAAACACGCTGCCTTGTGGTAGCCCGTTTTTCTGAGTGCTCCATCTACTTTTCTTACCCTGAAATTCCACACAAAATCTGCGGTTCTGGAGAAGGTCCTAATATTGCATATGTGTGTGAAATCTTTAGTTATGTCATAAACTTTATTCAGAAGGACCCGATGGTTGATCGTATCGTAAGCCGCGGATAGATCGATAAAGACAGCGCCTGTAATGAACCGTTTCTCATATCCAATATTTGAGACGTGCAACTTTTCCCTTCTCTGAAACCTGCTTGCTGTGGTATTAGAAGAGACTCCACCTTTCTAATCATTCACCATTCTCTGAAGAATGAGCCTCTCCAGCATTTTGTAGAGGTGGCAGAGTAAGGAGATAGGTCTATAATTTTCCTATCCTTTCCTTTAGGGATCTTGCATTCTCGAATACAGTTGTTCATAAACTCCAGTAACCAAAGCATTGTAGCAGGACCAGAATTCTTGATTTGTTCAGCTCTAATGTCATCCAATCCTGCTGCTTTCCTCAAATTTTGTTTATTCAGGGCTGAATTCAATTCTTCAAGAGAGAAAGTCGGGATAATATACTATTTTCTTGATCTGTTTGCGTGAATAATTGTTTCCTCTCTATATTTCTGGGTTTAGTTGATTTGCCATCAATGAGGAGTTGGTGAGCTATTTGGTATGGTTTAATATTAACCCATGTGTTGACCTGAGTGTTATCATTACTCAGGCGACGTAATAGCCTCCAGGCCTTTTGGGTACTTTTACTCATGTCACAGTCGGCCATTAATTGTATCCATTCTTCTCTCTTAGCCTCAGATATTGAAGAGAGGACATTCTGTGCAGGGGTTGATGTAGCTTCACTGAAAGCATCTTCTTTAGAATTCCTGTAATATTGTTCAATAAGAGTGGACGTTTCAGGTGTTATACCCTTGATATAGTTCATTCTGCATCCCCTTGGAATTGATGCTCGGGAGGAGGCATTAACGATGTTAACAAAATTCTGATACTGATCTATCTCAGGAACTATAGTTACAATTTTCTCATCTAATAATTTTGAAAGTTTCTGCCAATCAGCCTCTTTGAAGTTATACCTTCGTCTGAAAGGGATTTCTTGATGTCTTACTTGTGGAATAACTTGACACATAATGGATCGATGTTGTGTATTCGGTATGGGCTTACGGACGGATTTAATGCAGGTTTGAAAAAGACTTTCACTTACAAAAAGCAGATCCAGATTACAGCCACGTTCCCAGCGTCCAGTGTAGAAAGAATGAGATAGTTGATTTCATGAAGGGGGGAGAGATGGAAAGTTTCAGCCCACAGAAGGACAGTTTCACCATTTTGATGCTCTTGAGTGTACCCCCAAACAGCTGTGAGTGTTGAAATCACCCTGTAACAAAATTTTCAGGTGGGGTGAAGGAGAAGTCTGTTGCTGGAGGTTTATATACTGATGTGACTGTACAGTTACATAACAGTAATAATTTCAATATTGTTATCGTCTGACTGAAAGGCACTAAAGACTTCAAGGTCAGGTCTTATAAAGATGGCGCTTCCATACTGTGCATATCGTCTTTCAGCAACCAGTTTCGTTCCAGGAACAGAAGGACGTCTCTGCTGGGTATCCTCATGTATTTCTTGAACACACAGAACATCACAGTCCTTAGTGTGAAACATGTCTTGCGAGAGTTGTTACTTGCACGGAGATATTCCTTCGATATTCACGGATATTATAGTCAATACTGGTCCTAAAAAGGACCGTTGATTCGATGTCTCTGATACTTCTGGTGTGAAAGAATCAGCCGCCAGGTCAATCTGAGCTGGACTCTGGCGTTGCCCATGGTACGTCCGATTGCAGTTCATATCTTTGTATTTATCATCAAACGTTGCAATCTTCGGGGAGTCTCCTTTCGTGTACCCCTATCCTCAAATGTATGGCTGGGAGATTTCGTCAGGCATTACCGTTGAGCTGCCAGGCGGTCTACAAGTGACGGAAAGTGACATGTGCTAACGTTTGTGAAAAATGTTGCGAAAGTTATCTATTGTAACGAACCCGTCAGCTTCCTGTGGTGCCTCATAAAGAGGAAACTAACCGGACCTAACTGTGTGAGGTACAATCGCTGGCTGGCAATACAGCCTGCGAAGTAATGCCGGCACACCATGTTTGCTGAATGAAAATAATAATACGAGGGCTGTCCAGAAAGTAAGTTACGATCGGTCGCGAAATGGAAACAATTATGAAAATCCGATAAAGCTTTGTAAAGATGTGTTGGGCAGTGTCTCTAGTATGACTCTAGGTAGAATTATGTTGCTCTTTTCATTCCTGAGCTCTTAGTGAGCGCGTAAAGATGTTATAGAAAATAGTGTCTCCCGCCAAGGACGAGGGCCTGGTGAGAATTTTCCCCTGAAGCTAGGCAACCAACATTACATAACTGTTGTGCGGTTTCTTCTTCAAGACAATTCTCAGCCTCATTCTGCAGGGGCAATGAAGATATTCCTGCATCGTTTCAATTGGAAATGTTTGCTTACCCACAATACAGCCCGTAATTGTGTCCCACTGAGTTTCATCTCTGCTCAAACGAACCGCTGGGTATGAAGACATTTTGGCACAGACAACGAGCTTTAGGCCAGCGTAGAGAATTGGCGGAAAGCACTGGCGGTTGCCTTCTCTGATGAGGGTATTGGAAAGTTGGTACAACGCTACGACGAATGTCTGAGTCAGAACGGCGACTACGTAGAGAAGTAGCTGAAAGGTGTAGCTAACTGTTACAAATGAAACATTTTTCATTTTCACTGTGATTTTCATTTCGCGATCAATCGTAACTTACTTTCTGGACAGCCCTCGTAGTAAAACCTAATCGCAATATCGTGGTCTTACACCCACTCTGCCTGCAACCCACATTACGTCCGAACTACGCGGGCAGCTAGCATTCGTACAAACGATACTCAAAGATGGCCGCGTTTCATCTGGCCACTAAACGACGACTGAGGCACCTGTAGAGGTCGCTGGCCCCACGAACCTCTTTCCTACTCCGTCCACGTGGCAGGAAGCAAGAACGAACGCATCCTGACGCCAGAGGCTGTACTTAGACTGGCGCTCAGACCTTGCCTGGCCACTTTACTCCAAGCGGCCATCCCGGGCCAGGTGCTGAATACTTAACAATTTCTTCCATCGGGAACTCATTCCGGAGCTGTGCAACGCTGTAACCGCTATTTGAGCCAGTCTTTTCGCTGAACTCTCACTGCTGTCCGAGCCAGCCCTCTCACTACGCTGTCACGATTGTCCGAGTCAACTTTCTCGCTATACTGTCACCACTATCCAAGTCAGCCTTCTCCCTACACTGTCACCGCTATCTAAGCCAGCCTTCTCACTATGCTGTCACTGCTAACTGCGCCAGCTTTCTGACTAAACTGTCACTGCTATCTGAGTGAGCCTTCTCGCCCCACATCCTGCAACGTGACCATCCAGAAGAAGACGTGGCCAAGTAATGGTAATATTTCTATAATTGTCTTCAATTCGGCTTTACCGGTTCTCGAAATTTTGACTGTAGCAGTTCTCTCTCTGACATTGTTTCTACACATGTGTGCCCAGGGCTCGTTAATCGGACTTTGTTCTACCTTATGATTGTCTAGTATCTTTAATCGGACTTGGTTGCTGTACTCTGCTGTGTCAATAACTTCGACTGGCTTTTGCTTGTCAGTCGTTTAAGAACTTTAACCCAGAACTTTTGTTTTCACCTTTACCAGGTGTTCTGTTTGCTCTCAGTCTAGGAGAGATTACTTTGTTCACACGTTAACTAGTCTTACACTGATGAGACTTTCTGAAGGAACTAGTTCCGTCATAATTGTGCCAAGAACGTTTACGTCAGGATTTATTTTCTTTATTACCACATTTTCTGTCTGATGTACTGTTTGTGTTCAACCAGAAGACCTTAATTCGACTACTTCAAGACATGTTTTCAGGAAGAAAACTTGTACTCACTTACTTGTCTGACCTCCTGCGGTAGAGACTTTACTAATGTTGTAGATTCATTTGTCCATTGCATTTAATTTTGAATAGATACGTTATTATCTAATGCATCAAGTGAAGGCTGTTGTTGACTTTCATTGACTTGAAAATGAAGACTTAACGTTAGGTGGGGAACATACGTTGCTGGAGTGTAATATGTTTTCTAATGAGTGCATCGAAACGCAGTAGAGTAGCTACTCTCAGACTTCTGCCTTGTAGTTGGTGGTTTGTTGAAGTGCTACTCCACATTGTGATTGATAGAGTGAAGGTAATCTACCGTGAAATATTCTGACTGAATTGAAAATAATTTTGTGATTTAATGGTGAAGATTTATTTCTTGGTAACGATAGAATCTTTGGGAGAGTGGAAGCTCTTTAGGTTGCGTAATATGATGCAGGTTAATCAATACGGTTTTAATCTTTTGCAACACCTTTACTGAACATAGCGTTTTTACGGGGGATATGCTACAGTCCCATCTTGCTGGTGATCGCACGTACATTGAACTTAATGGTTGTTGCGCATACAGGATCGGGAAGGTGCTACATGGGGTCGTTAGTCTAAATCATTTTAATATTCACCTCCACAATTTTTTCTAGTATGTGTACCACTGTTTATCTCTACCAGGCGTAGTCATAAATTTCACATTATCCCCTAGAGAAAAAAAAAGTTGTGTAATTAATTTTTTATTTGTTTGCTAGTATGTATTTGCAGTTCTTTTACACGTTGAGATATGCGTGCTGCTATCTGTACCACACCAAACAAAATGGCAGACCCAACTGAAAAGGTATAGATCGTGTGTTAATGTGTTTTCTGCATTTGATAGGAAACAGCGATGCAACATTTCATTCTGAGTTAGTGGAAGAAGAGAGCACATTAGATAGGTGGCACGAACTCTTTCATTGTGATCAAACTATCTCCCTGTGAAGAACAGGGAATCGCAAGGGCAGTGGAAGCCGTGGTGTTGGAAGATTGGCGTTAGTGGAAACAGAAAAAATCAGTCACGGATCAATTTTCAACATCTTGACAGACCTTCCAAATATGACAAAGGGCCTCGCCCACTGGGTCTAGCGACTGCTCACACCTGCAGCAGCGTCTAGTTTGCAGCTCTGTCTGATCGATCCAGGTGACCACTGTAGCCGCGTAATCACCGTGTGGACGAGTTGTGGGAGTGTCACTATGACCCCGAAAAGCAGCAAAACAAGCAGTGGAAACATGTGGATTGATCACCGCTGACAACGCCGGAGACAAAACCATCATTGATCAAAACGGCGGGACTGCCATGATGTAGCGCTAACAGTGAGACAAAAGTGGAGATTCCGCCCCATTACTTTATCTCAAGGTACACTATGTTCCTTATTAATGATGACACATTGGTCATATTCATAATTTGTTGTGATACCGAGAGCCTCTTGCGAAGTTGTGAGCATCACTGTGTTAATTATATACTTTGTTATACACTTTTCCCATTCGTATTATGTTGCTACAGCTATGGAGTGAACTATTGTTTTGATTGTGATTTCATGAACAGATCAGCTGCAGTTCAGTGTTACGTATGTCACATAGGTTTTGGTGTCAATCTAATTCGTGGTGACTACGGTTAATGATGCACCTGTAGTGGTGGAATCTTCGGGGTTTGGTAGGATGTTCTCTCCTCTCCTTCAGGGATAAGCCGAGTGAACGTTAGCGGTGCTCCGTAATTTCTTTTCACTCGTCTTCTGGATGACTGAGAGTATGGACGGACTCGGTGCAGGTCTTTGTCAAGCAGTACGTACATACATACATACATTAATACATATCCCATAGGTCATAAATACGACAGTTCGTAATGATGTGGAACGTGTCACTTTGACATACGTTTTCTTTACAAAAAATAATTCATTTTTTTACAGTTACTACTTTATATCTAAAAGTTTCTCTATTGAGTAGAAGGAGTTGTCATTCAGAAATTCTTTTAATTTGTTTTTAAATGTTGGTTGGCTATCTGTCAGGCTTTTAATGCTATTTGGCAAATGACCAAAGATTTTTGTGGCAGCATAACTTACCCCTTTCTGTGCCAGAGTCAGATTTAACCCATAATAGTGAAGATCATCCTTTCTTCTAGTGTAGTACCTAACCAGTTCGCTGTTATTTTTGAACTGGGATGGGTTATTAATATCAAATTTCATAAGTGAATGTATGTATTGTGAATGTACTGTTAATATCCGGCGTTCCTTAAATAAAGATCTGCAATGTGATCTTGTGTGGGCTCCAGCTATTATTCTCATTACACGCGTTTGTGCAATGAATTCTTCTTCTCTTGATGACTTACACCAAAATATGACGCCATATCAAAGCAGTGAATGAAAATAGACATAGTAGGCTAGTTTAATGATATGTTTCTTACCAAAATTTGCAATAACCCTGATAGCATGAGTAGCTGAATCTAACCGTTTCGCCGGCCGGAGTGGCCGAGCGATTCTAGGCGCTTCACTCTGGATACGCGCGACCGCTACGGTCGCAGGTTCGAATCCTGCCTCGAGCATGGATGTGTGTGCTGCCCTTAGGTTAGTTAGGTTTAAGTAGTTTTAAGTTCTAGGGGACTCATGACCTCAGATGTTAAGTCCCATAGTGCTCAGAGCCATTTGAACCATTTGAACCAAACCGTTTCAGCAGATCATTGATGTGTTTCTTTCAATCAAATTTCTCATCAATGCACATATAAAGAAATTTTGGATATTCTGCCTTAGCAACACACTTCCGTTCATAGTCTATATTTATCAAGGCGTTATGCCATTTACTGTACAGAATTGTATATACTGTGTTTTCTCGAAATTTAGTGAGAGTCCACTTGCAGAGAACCACTTAATAATTTTCTGAAAGACATTATTTACAATTTCCTCAGCTGATTCTTGTTCGTTGGGTGTGATTACTAAGCTTTTATCATCAGCAAAAAGAACTAGCTTCGTGTCTTTATGAATATAGAGTGGCAAGTCACTAACGTACATTAAGAACAATAAGGGATCAAGATTGAACCCTATCAGACACCATTCTTGATACCTCCCCAATTAGAGGACTCTGTTAATTTTTGCGGACTATCTGTACTATTAATTTCAACCCTCTGCATTCTTCCAGTTACATTATCATTTGTGCACTATCCCACTCATACCACAAAACTTAGGCTTATCTAGAATAATTACATGACTCACACAATCAAAAGCCTTTCACAGATCACAAAATATCCCAGTGGATAATGTTCAGTTATTCAATGAATTTAATATTTGATCAGTAAAAGCATATATAACATTTTCTGTTGAAAAGCCTTTCTGAAAAACAAACTGACATTTTGTTAGTATTTCATTTTTACAAATATATGATGCTACTCTTGAATACATTACTTTTTCAAGAATTTTGGATAAAGCTGTCAGAAGTGAGATTGGGCGGTAGTTGTTAGCATCAGACCCATCCCCTTTTTTTTGCAGTGGTTTAACAATAGCGTATATCAGTCTATCTGGAAAAATGCCCTGTTTCAATGAGCTACTACAAATGTGGCTGAGAATACTTATCTGTTGAGAACAAGCTTTTAATACTCTGTTGGAAGTGCCATCAGTTCCATGTGAGCTCTTACTTTTGAGTGAATTTATTATTTTTCTACTTTCAGTAGGAGAGGTGGGTTGAATTTCAATTTCATCGAATTGCATACGTATTGCCTCTTCCTTATACTGCCTTGCATTTTCTAATGAATACCTGGATCCTATTTTCTCTACAACACTTAAAAAATGATTATCAAAAATGTTTTCTACTTCTGACTTCTTGTTAACAAACTTTTCA
The DNA here is from genome assembly GCF_023898315.1 of Schistocerca nitens. Taxonomy (NCBI): domain Eukaryota; kingdom Metazoa; phylum Arthropoda; class Insecta; order Orthoptera; family Acrididae; genus Schistocerca; species Schistocerca nitens. The sequence continues at coordinate 527,710,553 of NC_064620.1, forward strand.
TGGTGTCTGATAGAAATACAGTCTTCCTGTGCTCTTGGTAGCCCTGTTTCCCTTTTAACAATATTCCAAATTGTTTTAACTTTATTGTCAAATGTGCTAATCTCAGACACAATGGACACACTTCTGGACTTTTTAATAACTTTTTTTAGTACAGTGCTATAGTTTTTATAACTTTTCTGGATCATTACTCTTCCTGGCTATAAGATACATTTCCCTTTTCTGTTTACAAGATACTTTTATCCCTTTAATAAACTATGGTTTTTTAGATGATTTCTTACAATAATATTTCACTGTTTTCTTAGGGAAACTGTTTTCAAATATACTCACAAAGATCTGATGAAGTAGGTTAAATTTTAAATTTGCATCAGGTTGCCTGCACATCTCATCCCATTCTAACTGTTGTAAGCTTTCCTTAAAATTTTGAATTGCTAAATCGTTAGTTGAATGCATTACTTTGGAGGATTGTTTTGCATTACTGTATGGAGCTATGACATATACTGTAACTAGTTATGCATCATGAACGGACACATCATTCTCAACAAGAAGAGATTTTTTTTAATAAATTTATCTTGGTCTATAAAAACATTATCTATCAGTGTGCTGCTTCCATGTGCCACCTGAGAAGGAAAATCAATAACTGATGTCAAATTGAGAGAACCAAGTAATACTTCAAGGTCAAGCTTAGTATCAGACCTTTTCAGCAAATCCACATTGAAATCCCCTCAAACAATAATCTGTTCCCCTCTGCCTGACAGATAACATAACAAAGAATCCAAGTTTTTCAAAAATAGCTGAAAATTTCCCAACGGAGACCTGGACTTATACACATGGCAACAACTATAAAAGTACCATTATTTAGTTCAAGCTCATACACACATGCTCATATATGTTGATCTACACAAGTTGTTTTAGTTTCCAAATTTTTCACACTATGGCAGATTTTAACATACATAGCAACTCCTCCTCTCTCCATAGTGTCTTTACTTACATGTGCTGAAAGCTTATATCCACCTACATTAACCATTTCCATACCTGTGAATATATGATGTTCAGACAGGAGTAGTACATCTATTCCACCCTCAGTTTCTAAATCTTATAAACAAACAAGAAGCTCATCTACTTTGTGTTTTAATCCCCTGATATTCTGATGCAGTATACCAACTTTAATTTTCACTGTGCTATTATGAGAATCTTGTGACATGCTAACATTATTTTTCACTGTGCGGTTATGAGAATCTTGTGATATTTTAACATCTCTAGTACCTAGCTTCTGAGCTTCTCATTAAGCTCAATTTCAATCAATGTTGAATGACTGGACATTGATCTTAGCCTAAAGAGGAGGTATTCCTATGAGTTTCAGTGCCCCCTCCCTCTAGAGATTTTGCTATAATCCCTTTCCTACTGAGCCTGACAAAATTTCAAATGGATGAGGTATATTACAGTTAAAATTGCTGATCCATTCTTTTTCAGCACTGTCGTAGTTAGGGTTACATTGCGACTACGATTTTTAATCATTTTACAAGTATAATCACCGGTTAGGACTTAGATTTGTAATGAAATCATAGTGCTCATTTTCGTCCAGTCAAATGAAGTTAAGCCTTCAGCAAATTTGATGTTTATTCAGTTTTTTTCAGCTCCCTTGCACTTATTCATTTAGTTAAGTTGTTTGCTGAGTATTTGATGGTTTTTCCTTTATAGAATGGGCATCACCCTTTTCGTTCAATGAGCTGTGTGGTCCCAATAGTCGTAACAAAGAACAGGCCATCTCATACTATATTTGCACTTCCCCCTACGAATATCAGTAGATTAACCCCTTGCACCACCACCACCCACAATATCCACTCCCTCCCTAGCCTTTCCTGCGTGTAATATTTAAGTCATCTTGCGTGTGAGATTATGTGAGAAGAGACCATCTGCATCCTAAGTTAATTAAAATAGGACTTGCGTGTGTGACGTGTGAAATTTTACGATTAATCCAAGAATGATCCACTTGCTGAGTACACATTTAGGCCACTGACTTCCAACTTCACACTTGCAATTGGCTGCACAGTCACTGAGCTATGGACGTTCTGATGGTAATTCAAATTAAGTCATGCATGTGGAACTTTTGCGATCAGTGCATGAACGATCAAATTAGGTGAGTAATTGTTTATAGCATTGACTTCCAATATCCTGAACGGTATTGGTTGCACGGTCTTTGCACTATGATCGTTTTGGTGGAATTTCATAATAGGATGTATTAATAATTTGTATGTGTGTTATGACATGTACTTATGTCTGCTTTAACCATTTTGCCCCAATGTGCATTATCTTATGGACCCCATGCACCGTTTGTTCCCGCCAAAAGTATGCATTCCCAACACACATTTTGTGTAGTTAATCATTAGAATTTTCAGCCATAACTCCGTGTATGGATGGAATGAGAGTGATAGCTATGCGTGAAGCAGGATTTCATGAACAACATGACATTTCTCCCGTGCCCAACTTACGAAACCGATTAGATTATGGTGAGCACCGTCAGCGCACGTAATATTTTTATCGTTGTTTGTTTCCCACTGAGACACTGTTGAAATATCGGAATAAATTGCACATCTAAATGAGAACCCACTCTTCCTTCGACTAATGATTTGAACCACCTGATCCCACTGGACTGAATTATACCTGGTGATGATTCTAATCCAGCAGGTAAATAAAAGTGCGACTCTTGTGACAATGGATCCTGTCTGACTGTGGTGCTAACATTTTCAATAAGCAAGCTTCTTTGGTTGCTTGTTTCCCCCAGTTGCGTTATCCATTGTGCAAAACTGTTCCAATTAGTATCTGAATCATTACCTGATCAAGTATATGTACCGCACCGACCCCTTTTTATGAATGATCAACAACCACTGAATCAGGAAAGGTAGTGAAAGTATTAGTTTTTCCCACACATTAACGCCCAATGTCAGGCAAAGACCTCCAAACAGATTCGAGGACGTTAAAATGAAAGTTCAGCACAACAGCAAATACAACAACAAAAAAAGCATGCTACAGGTTCAACAGATTGTGCTCAGAAGTAGCAAACCGCTACAGCAGCAAAGAAACAATGTCTCCTGAGAAGTTTACGGAAGACTATGAAGAAGCTTCGGGGGGGGGGGGGGGGTGAGCTTGTAGGGAAGCAGCCTACTCACGTCTTATAAAATTCACATCAGTCTTTCCATTGTGTGCCAGCCAGTCTGCTGTAACTAGCTCTGATGACATAAATATTGCGCAACACTTGAAAATGAAGTAAATAACCTGAAACATTTCTAGCAAGTCAGGAGTAATACTAAATCAATATGTGTTGAATATCAGTTCAATAACTTTAAGCATTTTCGAAATTTGGACGTTTTTCTGTAAAAATCATTGGCCCAACAGAAAAGAGCTAGAAACTTAAAAATTTATATTTAGATTCCTTTTGCATAATAATTTAGTAGAAACAGTATTCTGGATCTCACAAATTAAAATTTTAGTTGAAATTCATGATTTTCTGGCTTTTATCTTAGAAATTAAGGAAGCAAGATAGATTAAGCAGGCGAATAAATAAAGCTGGGATGTTTAAATTTAAGTATAAGGGAGATCCGCTATAATCATAAAAATGTGAGAAGTTTCAACACAATAACTATAAAACTATAGCTCCAAAGAGCAAGTTCAGAGCTCGTCTACTGCGTGTAGTGTAATTAAATTAATTCTCTCGCCCAAAATATTTGACTTAGCCACGTCAGACTTTTATTATGATTACTTACTTGTGTGCTGATTGCACAATTAAATTGAAAGCTTCATCGGCCATCAGCAAAGGAAGCAATGATTTATTCGGTAACTTAAAGTGGTGCATTAATAGCCCAGCGGCTAGTCGGGAGAGCAGATCTGATCAGGTGTTCCCTTAACCGTCCGCACCGCAGCTTTATATGTAAGAACGCTGCGCGAGAAAAAGAAGGCCCCAGTTCTCTCCAGACGCTGATTAGCACACCACCTGTGCCGGGAGTCGCGTCGCGTCGGTATCGTTGATATAAACAGCCTCGGATGCAGTAATAAGGTACTCAGAATACGCGTAACCATGAAATCGTTTTCGATTGAGATGTTAATTTTGGGATGACGTTAATGATCTATTTTTAGTTTGCGTATATCATATTTTCACGTGCCGCCGCAGGACAGACATTCTCCAATATTTAGCATGGCGTTTGCTGAACGTTATCATCAAATTATGGCGAGCATTCACTTAAACATTTAATTTGAATAGTTATAGTGGCATCAGCGCATTAGACTCTGAACTGCTCTGGTAGTTGGATTGTGTGGATCCTTTTTGGTCAGTGACTTTCAGAATACAGTGAACATTTTAGAGAGAATGGTTTTTGATTATGAGTCCCAGACAATCTCCTAATTCCTCAGAGCTATAAGCTGTAGCTATAAATGTATTTCTCAGATGAAGTGGGCACTAGGAATTCTAATTACAGGCTTCACGTTTTGCTAATCACTTTCTGGTTGCCAATATTGTAGTTAGAGAGCCAGTGTTGAGAACGGCAAACAAAAGCATTAAATAAATAATAGGAACATTTAACAATTATTCCACCTGCCGCCCCACAAGCTGTCCAATGGACTGTTTTTATTCCATCACAGAGACCCATCTCATTCTCTCTGGATCTATGAAGAAGAAGCTATTGCGTGCTGGCATTTCCAGAATGATTTGTGAGGTGGAATGTTTCATGACCAGCCTAAATGTAATAGTCTACAACCCAATGTTCCGCCAAGTTTTCCGTCGCTGGGGAAAATGTATCCGATTGTAGAGTAAATATGAAGAGAAGGACTACCAAGTTTGATTTTTTCGCGGTGATAATTGAAATTTCATGACTACCGCTCGCATTATATAGCATAATAACGTGGAATGAAAGAGGTCGAAAATTACGTTATTCATACTGAAATATTGCTACACTCTGAGCAGAGGATTAAATGGTACAGTTGAAGACGTAAGAGAATACATTAAAAACGTCTTTCCACAAAACTTCAAGCAAATAGAAGCGGCACCAACATCCTTCACTGAAATTAACAGAATTCAAAAAATTCTAAAAAACTAAGTCTCATATGGTGTTGATGGAATATCAACAGAATTTCTAAAAGCTGTTCTATCTTAATAAGTAAATTCTTTACTGATGTATATAACGCATTTGTCACAAAGGGAATTTTTCCAGGCATATTGAAATATACTATTGTTAAACCGCCTTGTAAGAATTGTGACATCAAAGACTTAATTAATTATCAAACAGTTTCTTTATTGGCATAAGTTTCCAAAATATTTGACAAATTAATGTGCTGAAATGTCGTCTCACACTTAGTTGGATACCATTTCCTTAGCATATCACAAATTGGATTCCGGAAGCGTTGTTCGACTGAGAATGCTATTTATACACAGAGATACCAAATATTACAAGCTTTTAAAAATAAAATCTCGTCAGCTTGTGTGTCCTTGCACACAATTACTTTGAATCACATTTATCAAACAATATGCTAAACGTTCTACTGAATAATTCAATTATTATTGGAAACGTAGAAAATTTTAGTTAATGGGGAGAAATCACAAAGGGAGTCATGCAGGATTCAGTTTTGGATCCACTCATATTGCTTACATGTGAATACCCTTGCATTTTGCATTCAATATGCAGAATTGGTACCTTTTGCAGGCTGCACTGAAGTTACCTTAAATTCTACTAGGCAGAAAACAACGGAGGGGACAGTTAATTCTTTTCTCAAAGGATATTACGTGCTACTCTGAAAACGAACACTCGCTTAGTTTTGAGAAAGCACACTACATTCAGTTCAGTACAACAAACAGTCTTACCAGTGGCTGACATATCACATGAACAGGAGTCAGTAAATAGGTTAGTTTGCTCCAAATTTTTGGTTTTAGGGCCTACTTATTGAAGAAAATTTGAACCAAAAGAAGCATATTACTGATCTTCTCCAATAATTAAGTGCAGCTACCTTTTTCTTCGTATAATTGCTAGTCTTGTAAACAAATTACTCAACCTCCTGACGTAATTTGCACATTTCCACTCAGTGATATCCTATAGAGTAATTTTCTGGAAAAAAATATTAATTGTACAAGAAGGAGCAGAAAGAATATTTTTGCCAGCCGGAGTGGCCGTGCGGTTCTAGGCGCTACAGTCTGGAGCCGAGCGACCGCTACGGTCGCAGGTTCGAATCCTGCCTTGGGCATGGATGTGTGTGATGTCCTTAGGTTAGTTAGTTTTAATTAGTTCTAAGTTCTAGACAACTGATGACCTCAGAAGTTAAGTCGCATAGTGCTCAGAGCCATTTGAACCAACCAACCAAAGAATATTTTGACGTGTTCACCCACAGTCGTCACGTAGGTACCTATTCGAGGAAGTACGCGTTTTAGCTGCACCATCACCATACATACTTCCCAACAAAATTCATAAAGTATCCATTACAATTTAAGAAGAATTATAATATCCGTACCTGCAACACTAAAGGAAAAAAAAAATTTAATACCCATTATTTTGGTTGTCGGTGGGTCAGAAAGTTCACCACGTAACAACAAAAATTTTAGATCATTTACCCATTAACATAAGCTGCCTGACAGGCAACAAAACAAATTTTAAATCTAACCTAATAGGATTTCTTCTGGACAACTCCTCCTATTCCATGGACGAATTTCTGTTTGACAACTAATTTTTGATTGTAGTTTCATGAGTAGGACAAAAAAAGTATTCATTAATGTTAGCGCTAAACCTGACAAATCCTGTAAACTGACTCGCTCATCAGTCCAATAAGAGAATCGTTCGAATAATCTATGGGGCATCTAACTAACATCTGGATCTTCATTATAGTAAAACAGAAGTAAATCTGAAAAAATTGAAATAGGATTTCCCAATTCATAAATACCACATGTTACAGCAACTGTGTAAGTCCATCTTGGAGACATTTCAATTACATTACTCCAGAGATTACCATTTCGAATTCATGCTTCACAAAACGATCTCTTGCTCTGTGCTTCTAAGTCACAGGTTATAATATAGTAGTAGACGAAAATAACAAAGACAGTACATCTATGGGACTGAGCTTACATTATCTTCAGGTTGAGTTCGTTATAATGCCTTCGACCGCACTCCTGCTAACTGAGCTACTTATAAAAATGGCTTCTAATGGCCAGAACAGTGTAATGTAGTATACATAGGCTTCGTATGCACTAACTGTTGTGTGCATGTATTACAAGGTTATTCGTTTTTGTAATCGTTTTATGTTTCCTTTCTGTGCACAAACTCCAATTAAGATTCTTGCTCTCATCTAGTTCATTAATTAGTTACACTTTCGCTCTTCATTTTCGCCATTTCTAGTGAAATTGGAACTGATCAGTTTAGAGTCTTTGTACAAACACGTACTTGTGCATAAGCTGTATTCTCACCCATTAAAGAATAGTAAATGACCGAATGGGTTAAATGTACTGACATGAACTACACTGATCAGTCAAACCATTAAAAATGCGACCACGGATCGATGGAAATGTGTTGCCTGTTCCGATGAATTGCCTTGTTACTTGCGCTGAATCATGGCAGTATTGCGATACGCCGTTTTCCACGGACCTGTGATAGTAATTAAAGGCACAATGACAGCTGTGGAGTACATGAGCACTTTTGCGGGTGATCTGCATCCACCATCGAATGACATCTATCCTGACAGTGATGGCATCTTTCAGCAGACAACCATGAGTGCCTCTAGGCCATAATGGTAGTATAGTGGCTAGAGGAGCATGACAGTGAACTCATGTTGATGTTTTGGCCTGCAATTTACCTGACAGCAACCTGATGGGTCACATCTGGGACATTGCCTGGTGCCAGTTCGGCGTCCACAAACCCTCTCGTAAACATCTGATAGGACGTGCCACATGAAACCTACTAAGTACTTGTCGAATCCTTGTCGTGCAGAATCACTACTGTATTGCGTTTCGAAGGATGACTAAAACGCTATTAAACAGTCTTCATGTTTTGGCTGATCACTGTTGCTCCTCATGGACAGCACGGTATAATTGTAGGGGCCCACACTTTCCCTTGCCTTCGTATGCAATCACTGCTGGACGTAAGTGTTGCACTTTTTTGTGATCCTTTAGTTTTCCATTCTGTTTACAATATCAAATTAATAGTGGCGTTAAAGTTTATCCACCACTCCCTTGTAGCTAATAGGTTACTCCTTTCATATGTAATTTTCCCAATTCATACCAAAATTATGGGGAGTTGATCAGTTTAAAAACGACACAAAATTAATTACTTGCATTTATCGCTGCATTCTGCTAATTACACGATAATAACATGAACATATTAGTCTTTGTAAGTGTCATGGTACAAGTGAAATACAAATTACAATCGTACAAAACATACTTCGCTACTGTGCCACGTAGACTACGAGCGTTTAATCAAATTGTCGTCTGTAGGGTAGCGAAAGATCTGTACAAAAAGTGATTTCAGATTAAGCAAAAATTCATTTTTATACCTGTCATAATTATTCTTATTGTCTTCGTAAGTGATGTGTTAGTTCAGAGAGATATATCATAAGACGTTAATAAGTGGTAACATACAAATTATGTGAAAATGTTCATTTCCTTTCTCCCAAGATTGGTAAAATATCCGAAGTGCAAGTGAGCTCAACTTAGCTGTTTGAGAAGGTAAATATTGTGTGCCTTCCAGTTAAAATTTTCATAAAATGTACAGCCAAAATTTGAAATTTTCTGCCCTATTCAGTAACTGTTAGCTTTAGCCTGTTTGTTCTACAGAACTGAACATACTGTGTTTTTCGAAATTTAGTATGAGAAACATCTATTAATTCTTTCAACTATTCAAAATGTCTTATGTTTTTATAATACTTACTTAAAATACAAACAGACCAAGATACACTTGATGAATGTTAAGTGGAATGTCAGTTACATGTACATGTAGTTAGTTTGGATCCAAAACTGATCTGTATTCATGATTCCCCTTCCATCATAAAAATTCTCACTTATTCTCACTTTCTGCATTCGCTTTGTTAAAGTGATTCAGATAAGTTGTTCAAAGAGTGTCGTGATCAAAATAAGTGCCTTGGAAACATAACATATTGTAATTTAAGACTTGTAATATTTGGTGAGTAAATGTGTAAATTATGTTGTCAGTTCAGCAACACTCCAGAACCCAACCTCTCACATACTATCCCAAAGGGACCATTTATCTTGTCTTAATAAGGTTGAGGGGGGTGGGTGGGGGGGAAGGAGATAAGTCAATGTTCGTTAGAAAGATGGAAAAACTTCAAAAATTTGGTAAATAATACAGAGATATAGTGATTTAATTAAGCAATACAGAAATGTAGTGATTTAATAAACAGAATAATTGAATCTTAATATTACAGAGCGTAATAAAATGTTATGGGTAGATTTTTATTCTTCAGTATTGAAGAAAAGCAGATGTTCTTTTTAAAATTCCCACTACTCCTTTCATTAAAAGGAGCAAAAAAGAGGTCATCAATGGTAAGTCAATTACGAATGCTGTATACTGAGTTCTTAATTTCTATTAATATTGTAGTTCTGATTAGTACAGTTAGATTTAGTCAATGTCATACATTTCAGTCCCTTACATATACATTACAGTCAAGTTAATTTTTTTAATACTTCACACAGAACAAAAGTGTTTGGGCCCAGAGGTTGTTCTATTTTTTTGGTTTTGGTGCCATCACCAACTCCACACAATGTTATCACAGAGTTGTCAAGTCTTTGTCATGACATATTTTCTGTAACATGAAACACCACAATTAAACTGGTCAAATGTTGGTTCTGCTCATTGTGTAATCCTAGATGGTTTCAGCTACGTAATACTCTCGACAGTTCAGTTGTTGAAAAAATAAAATTCAAACTACTGTATTGCAAGGGGTACCAATTTTATGGCTACTTAGTCTTACTAAGAAGAAACCATGGGTAACAGAAGAAATACTTCAGTTGATTTATGAAAGGAGGAAGTACAAACATGTTCCGGGAAAATCAGGAATACAGAAATACAAGTCGCTGAGGAATGAAATAAATAGGAAGTGCAGGGAAGCTAAGACGAAATGGCCGCAGGAAAAATGTGAAGACATCGAAAAAGATATGATTGTCGGAAGGACAGACTCAGCATACAGGAAAGTCAAAACAACCTTTGGTGACATTAAAAGCAAAGGTGGTAACATTAAGAGTGCAACGGGAATCCCACTGTTAAATGCAGAGGAGAGAACAGATAGGTGGAAAGAATACATTGAAAGCCTCTATGAGGGTGAAGATTTGTCTGATGTGATAGAAGAAGAAACTGGAGTCGATTTAGAAGAGATAGGGTATCCAGTATTAGAATCGGAATTTAAAAGAGCTTTGGAGGACTTACGGTCAAATAAGGCAGAAGGGATAGATAACATTCTATCAGAATTTCTAAAATCATTGGGGGAAGTGGCAACAAAACGACTATTCACGATGGTGTGTAGAATATATGAGTCTGGCGACATACCATCTGATTTACGGAAAAGCATCATCCACACAATTCCGAAGAAGGCAAGAGCTGACATGTGCGAGAATTATCGCACAATCAGCTTAACGGCTCATCCATCGAAGCTGCTTACAAGAATAATATACAGAAGAATGGAAAAGAAAATTGAGAATGCGCTAGGTGACGATCAGTTTGGATTTAGGAAAAGTAAAGGGACGAGAGAGGCAATTCTGACGTTACGGATAATAATGGAAGCAAGGCTAAAGAAAAATCAGGACACTTTCATAGAATCTGTCGACCAGGAAAAAGCGTTCGACAATATAAAATGGTGCAAGCTGTTCGAGATTCTGAAAATAGTAGGGGTAAGCTATAGGGAGAGACGGGTCATATACAATATGTACAACAACCAAGAGGGAATAATAAGAGTGGACGATCAAGAACGAAGTGCTCGTATTAAGAAGGGTGTAAGACAAGGCTGTAGCCTTTCGCCCCTACTCTTCAATCTGTACATCGAGGAAGCAAGGATGGGAATAAAAGGTTCAGGAGTGGAATTAAAATACAAGGTGAAAGGATATCAATGATACGATTCGCTGATGACATTGCTATCCTCAGTAAAAGTGAAGAAGAATTAAATGATCTGCTGAACGGAATGAACAGTCTAACGAGTACACAGTACGGTTTGAGAGTAAATTGGAGAAAGACGAAGGTAATGAGAAGTAGTAGAAATGAGAACAGCGAGAAACTTAACATCGGGATTGATGGTCACGAAGTCAAAGAAGTTAAGGAATTCTGCTACCTAGGCAGTAAAATAACCAATGACGGACGGAGCAAGGAGGACATCAAAAGCAGACTCGCTATGGCAAAAAAGGCATTTCTGGCCAAGAGAAGTCTACTAATATCAAATACCGGCCTTAATTTGAGGAAGAAATTTCTGAGGATGTACGTCTGGAGTACAGCATTGTATGGTAGTGAAACATGGACTGTGGGAAAAGCGGAACAGAAGAGAATCGAAGCATTTGAGATGTGGTGCTATAGACGAATGTTGAAAATTAGGTGGACTGATAAGGTAAGGAATGAGGAGGTTCTACGCAGAATCGGAGAGGAAAGGAATATGTGGAAAACACTGATAAGGAGAAGGGACAGGATGATAGGACATCTGCTAAGACATGAGGGAATGACTTCCATGGTACTAGAGGGAGCTGTAGAGGGCAAAAACTGTAGAGGAAGACAGAGATTGGAATACAAGGAAATAATTGAGGACGTAGGTTGCAAGTGCTACTCTGAGATGAAGAGGTTAGCACAGGAAAGGAATTCGCGGCGGGCCGCATCAAACCAGTCAGTAGACTGATGACAAAAAAAAAGTAGTCTTACTTGTTTAGTAACTTTGGACGTCTTACCAGTCTTGTATCTTTTCTTTGTCTGTAAACGGAGCTTACCATCTACGTCTGAGGTACTGGCAGCACGAAAATACTCGTCACTTTTCGTCAATAAATCAATACTACGGTCCAAGTAACATATAGAGCATAACCTGACGACACATCGCAATGATAACACAGTGTAAGAATAGCGTTTGGTCTGATCTCTGTCATAAACTAAGTGACTTTTCTTAATTTCCACTCTATTCTTCCCGCGTCTTAGCAGTATAGCAAAACTTGAGCAAAACTTTTGTTTCACACAACTCTTAAGTTAAATGGCAATGTTGAAAAACATTTTGACAGAATTGAGTTACCTGTGATATTGTACTTTAAACATATAGCTGGATCATGATATAGCGACATCCATTCTGGCACCAAGTACTGTAAGTCAGACTTATAAAAGTCATGTGCCTTTAAATGAGAAGAAAATGTATGACCTAAGGCGATTTCTACAATTCCTGCCAAATGAAGAAATCATCACGAACTTCTTTCTGGCATATATAGTTGTCCAACATGTGCCAAGGAATGAACCATATGTGTAATATGATGCTAGAGAGAATGAAAAGTAGCCATAATTTGTTTGACTTTTGTCCATATTTTATCATTAAAATGTGAGTCAAGTATTGATTTATGTTTATTTATTATAAAATATTGAGAAACCCTGCATGTTCACTGAATAAATTTTAACATAGCGTCAAGAAAAGATATTAGTATTGCTTGCAGAGCTTTGGCATTCATCCCTCTACATGTTTTGTATCTCTTTGAAAAGTTTAGTTTCTTGGTCTTTTTTTTGTGCACTGCGTCCGCAATGATTTGTTGGATATATTCAAATCTCCCTCTTCCTCTATAGTTTTACAGTTTATAGTTTTTACCTCTCCCTAGTACCATGGAGGTTATTCCCTGATCCCTGATGCCTTAACGCATGTCCTGTCATACTAACACTTCTTGCCAGTGTTTTCCATATCTTCCTTCCTTCGCCGTTTCTTCAGAGAACTCCTCAGCCGTCATCTTATCAGTGCATCAAATTTTCAGCATTTTTCTGGAACACCAAACATCAAATGCTCCTATTTTTTTTATCTCGCTTTTTTACTGTCCATTATTCAATACTATCCAGCGTTGAACTCACAACGTACATTCTCGGAAATTTCTTCCTCAAATTGTGTCAATGATTAATACCAGTTGACTTCTCTAGGACAATAATGTCGTCTTTGCCTGTTGTAGTCTGTTTTTATGCCCTTCTTGCTTCGTATGTCATGGATAATTTTGCTTGCAAGGTAGCAGAACTCTAACTTCAACTACTTCAGGATCCCCACTCTTGATATTTAAATTTCTCGCTATTCTCATTTCTACTACATCTCGTTACCTTCGTCTTTTTCCAGTTTACACTCAGTCCACCTTCTGTACTCATTTGACGGTGCATTCTATCCAACAGATCCTGTAATTCTTCTTCACATTCGCTGAGCATAGCATTGTCAACAGCGAATATCCTTTCACCCTCAATTTTAAACCCACTTCTTTTATTTCCGTCATCACCTCTTCGATGTATAAATTGAACATAGTGCCGAAAGACTGCATCCCTGTCTTACTCTCTTTTTAATCCGAACACTTCTTTCTTTGTCTTCCAGTGTCTGTTGCCCCTCTGTTCTTGTACACACTCTATATTATCGATCTTTTCCTACAGCGAACTCCTATTTTTCCCATAATTTCCAATATCTTGCCGTACTCGACATTGTCGAACGCTTTTTCCAAGTCGACAAATCATACGAACGTGGTTTAATTTTTCTTTAGTCTTGCTTCCATTATCAGCCGCAATGTCAGAACTGCCTCTCTAGTGCCTTTGCCTTTCCTAAAGCAAAACTGTTCATCATCTAGCAGATCCTCAGTTTCCTTTTCCATTCGTTTGTATGATATTCTTGTCAGTAACTTGGATGCATGAGCTGTTAAGCTGATAGTGCGATAGTTCTCGCATTTATCTGCCCTTGCTATCTTCGGAATTGTGTGGATGATATTTTTCCTGAACTCAAATGGTATATCGCCAGATTCATACATTCTGCGTACCAACGTGAATAACCGTATGGTTGCTACTTCCCCCAACGATTTTTGATATTTTAGTCTAGTGTATCCCTTCCGACTTATTTATTCTCAAGTCTTCCAGAACTCTTTTAGAGTCTAACTCTTGTACTAGATACCCTACGTTAGACTTATCGAATCCAATTTCTTCTCTTAACACGTCGTCAAACAATTCCTCCTCCTAATACGGGACTTCAATGTACTCTTCCCGCTTATCCACTCTCGATTTGCGTTTACAAGTGGATTTCTCATTGAACTCTTAATTTTACCACCCTCGCTTTTAGTTTCAATGAAGCACGTTTTGACTTTCCTGTAGGCTGAATCAGTCCTCCCGATGATCATTTCTTTATCGACCTCTCCACGTTTTTTCCTGCTGCCACTTTGGCTTGGTTGCTCTTGCGCTTTCTATTTATTTCGCTCCTAAGGGATTTATATCGCTGTATTCCGGTATTTCCCTCAATATATTTGTACTTCCTTCTTTCGTCGTTCGATTGAAGTACCTTTTCTGTTACCCAGGGCTTATTCACTGATACTTCACTTTTACATATTTACATATATTTGTCAGTCAAACATCTGTGATTTCGTTTTCAGAGATGTCCTCTCCTCTTCAACCGAGCTGTGTACTCTGGTGTTCCTCATCACAGCATCCACATCCTTAGCTAACATCAAACGTATCTCGACATTCCTCAGTACTGCAGTATCCAACTTCCTTCTGTTGTGTCAGCTACTGTGGACTGTCCGCACCGATACAAACAAGGAAGGAGAGAAGTTGCATTGGCCGGTGGAAGGAACCCAAAATGATCTGTACGGAACACTTTCAAATTAATAGAGTTCTTTATTTCTAAAAAAGAAACAAACATAACTTAATTTCTCGTTGTGAAATGGATTCCTGTGCTTCCAGTGCCTCCTAAATGCAATTGCTTTTCACTATTACTAGGCGCAGAATGCAGGCTGAGTATCTTCTGGCTATTACTCAGTACTCATACTTTCGAAGTCTGCAACCGAACTGGACCCGACCAGAGATGGGTGGCTGGTTAAGTCAGCATTGACAGGGGGCGCAAAACTCTGTCTTTCTGGAGATATGGCGCTGCCGCTCCTTTTTCTGCAGCAAGGGTAAGCATCTTCGTACTGTTTCTCCTGGGTGGAATGCCTATTCCATGGATCTCAGATTCTGTGTTTGAACTCTGACCTCTTTTGTCATTACTATTCTTCTTCTTGGCTTATGATCTGGACGCGAACGCCGGCCGTTGTGACCGAGCAGTTCTAGGCGCTTCAGTCAAGAACCGCGCTGCTGCTACGGTCGCAGGTTCGAATCCTGCCTCGGGCATTGATGTGTGTGCTGTCCTTAGGTCTCATTTGAACCATCCATTTGAACCATTTGGAAGCGAACTGTAAGGAGCGTTTAACGAAGGTTCATCTTGCTGTATCAGGCAATGTTAAGTTATTAACAATACTGAAAACAGAGTTGTTTGTGACTTAAAAATTGTGTCCGTGTTGAAATCATTTGTAATCCTAAACCTTGCTTGTCTAGAGTAGACATGGGCCTTGACAGAAGTTCTTCATTGTTAGGTGCCATCTTACAAAATAATTAAGAACTTTCTTTTAGCTCACCGTACAGACGTGCCGCCGGTTAGAAAACTAAACCTTTCTTTCAGATTGTACGAGCCTATCGGTCGCTGCAAATAATTTAATAAGATCCACTTTCAGATTTTCTCAAAGTTGCGAAATGACATCTCAGGCAGGAAGGCCTGGTCACAGGATTCTAGTTCTCGTATAAGATTTCATTTGCAAAAGCTACGCTTGTTATCTTATTTTGGGAATCAAGACGAAACCACGATTTTGAGTTACGGAATTTAAAATGGTTCAAATGGCTCTGAGCACTATGGGACTTAACATCTCAGGTCATCAGTCCCCTAGAACTTAGAACTACTTAAACCTAACTAACCTAAGGACATCACACACATCTATGCCCGAGGCAGGATTCGAACCTGCGACCGTAACGGTCGCGCGGTTCCAGACTGTAGCGCCTAGAACCGCTCGGCCACCAGCGGCCGGCTAGTTACGGAATTTATTGTTGTACAGTGAACGGACTGGTGAAGTATTCTCTGGTGCTATAAGCACACGACTTTTAACCTGACGTCGTCTAGGCATATATTGAGCAATGTCTGTGTTGTTTTAATAGTTAAACAAATGAGTATTTACAGTTACGTAACCCCTGAGAACTGAGCTAGTTTACTGGGTGCTTATTCACGTCAGGCTAAATTAAACAACATATTACCCTGTTAATATATTCCTACACTAGTTATTTCTCTTTTATGCTGACCCATTGCATTAATGTGTGTTTCTTTTTTATATAAGTCACGGCTCGTATTCATTCTATTACATGACACTGATAGTAAAGAAAAAGAGTCACAACTATTTTTATTTTATTACACCTTCACAATGCTGTCGCCGTACTACGCCGGTCGGTGTGCAGTCAATGCATTAGCATTGCACAATCCTCTCCTCCAAAATACCACCCCACTGTCTTACGAGAACGGGTGGGGGGTCTTGAGTTGCCAGGAGCTGGAACTGGGAACGGTGCCAAGCCCACAGTCACGTCCCTACATCTGTCCCGCACTCCGAGCGCAACCTTGGCTGGAAAACCCAAGAAAATGCGCCCACCCCCATGCTGAGCTGATAAAATGAAAAACGGAGAGGATGGCGACGTCGACGGTGGCGGCGACAACGACGATGGCAATTACGACGACAGCGCCGGTCGACGGTAGGCACCGGTACGAGTGAGGGGAAGTTGAGCTGCTGCAGCGGCGAAGCCAATGAGTCGAGTTCCATCGTCCCACAGGTGGTGCCTAAGATGTCCCTGGAGGCGGCCGTACCCCCTGGAAGATCCTAATAGGAAGCGAGTTTAGGAACAGAAAATCTGCGGAAGAATCTCGCAATCGACAGGCCCAAATCTGGTTCCGATGGCGGTGCAGCAACGCAGCAGGACCTTAAATATATGCAAGCGCTTACATTTCGAAGAATCGTTCCTCCCCCTCCCCCCCCCCCCCCCCCAGCGCCTGGCGTGACCGAAAGCTCTGAAAAGAATAGGGTCATTAGGCGCAAAGCGATACTTATGGAACCTTGGAGGCGCCGTGCGCTGCGGTGAATATGGCAACTGTAGAAGCTCAGCTGGTGATGGACCGTCGCGGAGCTGGAGCGCTATGTTTTGAGGAAGATCAGCAACACTTGATCCCATGTGTAGAAGGTACGTAGTTAGTTCATCTGTTCCTTCTCCATTCAACTGAGGATGAAATGGAGCATTGGCAAGTTGAATGGTACCATTGGTTGTACAAAATTAATTTAAGTCCTGAGCTGTAAACTGTGGTCAGTTGTCTGTAACCAACACTCAAACAAACTTTCCAAGCGAAAAGTACATGACAGAGCATGAATGGTACTAAATAAATAAATAAATGTCGTGTAGCTAGGGCCTCCCGTCGGGCAGGCCGTTCGCCGGGTGCAGTCTTTCGAATTGACGCCACTTCGGCGGCCTGCGCGTCGATGGGAATGAAATGATGATGATGAGGACAACACAACACCCAGTCCCTGAGCGGAGAAAATCTCCAACCCAGCCGGGAATCGAACCTGGGCCCTCAGGATTGACATTCTCTCGCGCTGACAACTATTTTCTTCTTTTTTTTTTTGCATTTTGTTCGTTGTTGATCGTTGTGTTTGTTCGCTGCGGACCTCACATGACATCCGGTGAAGTTCGTTTGTTGATCCTTCCACTCAGTGTTTTATTACAGAGGTAACTCAGCTACCGCGGCGGACTGAATGGTACTACGCGACTTAGTCGAGTTCGTGGACACTGCAAACGGACGTTTGCTAAACTGAGTCCACAACAATAAGCCAACGAGTGTTCCAAAAGGAACCAGTAAAGTCAATATGCACTCACTGCCATGGCGATTGAGACTTTGACCAAGCTGCAAACGTTGGCAGCGGTACCGATAGGGTTACAGCACAGGCGCGACACTGTGACGTCATCTGTTCAATGTGGGCGTCTGTTCCCCGCCAAACACAGTGCCGACTGGCTAACGGTTTCGTGCGTACAATTTCCCAATGTCCCTGGTGGAGCAATTGCAACGTGTCAGTTTGCAATACTTTAGGAATAAGCACACGCGACTGTCCAGAGGTATTTTGCAATAAAATCACACCATGCTGGACAGAGAGGCTATGATGACATGCAAAATATCGGCGCACGAAAGAATTCTTAATGTTTTTCACCGAACGAGGCCAAGCAGTACAGATGTAGTGCAACAGAAAGTTCAAGTCAGGGCCGGCTTCTGTGGCCTGTGCAGTTTTCCTATAGTGCAGTGTCCTGTCCACCGACCTAACAAATAGACGTGGCAGTAGCATCGAATTCAGGATCAGGACCAACAGGAAGGCGAGAAAGGGCGTCAGCATTTGCATGCTTCTACGTGGGCCAGTTTAGTATTTCGTGCTGGTACTGTGACAAGAACAAAGCCCGACGTTGCAGCTTCAAAGCCGTGCATAGTGGAACAGGCTTGGACGCATGACACAAAGACTGAAGTGGGTTACCCTCTGTCACTAGGTAAAACTTCCGACCAAACAGATAATGTGAAACTTTGTAACACGGTAGATAATAACGAGCGCTTCCTTCTAGATTTGGCAGATTTGGGAATAGTTACGTAGAGTCTTGGTCAATCACTTGGAAGCGAAAGCGATCGGCCTGTCCTGTAAATCAAACCTCTGCGACAGCACAGCTCCGATTCCGTCCGAAGAAGCGTCCATAGCTAAAACGACAGGCTTAGCGGGATCGAAATTAACAAGGCATCTGCCACTCAACAAGGCATTTTTAAGCGTCTGGAATGCGTCCTGAAATCTTTTGTCCAAACAAAAGGCACGTTCGGCCGGTCGAAGTGGCCGTGCGGTTAAAGGCGCTGCAGTCTGGAACCGCAAGACCGCTACGGTCGCAGGTTCGAATCCTGCCTCGGGCATGGATGTTTGTGATGTCCTTAGGTTAGTTAGGTTTAACTAGTTCTAAGTTCTAGTGGACTAATGACCTCAGCAGTTGAGTCCCATAGTGCTCAGAGCCATTTGAACCATTTTTGAAAAGGCACGTTCTTCCGGCGCAAACGATGCAATGGAGCCGCCGTCTTGGTTGCGTTGGGTATAAATCGGATATACGAGGGCAGTTCAATAAGTAATGCAACACATTTTTTTTTCTGAAACAGGGGTTGTTTTATTCAGCATTGAAATACACCAGGTTATTCCCCAATCTTTTAGCTACACAACACTATTTTTCAACGTAATCTCCATTCAATGCTACGGCCTTACGCCACCTTGAAATGAGGGCCTGTATGCCTGCACGGTACCATTCCACTGGTCGATGTCGGAGCCAACGTCGTACTGCATCAATAACTTCTTCATCATCCGCGTAGTGCCTCCCACGGATTGCGTCCTTCATTGGGCCAAACATATGGAAATCCGACGGTGCGAGATCGGGGCTGTAGGGTGCATGAGGAAGAACAGTCCACTGAAGTTTTGTGAGCTCCTCTCGGGTGCGAAGACTTGTGTGAGGTCTTGCGTTGTCATGAAGAAGGAGAAGTTCGTTCTGATTTTTGTGCCTACGAACACGCTGAAGTCGTTTCTTCAATTTCTGAAGAGTAGCACAATACACTTCAGAGTTGATCGTTTGACCATGGGGAAGGACATCGAACAGAATAACCCCTTCAGCGTCCCAGAAGACTGTAACCATGACTTTACCGGCTGAGGGTATGGCTTTAAACTTTTTCTTGGTAGGGGAGTGGGTGTGGCGCCACTCCATTGATTGCCGTTTTGTTTCAGGTTCGAAGTGATGAACCCATGTTTCATCGCCTGTAACAATCTTTGACAAGAAATTGTCACCCTCAGCCACATGACGAGCAAGCAATTCCGCACAGATGGTTCTCCTTTGCTCTTTATGGTGTTCGGTTAGACAACGAGGGATTCAGTGGGAACAAACCTTTGAATACCCCAACTGGTGAACAATTGTGACAGCACTACCAACAGAGATGTCAAGTTCAGCACTGAGTTGTTTGATGGTGGTCCATCGATCATATCGAACGAATGTGTTCGCACGCTCCGCCATTGCAGGAGTCACAGCTGTGCACGGCCGGCCCGCACGCGGGAGATCAGACAGTCTTGCTTGACCTTGCGGCGATGATGACACACGCTTTGCCCAACGACTCACCGTGCTTTTGTCCACTGCCAGATCACCGTAGACATTCTGCAAGCGCCTATGATTATCTGAGATGCCCTGGTTTTCCGCCAAAAGAAACTCGATCACTGCCCGTTGTTTGCAACGCACATCCGTTACAGACGCCATTTTAACAGCTCCGTACAGCGCTGCCACCTGTCGGAAGTCAATGAAACTATACGAGACGAAGCGGGAATGTTTGAAAATATTCCACAAGAAATTTCCGGTTTTTTCAACCAAAATTGGCCGAGAAAAAAATGTGTTGCATTACTTATTGAACTGCCCTCGTAATATGTCATCTTCCCGAGAACTGACAGCAACTCCGTCACGTTCCACGGGGCACGGAGGACCTACAAGGCCAGCAAATTTGAGTGAACGGAATGAACACCCTGGCTATTAAGAACATGGCCTAAGTACGGAATTTCAGTTTGAAAAAAAGTCACATTTGTCTAGGCGACACTACAAACCTGCAGCTGAAAGTACTTGAAAAAGCGTACGAAGGTTACTGATATCTTCCTCTGGTGTACGTCCTAGCACCACAGTATCGTCCAAGTAAATAGAACAGCATGGAATTTTTGCAGTAAGCTGTTCCAAGTAGCGCTGGAATATGGCAGGCGTGGAGGCGCTGCCGAAGGTCAAGCACAAAAATTTGAACAACTCTAACTGTGTGTTGACCACAAACACATTCTGAGACTTCTCATCTAGCGGCATTTGCTAATGCGCATCGTGTAAGTCAGTTTTTGAAAAATAGCGGCCTGCACAAAGCCTGTACATTAATTCCTCAGGGGGAGGCATTGGAGAAGTACTCGTATCAATTATCGTTTGTGGACAGACAGTGGATTTAAAGTCAGCACAAAGACGAAGTCTTCCAGGAGGCTTTGGTAAGATTACTAAGAGGCAAGCCCATTGAATAGCCTGGATAGGAGAAATAACACGACTGTCTTCCCATTCTATAAGTACACTTTCAAATTTGTTTCTAAGTGCATGAGCGACGGGACGCACCCAAAAACTTAGGTTGCGCATTGTCCTTCATTGTAACGTGTGCCACAAAATTAGTTACTCTGCCATGTCCTTCAGCAAATAAATCAGGAAACGCCTCAATCAACTGAGTAACACTATCTTTTGGGTTGAAAACAGAAACAGAAAGTACATTGTCCTGAATACAAAGACCAAACACGTCAAATTAATCTAACCCAAAAATATTTTCACAGTCTCGCAAACAGAAAATGGTAAATGTCACCGTTCTGGTGTGATACTGGAATGCGGTATGCAAACTACATGTGTCAAGCACTGAAATATCCTGACCCTTATACGCAGCAAGTTGTGTGCAAGATTTTGTCAACTGTTGGGGGGCCCAACTGTTCATAAGTGGCATGATTAAGCAATGTAACGGAAGAGCCAGTGTCTAACTGCAGTAGCACACAGCGTCCGACAAAGTTCACAAACAGTTTGGGCGGGATGAAGACACATCCTGAAGCTGGTCATTACTAGTACCAGAGCAGCTCTAGAAAATACTACATTCACTGAGTGAGAAGGTGCTCTGCGCTTAGAAGAGCAAACATGGGTAGAGTTCTTGTTCTGTTACAAACACACAGAATGACCTGGTTTTCCACAAGCAAAGCAAAGAGCAGTTTTGTCTTTTATGCATGGAAAAGCACCGGCGACTTGATTTCACAACAGACACACGCATTGACACTAGTTTACTCTGTCCATGGTGTGGTAGCCCGTTTGCACACTGTGGGCAGTCACAAAGCCAGACCTGTTTGTCTCTTTGCATTACACCGCAATTGGGAGACACCTCAAACTTTTCCTCGGCATTATCACACGAGTCCTGATGTTCAGTAATTTGTAACACTTGTTTCAAAGCAGGACCAGAATGTTTGAATTTGTTCGTGAATCCTACTGTCTGGCACACTGTACATGATGGCATCACGAATCACTGCGTCACTATAGTACCGTCCACAGCTACATCGACAACGACATTGTACTGTCAAACTCTGAAGTTCAGTGACCCATTGATGGTATGTCTGCTCTGTCTTTTTCCACAAGCAACGGAACTTGTAACGAGCTGCAGCAACCTGTACGGGATCCTCGTAATACACTACTGGCCATTAAAATTGCTACACCACGAAGATGACGTGCTACAGACGCGAAATTTAACCGGCAAGAAGAAGATGCTGTGATATGCAAATGAGTAGCTTTTCAGATCATTCACACAAGGTTGGCGCCGGTTGCGACACCTACAACGTGCTGACATGAGGAATGTTTCCAACCGATTTCTCGTACACAAACAGCAGCTGACCGGCGTTGCCTGGTGAAACGTTGTTGTGATGCCTCGTGTAAGGACGAGAAATGCGTACCATCACGTTTCCGACTTTGATAAAGGTCGGATTGTAGCCTATCGCGATTGCGGTTTATCGTATCGCGACATTGCTGCTCGCGTTGGTCGAGATCCAATGACTGTTAGCAGAATATGGAATCGGTGCGTTCAGGAGGGTAATACGGAACGCCGTGCTGGATCCCAATGGCCTTGTACCAGTCGAGATGAGAGGCATCTTATGCACATGGCTGTAACGGATCGTGCAGCCACGTCTCGGTCCCTGAGTCAACAGATGGGGACATTTGCAAGACAACAACCATCTGCACGAACAGTTCGACGGCGTTTGCAGCAGCATGGACTATCACCTCAGAGACCATGGCTGCGGTTACCCTTGACGCTGTATCACAGACAGCAGCGCCTGTGATGGTGTACTGAACGACAAACCTGGCTGCACGAATGGCAAAACGTCATTTTTTCGGATGAATCCAGGTTCTGTTTACAGCATCATGACGGTCGCATCCGTGTTTGGCGAAATCGCGGTGAACGCACGTTGGAAGCGTGTATTCGCCAGCGCCATACTGGCGTATCACCCGGCGTGATGGTATGGGGTGCCACTGGTTACACGTCTCGGTCACCTCTTGTTCGCATTGACGGCACTTTGAACAGTGGAGATTACATTTCAGATGTGTTACGACCCGTAGCTCTACCGTTCATTCGATCACTGCGAAACCCAACATTTCAG
Source organism: Schistocerca nitens (assembly GCF_023898315.1). Taxonomy (NCBI): domain Eukaryota; kingdom Metazoa; phylum Arthropoda; class Insecta; order Orthoptera; family Acrididae; genus Schistocerca; species Schistocerca nitens. The sequence continues at coordinate 527,733,840 of NC_064620.1, forward strand.
AAGGATAATGCACGACCGCGTGTTTCAGGTCCTGTACGGGCCTTTCTGGATACAGAAAATGTTCTACTGCTGCCCTGGCCAGCGCATTCTCCAGATCACTCACCAATTGAAAACGTCTGGTCAATGGTGGCCGAGGAACTGGCTCGTCACAATACGCCAGTCACTACTCTTGATCAACTATGGTATCGTGTTGAAACAGCATGGACAGCTGTACCTGTACACGCCATGCAAGCTCTGTTTGGCTCAATGCCCAGGTGTATCAAGGCCGTTATTACGGCCAGAGGTGTTTGTTCTGAGTACTGATTTCTCAGGATCTATGCACAAAAATTGCGTGAAAATGTAATCACATGTCAGTTCTAGTATAATATATTTGTCCAATGAATACCCGTTTATCATCTGCATTTCTTCTTGGTGTAGCAATTTTAATGGCCAGTAGCGTACTCAGTGAGGCCTGAAACTAAATCGTCAAAATCTAGCAACTCTGGGCTACTAGTGTGGAATAACTTCTGAGCGAGGTGGTAAACTCCTGTGCCGGCCATTGAGAGGAAATAAGAAAGTTCCACATACCTTCCACTTGATGTGTAACACTATGAGTGTTGAACTGAATGTACTACTCGTTTCATTCCTCTTGGTATTCATTGAAAGGCCGGAACGGTGGAATGGATAGAGGCGGTGCTATGGACATGGCTGGCTGTTGTGGAGTTGTTAATGGCGCAGATGATGCAGCAGTGGCTTATGCATTAATGAGCTGCTGGACTGCCGTCATCAACTGCGACGTTTGATGATCCTGAAACTGAATAAACTACACTGGATCAAAAGCAGCAGCAACCGGAGGCGTAGGCATAGCTGGTGTAGGAGGCAGGTTAGAGACCTTGTTAATGAGAGGAGCGCCGCAACAAATTATAAGCAAAGCAAATACACAACAGTGCAAGTGTTGTGGATACTCAGCAAGAAAGAACGCAGCTAGTAGCAATGCTCCTCTGAAAGAAAAGAAATATTAGTGCCGCGCTGTGATGGAGGGTGAAAGGCGAAGCAGCGTTGGCTCTGAAATCCACGGTGTCAGGTGTTGTGTCGGCTACTGTAGACTGTCAACACCTATACAAACAAGAAGGAGAGAAGTTGTTGTGGCCAGTGTCAGGAATCGAAAATTATCTGTACAGAATACTTTCAAGTTAATAGAGGTCTTTATTTCTAAAAAATAAAGAAACGTAGCTTCTCGTTATGAAGCGATTTCCTGTACTTCCAGAGTCTCCTGGATGTAGTTACTTTACTATCACTACTCGCAGAACGCAAGCTGGGTATCCCTTCCTATTACTCAATACTTATTCTCTCGAAGTCTCCAGCCAAACTGGGGCCGACTAGCGACGGGTGGCTGGTTATTCAGCGTTAACAGGGAGCTCTGAATTCTGTCCTCTTGGAGGCGTAGCGCTGCCCTCTCTTTCCATGGGCGCGCGCATCCGCACCATCTTGATGTCGTTTGACGGCGCTACGCTGTTCGGTGTGCAGTCGATGCATTTGCACTGCGCACCATCCACACTGAGTCCTTTAAACTTCAATCTACTCTTCATTATTACTAAATTCTGATCTGAGTCTTCATCGGCACCTGGGTACAGCTTACAACTCAAACTCATATTTTGGAATCTCTGTCTGACCATTATTTAATCCAACTGGAACTTTCCAGTGTATCCCGTCTTTTCCAAGTGTACCATCCTGCTCTTGTGATTCTTGAACATATTTTTCGCCATTTTCAACTGAAATTTATTGAAAAACTCAATTAGTCTATCACCTCTCTCATTCTTGCTGCCAGGCCCACATTATCCCGTAACACTTTCTTCTCTTTTTCACCTCTCTTAACGTACTGAATAATCCGTCCATTATCCTCATATGTTCTATCTCCTGCTGTAAGTAGGCTGTTTAGGTTTTTATGTTGGTAACGCCACGTAGCGCTCTGTATGAAAATCACTGGCTGTGCTGTGTGCAGTCTCTGGCTGGTTTGCATTGTTGGAATATTCGCTATTGTAGTGTTGGCCAGCTGGATGTGAACAGCGCGTAACTTTGCGTAGTTGGAGGTGAGCCGCCAGCAGTGGTGGATGTGGGAAGAGAGATGGCAGAATTTTGAAACCGGACGATCTGGACGTGTGTCCATCAGAAAGAGTACTGATATATATATATATATATATATATATATATATATATATATATATATATATATGTGTGTGTGTGTGTGTGTGTGTGTGTGTGTGTGTGTGTGTGTGTGTGTGTGTGTGTGTGTGAGATCACTTTTGAACATTATTAAGGTAAATACATTGATTGTTCTCCATCAAAATCTTTCATTTGCTAACTATGCCTATCAGCAGTTAGTGCCTTCAGTAGTTAGAATCCTTTATTTAGCTGGCAGTGTTTGCCCTCGCTGTATTGCAGTAGTTCGAGTAACGAAGATTTTTGTGAGGTAAGTAATTCATGAAAGGTATAGGTTATTGTTAGTCAAGGCCATTCTTTTGTAGGGATTATTGAAAGTCAGATTGCGTTGTGCTAAAAATATTGTGTGTCAGTTTAGTGTTGATCAGAATAAGTAAAGAGAGAAATGTCTGAGTACGTTCAGTTCTGCTCAGCTGTTTGAAAATCAAATAACGTAAGAGGTTTTCCAGCACTGTCATTTTTAAATTTTCCTTAGGGGACGTTGCACTGCTTACAACATTGGCACGTATACCTGAACTATTATTGTTGGAGTTGGTTTTCTGTCTAATCTGATGAGACTAACTCTATCACTGACCTGTTCACAGCAGCCGACTCTCTGCATAGCTTCCTATTAATAACGAATCCTACTCCCTTTGTAGCATTTTCTGTTTCTGTTGATGTTACACTGTACTCATCTCATCAGAAATCCTCATTTTCTTCTCATTTCACTTCACTGACCCCCAACCCCCACTACACCTAGACTGTGCATTTTCATTTCCCTTTTGAGATTTTCTACTTTTCCTACCACATTCAAACTTCCGACATGGCACGTTCCGACTTGTAGTGTATTATCTTATCATTGCATCGTTTCTCAGGGTCATTTCATCCTTGCCCGTCCCCTCACAGAGATCCCAATGAGGGACTAATGCGGAATCGTTTGCCAAAGGAGAAATCATCATGATGCTTTCTTCTACAGCTACATCTACATCCATACTCCGCAAGCCAGATGACGGTGTGTGGCGGGGGGCCACATGTCTTGCGGTTACACATTGTATGTCTTAACGCAGTGATTTCCATTGCCATCTGCATTCGTATGCTGTTGATTATTGCTGATCCTCCCGACTTTTAGGGGCAGTTTACCATTCCAACGGCAAGAAAGTGCCCTGAAGATCTGCCCACTCCTCCGCCTCCTTCGACAAGACCGTTAGCAGAACGAGACTGACTTCTTACGCCGGAAGCCTTCAGCCGCCATTGCTGATAATTATTGTTCAACATTTAAGCAGTAACTGGATTCTGACCAGAGACCCAGAATGTTTCGATTAGTAGTCAAATTATTAGTGGACATTAATGAAGGGTATGTCCACCCTTTGTCTTTTCGACAGCTTGAACTCTGCTGGAGACACTATCAATGAGGTGCCAGAACGTCTGTGGAGAGATGGCAGACCACTCTTCCTCAACAGCCGAAACTAGAGGAGGGGCTACAAAAAATTGTTCAAATGGCTCTGAACACTATGGGACTTAACTGCCAAGGTCATCAGTCCCTTAGAACTTAGAATTACTTAAACCTAACTAACCTAAGGACATCACACACGTCCATATCCGAGGCAGGATTCGAACCTGCGACCGTAGCGGTCGCGCGGTTGCACACTGTAGCGCCTAGAACCGCTCGGCCACTCCGGTCGGCAGAGGGGCTACATTTTGAATGCTGCGGACCGGAGCGAAGTCGACGTTATGTCTCGTCCAAAAGGTGTCCCATTGGGTTCAGATCTGGGCAGGCCAGTCCATTTCACTAATGTTATTGCCCACAATCTTTTTCTCACAGATGCTGCTTTATGTCAGGGTGTATTGCCGTAGTGATACATACTTGTCTCTGCATTGTTTCGCCAACGTACAGGGTACACAATGCCACAGTACACAATGCTGCAAATTTTGTTCATATCCTCCTGCATTTATCGTTTTCTTAAGTGCAAGAAGGGAACGACACTCTAATCACGACAAATATCCCCATATTGTAATACAATCGCCCTTGAAAAGCGCTGTTGGCACTACACACAATGATAGGTAACATCCTCCAGCTATTCGCCAAACCCAAACCCTTCCATCGGGCTGACACAAGGTGTAGCGTGATAGATTACTTCCAAGTCACTCGTTTCCAATCATCCACTGTCCAGTGGCGTTGCTCAAGTGTCCCTTAGCAATTACCTCAGAAACGTATAGCTTCTGTGGAGCTATTCGGCCATTGTACCCCATACTTTTTAACTCACTACATATAGTGTGGAACACTGTGGAACTCACGATTTATTCCTTCAGCGCCGGCCTTTGTGACCGAGAGGTTCTAGGCGCTTCAGTCCGGAACCGCGATGCTGCTATGATCGCAGGTTCGAATCCTGCCTCGGGCATGGATGTGTATGATATCCTTAGTTTAGTTAGGTTTAAGTACTTCTAAGTCTAGGGGACTGATGACCTCAGATGTTAAGTCCCATAGTACTCAGAGCCATTTGAACCATTTTGATTCCATCAGCTGATTTCACGCGATTTCTTTTTTCACAACCACCCTATGCAATGTTTGCCAGTACATGAGATCTGCCTTCTCTCTGGTAATCTATCGAACAAAATGGGACAGCAAATGGACATGAAATACTTCAATGATACGAGGGTAATCCCAAAACTAAGGTCCCCTATTTTTATAAGTAGATAGACGTGTTTATTTCTACAATGATTTACATCAGTTTACAGCTTGAATATTTAGCTATTTTTCGACATAATCACCATTTCTGTCGATGCATTTTTGTAAACGGTGTGGCAGTTTTTGTATGCCCATGTCATACCAGCTCGCCGCCATACTGTTCAGAAAGTTACGAACCTCTTCCTTCACCTCGTCGTCGGAGCTGAATCGCTTTCCGGCCAAATGTCCTTTTAAGCTAGTCACTGGGCGCCAAGTCAGGACTTCTCCGGTTCTGCATCGTCCGTTTTAGTTTTTTCAGAGTCTCACAGTACCTGTCAGCGTTAATTGTGATCCCAGCGATTCAGCACTGACGACGAGATGAAAGACGAGGTTCGTAACTTTCTGAACAGCATGGGGCGAGCTGGTATGACATGGGCATACAAAAACTGCCACAGCGTCTACGAAATGCATCGACATAAATAGTGATTATGTCGAAAAACAGCTAACTGTTCAACCTGTAAACTGATTTAAACCATTGTAGAAATAAACAGGTCTATGTACGTATTAAAAAAAGGAGACCTTAGTTTTGGGATTACCCTCGTAATAAAAAACCAACAGCTTTATTGAAATCCAACGTCTTTTATTTATTTTAACACATGCAACCTGTTTGACACCAAAAGGTGTCATCGTCAGGCCCAAGCGTAGCATGCCATCCACATTCGCAATGACAGAGACCAACGAAGTCTTCAGATGGGAACAGTTATCAAGCATTATACGAGAATGCAGGCTTTGGGGGCGCCTGGAGAGTGGGGAGAGGGGGGACGGGGAAGAGCCGCGGATGGCAGGTCCTGGCGTCTCGTCTCGGTGCGGTGTGTTCATTCTATCAGCCGCCACCGTTCTGCCTCCAACGGTGCGCTCTCGTTGTGTTCTTCCAAATGTGTCCCACAAGGTGCTGATCTGGAAGCCGCTGTCCCGGATGGCCAGGTTATCAATGACTCGTATAGCCACTGCCTCTTTAGTAATAGAGACCCAGGAACCTGTCGCTGTACACAGCACCTTGGTTTGTTCAGACTGAAACGCGTGTTCTTCACTAAGGCTGTGCTCCGCTACGTTCTGTCCGCGGCGGACGCTTCTCACATGTTCAGAGATGCGTTGTGTGATGCAACGCTGCGTCTGTCCGATACATTGCTTTCCACATTCACTGGAAATTCCGTAAACACCTGGTGTTCTTAGACTCAAGTTGTCCTTCATTTAGCCCAGCATATTTCTGATTGTTGCTGAAGGACGGAAGATGGTTTTGTTCTTCTCCAGTATACTGGCAATCTTTGCTGTGGGCGGCCCCACGTACAGGAGGAACGCCAGGCCGTTGTTGTCCTCTTCTTCCTGAAGGTGTTCCTTCTTCTTCACTTGTTCAATTTGAGAGCGCATCTAAACTGCGTTTCAGGGTAGCCATTCTTCTGGAAGATTTTCTTCAGGTGCTGCATCTGCGCAGGTAGATTGTCCTTGTCGCATTTGGCATGAGTTCTCCGGACAAGGGTAGTGAGCACGGATTTCCGTTGTGCTGGATGATGGCAGCTGTTGGCGTTGAGGCACAGGTCCATGATTTTTTTCCCCAGTAGATTGAGTGTCCCAGTGTGCCATCCATTTTCTTCTTTATTAGGATATCGAGGAAGGGTAGGCACTCATTTTCTTTTAATTCCATTGTGAACTATAGAATTAGAATTCACGAGAGGCCGGGGTCCGGTTCCCGCAGCTACACCCTGTAGTGCATATGTGCATTCCCTTCACGTGTTTAAGCCAAGTAGTATGCATATTTATGCGATCGGGAATGCTCAGTAGCAGCAAGGCTACATGTTCATTTGACAATTAGGCGTCACCGAGGAGTATTAGTGATTAAATCATAAGAAATGTTGTGCAACCTTAGTAGGGACAAGATCCGACTATTCGGGAGTAGGATCTTACAATCTGAGACAGCGTTCCGAGCCAAATTTCCGCCACAATGTCCGCAAACTTGACGTCAGATCAGCCTAGCAACAGCGATCTGAAAGCCCATTGGCTGAAAGTTTGGATATATATACATGTAGGAAACGAGAGAAGAGAGAAGTGCCCGTATTGGCTGAGGGAGAATGGGGGCGTCTCTCTTGTCCTTCGGAGAGACAGGGCGTGTTAGTCGCGAGGAGCCACTCAAAACGCGCGGTCGAGTAACCGGGGTGGCTCTAAAAGAACGGTCGCGAGTGCATATTTCAGATGTTAAGCAAGATATAAAGTGAAATTATTAGTTATCAGAACGTCACGTGTTGTGAGCAGCGTCTATCATTATCTAAAGTCAGAAAACTGTGTTAATGTGTGTAAATGGTCGCATATAACGGCGTAGCCCAGAGGCGCCATCCTGCAAATTCTGATTCTGTGACGTGCGTGACCAAGCAATTTCTGTATTAAAACAAGTATAGTACAAACGTTGTACACAATTAACAACTGGCATCCCTTCTGATTCTGTGACGTGCGTGACTAAGCAATTTCTGTACTAAAACAAGTATAGTACAAACGTTGTAGACAATTAACAACTGGCATCCCTTCTGATTCTGTGACGTGCGTGACCAAGCAATTTCTGTATTAAAGCAAGTATAGTACAAACGTTGTAGACAATTAACAACTGGCATCCCTAAACCGCCCCCCCCCCCCTCCCCATGAACCATGGACCTTGCCGATGGTGGGGAGGCTTGCATGCCTCAGCGATACAGATAGCCGTACCGTAGGTGAAACCACAACGGAGGGGTATCTGTTGAGAGGCCAGACAAACGCGTGGTTCCTGAAGAGGGGCAGCAGCCTTTTCAGTAGTTGCAGGGGCAAAAGTCTGGATGATTGACTGATCTGGCCTTGTAACACTAACCAAAACGGCATTGCTGTGCTGGTACTGCGAACGGTTGAAAGCAAGGGGAAACTACAGCCGTAATTTTTCCCGAGGGCATGCAGCTTTACTGTATGGTTAATGATGATGGCGTCCTCTTGGGTAAAATATTCCGGAGGTAAAATAGTCCCCTATTCGGATCTCCGGGCGGGGACTACTCAAGAAAAAATGGTTCAAATGGCTCTGAGCATTATGAGACTTAACATCTATGGTCATCAGTCCCCTAGAACTTAGAACTACTTAAACCTAACTAACCTAAGGACATCACAAAACACCCAGGCATCACGAGGCAGAGAAAATCCCTGGCCCCGCCGGTAATCGAACCCGTGAACCCGGGCGTGGGAAGCGAGAACGCTACCGCACGACCACGAGCTGCGGACACTACTCAAGAGGACGTTGTTATCAAGAGAAAGAAAACTGGCGTGGAATGTCAGATCCCTTAATCGGGCAGGTAGGTTAGAAAATTTAAAAAGGGGAAATGGATAGGTTAAAGTTAGATATAGTGGGAATTAGTGAAGTTCGGTGGCAGGAGGAACAAGACTTTTGGTCAAGCGAATACAGGGTTATAAATACAAAGTGAAATAGGGGTAATGCAGGAGTAGGTTTAATAAGGAACAAAAAAAAATAGGAATGCGGGTAAGCTACTACAAAAAGCATAGTGAACGCATTATTGTGGCCAAGATAGACACGAAGCCCACGCCTACTACAGTAGTACAAGTTTATATGCCAACTAGCTCTGCAGATGACGAAGAAATTGAAGAAATGTATGACGAAATAAAAGAAATTATTCAGATAGTGAAGGGAGACGAAAATTTAATAGTCATGGGTGACTGGAATTCGGTAGTAGGAAAAGGGAGAGAAGGAAACATAGTACGTAAATATGGATTGGGGTTAAGAAATGAAAGAGGAAGCCGCCTGGTAGAATTTTGCACAGAGCACAACTTAATCATTGCTAACACTTGGTTCAAGAATCATAAAAGAAGGTTGTATACATGGAAGAAGCCTGGAGATACTGGAAGATTTCAGATAGATTATATAATGGTAAGACAGAGATTTAGGAACCAGGTTTTAAATTGTAAGACATTTCCAGGGGCAGATGTGGACTCTGACCACAATCTATTGGTTATGAACTGTGGATTGAAACTGACAAAACTGCAAAAAGGTGGGAATTTAAGGAGATGGGACCTCGATAAACTGAAAGAAACAAAGGTTGTAGAGAGTTTCAGGGAGAGCGTAAGGGAAAAAATGGCAGGAATGGGAGAAAGAAATACAGTAGAAGAAGAATGAGTAGCTTTGAGGGATGAAGAAGTGACGGCAGCTGAGGATCAAGTAGGTAAAAAGACGAGGGCTAGTAGAAATCCTTGGGTAACAGAAGAAATATTGAATTTAATTGATGAAAGGAGAAAATATAAAAACGCAGTAAATGAAGCAGGCAAAAAGGAATACAAACGTCTCAAAAATGAGATCGGCAGGAAATGCAAAATGGCTAAGCAGGGATGGCTAGAGGATAAATGTAAGGCTGTAGAGGATTATCTCACTAGGGGTAAGATAGATACTGCCTACAGGAAAATTAAAGAGACCTTTGGAGAAAAGAGAACCACTTGTATGAATATCAAGAGCTCAGATGGAAACCCAGTTCTAAGTAAAGAAGGGAAAGCAGAAAGGTGGAAGGAGTATATAGAGGGTCTATACAAGGGCGATGTACTTGAGGACAATATTATGGAAATGGAAGAGGATGTAGATGAAGATGAAATGGGAGATATGATACAGCGTGAAGAGTTTGACAGAGCACTGAAAGACCTAAGCCGAAATAACGCCCCGGGAGTAGACAACATTCCATTAGAACCACTGACGGCCTTGGGAGAGCCAGTCCTGACAAAACTCTACCATCTGATCAGCAAGATGTATGCGACAGGCGAAATTCCCTCAGACATCAAGACGAATATAATAATTCCAATCCCAAAGAAAGCAGGTGTTGACAGATGTGAAAATTACCGAACTATCAGTTTAATAAGTCACGGCTGCAAAATACTAACACGAATTATTTACAGACGAATGGAAAAACTAGTAAAAGCCGAGCTTGGGGATGATCAGCTTGGATTCCGTAGAAATATTGGAACACGTGAGGCAATACTGACCCTACGGCTTCTCTTAGAAGCTAGATTAAGGAAAGGCAAACCTACGTTTCTAGCATTTGTAGACCTAGAGAAAGCTTTTGACAATGTTGACTGGAATACTCTCTTTCAAAATCTGAAGGTGGCAGGGGTAAAATATAGGGAGCGAGAGGCTATTTACAATTTGTATAGAAACCAAATGGCAGTTATAACAGTTGAGGGGCATGAAAGGGAAGAAGTGGTTGGAAAGGGAGTGAGACAGGGTTGTAGCCTCTCCCTGGTGTTATTCAATCTGTATACTGAGCAAGCAGTAAAGGAAACAAAAGAAAAGTTCGGAGTAGGTATTAAAATCCATGGAGAAGAAATAAAAACTTTGATGTTCGCCGATGACATTGTAATTCTGTCAGAGACAGCAAAGGACTTGGAAGAGCAGTTGAACGGAATGGACAGTGTCTTGAAGGGACGATATAAGATGAACATCAACAAAAGCAAAACGAGGATAATGGAATGTAGGCGAATTAAGTCGGGTGATGTTGAGGGTATTAGATTAGGAAATGAGACACTTAAAGTAGTAAAGGAGTTTTGCTATTTGGGGAGCAAAATAACTGATGATGGTCGAAGTAGAGAGGATATAAAATGTAGACTGGGAATGGCAAGGAAAGCTTTTCTGAAGAAGAGAAATTTGTTAACATCGAGTATAGATTTAAGTGTCAGGAAGTCGTTTCTGAAAGTATTTGTATGGAGTGTAGCCATGTATGGAAGTGAAACATGGACGGTAAATAGTTTGGACAAGAAGAGAATAGAAGCTTTCGAAATGTGGTGCTACAGAAGAATGCTGAAGATTAGATGGGTAGATCACATAACTAATGAGGAGGTGTTGAATAGGATTGGGGAGAAGAGAAGTTTGTGGCACAACTTGACTAGAAGAAGGGATCGGTTGGTAGGATATGTTCTGAGGCATCAAGGGATCACCTATTTAGTATTGGAGGGCAGCGTGGAGGGTAAAAATCGTAGAGGGAGACCAAGAGATGAATACACAAGCAGATTCAGAAGGATGTATGTTGCATTAGGTACTGGGAGATGAAACAGCTTGCACAGATAGAGTAGCATGGAGAGCTGCATCAAACCAGTCTCAGGACTGAAGACCACAACAACAACAACATCACTAAACACTCCACTTCAGCAGGGTCACCACCTACATGGAACCTGGCGACTGAACGCTACTACTGTGCTACGAGGGACTTACCGAAGCAGCAAGACACGAGGTTAGTCATATCGCCCAGAGAAGTACTTCCTTCTCGCTACAATGCCACTGAGGATGGTCCAGCGACTATAAAGACCCGGACGAGATGTGAACCCGACACTTGAAGATGGCAAGTAAGAAAATTGCTGAAACGTTGCCAGAGAACGGCGCATTGACTCGGCTGTCAACCCGATAAGATTTTATCAAAGTTATCGAGCATGTGCGCCAGCATGTGCTGCAAACAGAGTGGTAAACACCAGGGCCAAAAATAACCGGATTCCATACCTTCGTAGCAGTAACAAGTCCAGTATGGTTGTCTGACAGTCGGCTTCTGTAGCTTTAGAAGTGTTGAAATGTCCCTGATGGATTTTTACTCAGATGACATCGAATGAACAGTCAACGTCCGCATTCACTGGGCTCCCCCGACCCACCTTCTCTGGTGTGCTGCTTCTCTACTGACACCACAATGCTTCCCGCTTCCTTTTATATTGGTGAGTCCACCTGTCGTGACATCTAGTGGTGAATACTGCATTACACAAGGGCGTCCGGATACTTTTGATCAGATTGGTGTATACATACACTACTGGCCATTAAAATTGCTACACCAAGAAGAAACACAGATGATAAACGGGTATTCATTGGACAAATATATTGTACTAGAGCTGACATGTGATTACATTTTCACGCAATTCCCAGAACAACCACCTCTGGCCGTAATAACGGCCTTGATAACCCTGGGCATTGAGTCAAACAGAGCTTGCATGGCGTGTACAGGTACAGATGCCCATGCTACTTCAACACGATACCATAGTTCATCAAGAGTTGTGACTGGCGTATTGTGACGAGCCAGTTCCTCGGCCACCATTGACCAGACGTTTTCAATTGGTGAGAGATCTGGAGAATGTGTTCGCCAGGGCAGCAGTCGAACATTTTCTGTATCCAGAAAGGCCCGTACAGGACCTGAAACATGCAGTCGTGCTTATCCTGCTGAAATGTAGGGTTTCGCAGGAATCGAATGAAGGGTAGAGCCACGGGTCGTAACACATCTGAAATGTAACGTCCACTGTTCAAAGCGCCGTCAATGCGAACAAGAGGTGACCGAGACGTTTAACCAGTGGCACCCCATACCATCACGCCGGGTGATACGCCAGTAGTCCGCAGCTCGTGGTCGTGCGGTAGCGTTCTCGCTTCCCGCGCCCGGGTTCCCGCGTTCGATTCCCGGCGGGGTCAGGGATTTTCTCTGCCTCGTGATGACTGAGTGTTGTGCGATGTGCTTAGGTTAGTTAGGTTTAAGTAGTTTTAAGTTCTAGGGGACTGATGACCATAGATGTTAAGTCCCATAGTGCTCAGAGCCATTTTTTGATACGCCAGTATGGTAATGGCGAATACACGCTTCCAATGTGCGTTCACCGCGATGTCGCCAAACACGGGTGCGACCATCATGGTGCTGTAAACAGAACCTCGATTCACCCGAAAAAATGACGTTTTGCCATTCGTGCACTCAGATTCGTCGTTGAGTACACCATCGCATCGCAGGCGCTCCTGTCTGTGATGCAGCGTCAAGGGTAACCGCAGCCACGGTCTCCGACCTGATACTCCATGCTGTTGCAAACGTCGTCGAACTGTTCGTGCAGATGGTTGTTGTCTTGCGAAAGTCCCCATCTGTTGAGTCACGGATCGAGACGTGGCTGCACGATCCGTTACAGCCATGCGGATAAGATGCCTGTCATCTCGACTGCTATGGATACGAGGCCGTTGGGATCCAGCACGGCGTTCCGCATTACCCTCCTGAATCCACCGATTCCATATTCTGCTGACATTCATTGGATCTCGACCAACGCGAGCAGCAATGTCGCAATGCGATAAACCGCAATCGAGATAGGCTACTATCCGACCTTTATCAAAGTCGGAAACGTGATGGTACACATTTCTCCTCCTTACACGAGGCATCACAACAGCGTTTCACCAGGCAACGCCGGTCAACTATTGTTTGTGTATGAGAAATCGGTTGGAAACTTTCCTCATGTCCGCACGTTGAAGGTGTCGCCACCGGCGCCAACCTTGTTTGAATGATCTGAAAAGCTTATCATTTGCATATCACAGCATCTACTTCCTGTCGGTTAAATTTCGCGTCTGTAGCACGTCATCTTCGTGGTGTAGCAATTTTAATGGCCAGTAGTGTATTATTCCCGACTGGGGCAAAGAAAACGTATCATTGACAAATGTCCAAAATGATTTCAGAAAATAACGCTCTTGTGCCACACAACTAGTTCGATATGAGTAATAAGTAATTAGTGCTATCGACAGGGTGTCTCAAAATGATTCCACGTTTTTGGACTTCCAGAAGACTTTTGACACTGTTCCTCACAATTGACTTCTACTCAAATCGCATGATTTCCTGTCATAAGGGTCATAGATCATAGTAACTGACGAGAAATCATCAAGTAAAAGAAAAGTGATATCTGCTACTCTCCGAGGCAGTATTATGGCCCTCTGCTGTTCCTGGTCTATACGAAAGCTTTAGGAGACTATCTGAACAGGCCTCCTAGAATGTCTGCAAATGATGCTCGCATTTTTTGTCTCATACGTTCATGGCTCTGAGCACTATGGGACTTAACATCCATGGTCATCAGTCCCCTAGAACTTAGAACTACTTAAACCTAACTAACCTAAGGACATCACACAACACCCAGCCATCACGAGGCAGAGAAAATCCCTGACCCCGCCGGGAATCGAACCCGGGAACCCGGGCGTGGGAAGCGAGAACGCTACCGCACGACCACGGGATGCGGGCTCATACGTTCATCAAATGATCAAAACCAATTGCAAAGTGATTTAGACAAGATATCTTTTTGGTGCGAGATGTAACAATTGACTCTAAATAATGAACAGTGTGAACTCATCCCAATGAGTACTAAAAGGAAGCGTCAAATTTCCGTTATAAGATGAATCATACAAATATAAAGCTGTGAATTCAACTAGATACTTAGGGATTACAATAACAAATAACTTAAATTAGAACGACCGCATAGATAATGTTGCGAGGAGAGGGAACTAAAGACGGCGATCTATTGGCAGAACACTTAGAAAATGTGACAGGTCTACTAAAGAGACTCTTTACACTACGGTTGTACATCCTCTTCTGGAGAACTCTTGCGTAGTGTAGGATCCTCATCAGATGTGATTGACGATGGACAACGTAAAAGTTCAAAGATGGGCAGCTCGTTTTGTATCACCACGAAATATGGGAGAGGCCCCCTTGGATGTGATCTACATCTACATCTTCAAACCACCGTGAGGTGCATGGCAGAGCGTATGTCCCACCATATCAGTTATTAGAGTTTCTTCGTGTTCCATTCACGTATGGAGCGTGGGAAGAATGGTTGTTTGAGTACCTCTGTGTGTGCAGTAATTATTCTGATCTTATACTTATGGTCCTATGTGAGTAATACGTAGATGATTGTAGTATATTCCTACAGTCATCGTTTAAAGCTGCTTCTTGAAACTTTCTTAATAGACTTTCTATGGATAGTACACACCTGTCTTCACGTTTTTTTTTCCATTTTAGTTCCTTCAGTATCTCTGCGACACTCACCCACAGATCAAACAAACCTGTTTCCATTCGTGCTTTCCTTTTCTTTTTATGTTCAATATCCCGTGTTAGTACTATTTGGTATGGGCGCTATACACTTGAGCATTGTTCTAGATCCAATCGTATGTTTGGTTTGTAAGCAGTCTCCTCTGTAGACTTACTGCATCTCCCCAGCATTCTACCAATAAACTGAAGTGTGCCGCCGGCCGGTGTGGCCGAGGGGTTCTAGGCGCTGCAGTCTGGAACCGCGCGACCACTACGGTCACAGGTTCGAATCCTGCCTCGGGCATGGATGTGTGTGATGTCCTTAGGTTAGTTACGTTTAAGTAGTTCTAAGTTCTAGGGGACTGATGACCTCCGATGTTAAGTCCCATAGTGCTCAGAGCCGTTTTTATTTTTGAAGTCTGCCACCTGCTTAACTTGCAACTGATCCAAAGTGATAATTCCATTTCATATCACAGCAAAGTGTTACACCCAGGTATTTCTATGAGTTGGCCGATTCCAACGGTGACTCATTGCTATTATACTCATAGGATACTACGTTTTTTGCGTTTTTTTAAGTGCGCAATTTCACATTTCTAAACATTCAAAGCAAGTCGCCAATCTTTGCATCACTTTGAAATCTTATTAAGATGTGACAATATTTATGCAGCAGCTTTCAGGCAGTACTTCATCATAGATAATTGCATCATCTGCAAAAATGCAGAGATCACTATTGATATTGTCTGCAAGGTCATTGATATACAACATGAACAGCAAGGTTCCAACACATGTCCCTGGGATCCACCTTAAGTTATTTGTATATCTGACGATGACTCTCCAACCAAGATAAAATGCTGTGTCCTCCCTACCAAAAAGTCCTCAATCAAATCACAAATGTCACCTGATACCCTATATGAGTGTACTTTTGACAGTAAGCGTAGGTGTGGTACAAAGTTAAAATACTTTTCGGAAAGCAAGAAATACTGCATCAACCTGACTGCCTTGTGACCCGCGAGTTTGTATGAAGATCATTAAAAAATGAAGATTTTCATTGCAGGAGGATGTTCTCATGAGCCGGCCGCGGTGGCTGTGCGGTTCTGGCGCTGCATTCTGGAACCGCGGGACTGCTACTGTCGCCGGTTCGAATCCTGCCTCGGCCATGGATGTGTGTGATGTCCTTAGGTTAGTTAGGTTTAAGTAGTTCTAAGTTATAGGGGACTGATGACCTAAGATGTTCAGTCCCATAGTGCTCAGAGCCATTTGAACCATGTTCTCATGAAATTTCAGTCGCCAACTTTCTCTTCCGAATGCGAACATATTTTGTTAAGGTACACCTATGCAGGGAGAAATGGCCACTGTAATGAAATAAGAGAAATAAGAGCTCGCACGAAAAGATTTAAGTGTTCGATTCCCGCGTGAGCCGTGGCTGGCTCGTGTTACGCTTTGCATTAAACCTTGGTCGTTATTTTGTGATTAGTCTCCGGCAGTTATCACGATTATGCTGTTATCCTCTCTCTCCGCGAGTTGCACCAGGAGCGAATATCGATATTCGCACCCTTGTACTATCTTTGGCCTCGCTCTTATAGTTTCCGGCTGTGCCGTGTGCGGGCAGGTGGTCGGTTGGCGTGGAGCAGCGAG
Organism: Schistocerca nitens; assembly: GCF_023898315.1. Lineage (NCBI taxonomy): Eukaryota > Metazoa > Arthropoda > Insecta > Orthoptera > Acrididae > Schistocerca > Schistocerca nitens. The sequence goes on from NC_064620.1 coordinate 527,750,160, forward strand.
GCAGTCGCCATGGCGCGTTTCTGGCTGGGGCCGCTGGCGGCGTCCACGCGCGGTCGGAGTGTGAGGGGCTGTTCCCATTGCTACGAGGTCCGTGGCTCACCGATCCCGGACACGTAAGTTGAGTCTTTACTTAAGCTACCAGCCAGCCCCAACTGTTCACATTGTGTCGTTTGAATTTCGTTTTGGGCTGTTGGGACATTCCAACGAGCAACAACGTGTGTTTTCAAGTTGGCGAAATTCTAGCCACGCTCCTGTGGAGTTTAACTGAATTTGATTATTTTTGAATTGAAGTGCACCAGCGGTATCTTCTGCCTTGTGGCCGGCCGTTAACGTTCCAGTTACCCGTCCTGGCCATTGACGTAAATCCACGCAGTGTATATTCCTCGTCGTGTTGTGGCTGTCCAGCACGGTGTGTAGTTTGACAGCTGAATGTGTAATTCGTTGTGGCCGCCGATACCTTCTGCGTTGAACCATTGAACTCCCTCTTGTGTGCTGGTCGGGTGGAGCGGAAGTTATCCTGTTGCTTCGTCCATTGACTGTCTGTCGGTTGGGTTGCCGTTGGACTGAGAATTGTTGGGCCGACTGCCTGTCTCACCTAAGTGAGTGTCAGAGTTTGCAATCCAGGCCTACACTTGGAAATTTCTGAGCGCCGTTTGATGAGCTGCCTTTTCTTATTTTTCCTTGTTGTTTGTTTATGTATGGCTTCTAGCCGGTTTTAAATTAAAGTTGTTTTGCCCTTAAGGTGTGAGATTGTAGTGTCGGCAGACTTGCCAACACTACGCACACTAATTGAAAGAGGCGGCCAAGATGCACGCGCTAACTCACGAAGGATGGAGTGAGGTCTGAAACAGGAGACTTAATGAATGTGATAAAGAAAATACGTATCTTTGGAATATACTTAACTTTTAATACATCCTTGTATACATCGTTCTTGATGAGACATCTGGAGATTGTGGCGATACAAGTGACTCTTTATATACAAGCTATTTAAGGCTAATGGCGCCTTGCTAAGTCGTAGCCATTAACTTAGCTGAAGGCTATTCTAACTGTCTCTCGGCAAATGAGAGAAATGGCTTCGTCCGTATAGTCGCTAGCAACGTCGTCGTACAACTGGGGCGAGTTCTCGTACGTCTCTCGAGACCTGCCGTGTGGTGGCGCTCGGTCTGCGATCACACAGTGGCGACACGCGGGTCCGACATGTACTAATGGACCGCGGCCGATTTAAGCTACCACCTAGCAAGTGTGGTGTCTGGCAGTGACACCACAGAGATTGTTTGGGCCTTCAGCGTGATTTAAAGAAATTTTAGGATGAGGCCTTCTGCCTCTTGAAATTCAAATTCCTGTTTTGAGTCTTAAGTTATTGGCTTTCAGCCGCTTTTAAGTTAAATTTGTTTTGCCCTTAGGGTGTGAGATTGTTTGGACCTTCAGCTTAATATAGAGAAATGTTTTAAGATAAGGCCATCTGCCTTTTAAATTCAAATACCTGTTTTGAGTCTTAAGTTATAGGTCTTCAGCCGGTTTTAAATTAAAGTTGTTTTGTCATTGAGGCATGAGATTGAATGGCGCATTTAGCCAGGAATTAAGTTCTAAAATTCATGTTTGGCTTGTTCTGTTTTTAATGTTTTCTCCACTCTTGTAATATTTGTCAAATGAATAAAGTAGTATGTTCAAGTGCAACTGACAGCTATTCATTTTGACCCCTTTCCACAAAGTAAACTATCTGTCCTGTCCTGCGGGTATAGAGAAACAGCTGAAGGTGGATCGATGAACTCTTTGTCAGGCAGGGTAGTCATGTAGATATATAGTCAGAGACAGCGTTAATGGTCTGTGACTGAGCAGCTCACAAGGAATGCTGCGTTGTCAACTCGGCTGAAAGTGCATAGACAGCAACTACTTTACGTTCCTGCACTTTGGCAACACCGTAGACCGGCTCGCCTGAATCTGCCTCATGTCTGAAGAACAAGTACACTTTAAAATTAAAGGTCTCTTACCTGTTCGTGAAACACTTGGCACCTTCTAGATGTTTCATTTATTACCAGAAAACTCATAGAATACCGCAGAAATCAGTTAATAGTAGTTTCGCGCACGTAAAACACGATAGAACCTCAAATACGACGGAAGTTAACACAAAACGGAACGCTGATTGGCTAGTTGCGCAACTGTCTCCTGCGCATCCCCGGCAGAGAAGTCTTAAGCGCTGAAGATGTAGAGACAGCGTTCTATGCGAGAATTTTTCTGTAAGCCCCTTGTTGCACGAAACATATCTGAAAAGGGCAGGAGGACCCAGCTGCGTGTGTAAAACAATGGTTGAGACATAGTTACTTTTATTAACGAGCAGTTGAATCCTTAGCTTCAAAATGAGAACTTCTATTGCAGGTAAATGTTGCTAGCCACTGTTTGGCACGGATACGGGCCTTGAGAACGACGCCAGCGCCCCTGGTGGCGTCGCACGAAGGCCAGGCGACTCCTCGTGCACAATGCGGCCGCCGGCGCCGCTGCCGACGAATTCCCTGAAGGCGGAAAGAAGATTCCGCGGCGCCGGTGAGACGCCTCGCTGATGAAAAGGCGCCTCCCAAAATAATACTCGGCGCGTCTCCGTCTGCGTTATTAAAAACACGCCGAACCATTGACTATATGGATATATATACATATAAAAACTTTCTGCCCGGAAATCCTTTCAGAAAATCCCCGCGGCGCCTTCATTAAATATTTTTGGTCGGGCATTAATCGGCAGCGGGAGGTAAATTTCTGGCCGGGCTGCCGCCGCTGTTGCCACCGAGGCCCGCTTTTTAAAAAATGCACCGACGTTTCTAACGACGCGCCTGTTTCCAGGCGCGACATCGCCCCCACCACCGCCGCCACTAGCTCCTCGTCACACTGTTTCAGCTCCCCTCCCTCCACCCTTCCCCCTTAGTCCCCCCAGCAACTACCCCCACCCCACCCCCAGCACTCTTGTTTACCTGCGCAGGCTCGGCGACGTCACACGCCTCTCGAATTTAGGGCGCAGTTCCAGCAAGTAAGAATCTCTTCAATATTCACTGCTCTGCTCTCCGCAGTTTTTAATAGCGGAAAATCTCGGTACATACTCTTCTCTCTGTCTCGGTATTAGTCGCTATCGACTACATTCTTTTCAACTTCCTATTTCGTTCTTTTATTCTGCGAAATGTCTCTCACGCTCTCTTGGGTTTTCTCTCTTTTGTCGCTGTTCCAGTTAACACCAGATATTTCTGGATCATGTCTGCCACGTTACTGGTAGACAGCAGTAGTGAGCAGTCTTTTTTTTTTCAGTAAATTTTCAACGAGCATTCGAATGAGTACAGAATATGGATTGTAGGGAATGGAAGAGAGAAAAACTAACGAAGAGTAGCAGAACTGAGAATAGCTGGAAGCTTAATATTAATATTATTGGCTCAAATGGCTATGAGCACTATGGGACTTAACATCTGAGGTCATCAGTCCCCTAACTAACCTAAGGGCATCACACACATCCATGCCCGTGGCAGGATTCGAACATGCGACCGTAGCGGTCGCGAGGTTCCAGACTGAAGCGCCAAGAACCGCTCGGCCACACCGGCCGGCTCAATATTGTTGACCATGAAGTAGACGAAGGTAAGGAATTCAACTACACTGGAAACCAAATAACGTATTTCGACCAGAAAACTTAAATAAAATCACATAATGCTTCTCATGAAGGCTCTGTTGATCATAACGGCTTCCTGCTCTGCTCATTGCTGACAAAGGGTTATGGGTGGATCTCCTCGAACAATTACAGATTTACATTCACAAGCTAAAATCATCGCAAAAAATCCTTAACAAACAAAGTGAATCAATGCAGGATCTTTTATTGCAGAAATTCTAAGACATCCTACCACCAAAATTCCAAAAAAAAGACAATAATAAGACATAATTATCTTCCTTCATCATCGTATGTAAATTATATTTTCTTTGTCATGTAGCAACTATTGCAGTAACTCAGTCACATTTTAATTTCATAGCAAATATTTCACTCTCTCACATAACAGCTAAAGTATGATGTAAATCATACATTAATTACATGATAAATATTTCACTCTGTTTGGCTATTTTCTTTAACTTTCTAATTCCTAATGTAATCTATGCAATATAAGAACACACATGCAGCTAGCAAGATTCATTTAAATATATTATATGTATTTGTAAATATGTATTCCGTAATACAGCCCATCTCAGGCTAAGGATGACGATGTAGCAAAGTGTGACATCCATCATATTCATGTTCTTTGTAATTACACACAATGCATACATTTTGTGAATTAGTGCAACTAAATGTTGCGTATAATTGTGTGTATTACATGGTAATGTAGATGATGGGAACGTATTTATTATGAATTCCACGATGCAGTGCACTTTAAGTACTCAAAATATACGAGGGTGAGTCAAATGAAAACCACTTTGTAATAACAAATCGAAATTTCGCGCCGTTATCCTATAAGCTGGAAAGCCTGCTACAAACAGCGTGCAGAATGGCCTGTAGGTGGCAGCATAGTGCAGATGCACACATACCGTAGCAGTATCAGTATAAAGATGGCCGCTCCACTTGCGACGCACCAGGGAAGAACAGCGTTCTGTTATTCGGTTTTTCCGGAGTGAAGGTGTGAAACCTATTGAAATTCATCGACGAATGAAGGTTCAGTACGGTGATGCAAGTCTACGAATGGAGTAGGAAGTTCGTAAATGGTGTGACATCAGTGGAAGATGCTCCTCGTCCAGGTCAGGCACGAGTTGTGACTCCACAGAACATTGCGGTTGAAGCCATAGTGAAGGAAAACCGCCGAGTGACACTAAATGACATTGCATCATGTTTACAGATTAGTCATGGGTCAGCACACCACACTGTGCATGATGTGCTCCAGTTTCACAAAGTGTCTGCAAGATGGGTGCCACGGCAGCTGACTCCTGAAATGAGAGAACAATGTGTTGATGCTTCTTAAGAACTTCTTCGGCGCTTTGAACGTGAAGGTGATGGCTTCCTTGCAAGAATCGTTACTGGGGACGAAACCTGGGTTCACTTTCACCAACCGGAAACGAAGAGAGCGAGCAAGGACTGGCGCTGTTTCTCATCACCAAAACCAAAGAAGTTTCGAACAGAACCATCAGCAGTGAAGGTTATGCTGACTCTCTTTTGGGACGAAAAAGGTGTCGTTTTGAAGCACTGCATGCCTAGAGGGACCACTGTCACCAGTGCGTCATACATATATCTCCTAAAAAAATCATCTGCGGCCTGCAATCAAATTAAAGCTACGTGGATTGCTGTCAGCAGGTGTCCTTTTGCAACATGACAATGCAAGGTCCCACACTGCCCGTACAACAGTTTGCAACAATCACAGACCTGCATTTTGAGTGTCTTCCTCATCCACCATACTCACTAGATCTTGCCCCAAGTGATTTCCTTATGTTTGGACCACTCAAAGACGCAATTGGAGGAAAGAAGTTCCGTTCTGATGAAGAGGTACGCCCCACGGGGCATGAATGGTTGAGCGGACTACCAAATGAATTTTTTTCTAAAGAAATTTATGCACTTTGTAAGCGCTGGAGGACTGGCATTGAGCGTGGGGGAGATTATGTTGATAAGTGATACAGCTCTGTACCACTTCTGCACAATAAATAATATTTTAAAAAATATTTAAGGTTTTCATTTGACTCACCCTCGTAACAACATTTCGGTTTCATAAACGTTTCGTTACCAGTTATTAAATGGCCGTCAGTTTCGGAGTCTCATCGTCACAGCATGTCCATCTGATGATGAGCGTCCAGTAGGTCGAAAAGTAGTTAATGGTTCAACAAAACGCATCAAAAATCCAAAACGGCAACTCGTTGCATATTTATATCCAAATAAATCGCCAAGGAACGTATGACCGATGAAGCACAGGGGACATATAAACCACACTAGCACAGGCAAAGTGGGCATTCCTGGCCACGAAAAATCTGCTAGTATGAAACATATTTTTTAATTAGCGAAAGTGGTGGTGGTGGTTAGTGTTTAACGTCCCGTCGACAACGAGGTCATTAGAGACGGAGCGCAAGCTCGGGTTAGGGAAGGATTGGGAAGGAAATCGGCCGTGCCCTTTCAAAGGAACCATGCCGGCATTTGTCTGAAACGATTTAGGGAAATCACGGAAAACCTAAATCAGGATGGCCGGAGACGGGATTGAACCGTCGTCCTCCCGAATGCGAGTCCAGTGTGCTAACCACTGCGCCACCTCGCTCGGTAATTAGCGAAAGAAATTTCTCATAGTGTGCGTCTTGAGCACAGTATTGTGTGGTAGTAAATCACGGGCCGTGGAAGAACTGGAACATGAAGTAATCGAAGCGCTTGAGTTGTCCTGTTACGGAAGAGTGTTGAAAATTAGGTGGACTGATAAGGAAGAGATTCACCACAGAATTGCTGAAGGAAACTAAAGCAAAAAAAAGTAGTGAAAAACCACATTAAACCCGAGAGTCATATTCCAAAAGTTGTTGTTGTTGTGATCTTCAGTCCAGGGATTGGTTTGATGCAGCTCCCAATGCTACTCTATCCTGTGCAAGCTTCTTCATTTCCCAGTAACTACTGCAACCTGCATCATTCTGAATCTGTTTAGTGTATTCATCTCTTGGTCTCTCTCTACGATTTTTACTCTCCACGCTATCCTCCAATACTAATTTGGTGATCCCTTTATGCCTCAGAATATGTCCTACCAAGCGATCCCTTCTTCTAGTCAAATTCTGCCACAAATTTTTCTCCCCAATTCTATTCAATACCTCCTCATTAGGTATGTGATCTACCCATCTAATCTTCAGCATTCTTCTGTAGCACCACAAAAAGTAAAGAAAGTTTATTTGGATTTCACAACATATTTTAATACTATAGCTATTTTACTACGCAGTCACCGTTTAGTTTTAAAAATATGTCGTACTGCTCCACGAGCTTTCCTGTATCTTATACACTCTGTTGCCGCCAAGTTGTTGAATAGTCACTAAAATCCTCTCTCACATCGCCGATAATCCATAGTGCTCTCCACCTACCGAATTTTTCAGTCTGAGAAAAAGCTGGTAATCGCTCAGGGTCAACCAAGTATGGGCTATAAGACACTTTAACTGCCGACGCAACCTTTCCATCTCAAAACACTGCGGCCATAAGCTTTTAGGTGCTCAGAGTGTGTTTGACTTCTTTGTTGGGAATCGTGAATGATGGCGCTCTATTTCTGGATTTTTATGCAAAACCCCTATCTCCTCACTAGTAACAACGTCGTTCAAAAACTCGTGCTAATGAGAAAACTCACCGCAGCTCCCATTCGTTGTTCTCTGTTTTCATCTGTCAAACGTCAAGGAACCCACCTGTCAGACAATTTTCTATATCCCAAATCACGACTGAAAGTTTGACAACGAACGCATCTTGGAATTTTAGGAAAGCACGAGATCAGTCCATGAACAATGAACGTTGGATTTTTACCTCAAATCTTGATTTGAGTTCGTCAGTCACAACTGAAGGTCAAGCTGATCGACCTTCACTAGAATATTCGTTCGTCCGCCACTAAATATCATGCACGAGCTTTAGAACTGAAGCTTCATTCGCCACGCTTCCATAAACCACGGTTTTTTGTCCATACATTTAGCGGCGTGCGGACTTTTTTGTTTCCCAAATTTGCGTTACACAACAAACATCATACTTGGCAGTATCAATATCATATATTTACTTCTTTTTTGAGTCATCAGTCTCCTGATTTGATGCTGCCTTCCTCTCTGGTGTCAACCTCTTCATCTCAGAGGACCACTTGCACCCTACCCCCTCAATTTATTTGTTAGCTGTGTGCCAATCTCTTTCTGCCCTTACAGTTTTTACCCTCTACAGCTCTCTCCAGTATCCTGCAAGGTCCAGGCAGAATTTTCAGTCTACAGAGCTGTGTGCGGTCATCTGAAACTTCCTGGCAAATCAGAACTATGTCCCTAACCGGGACTCGTTCCGTTTTGCTTGTGGTACATATTCTATATTACCCGACTTTCCCTACACTCCACACAATTTTGCTCAGAATTTCGAACATTCTGCGCCATTTTACATTGTCGCACGCCTTTCCTAGGCCGTCAAATACTACGAACGTTTCTCTTGTTTTCGTGTTTTGTTTCCATTATCAGTCACAACGTCAGATCTTATCCCTCTGCCACTTTACCTTTCCGAGAACCAAACTGATCATCATATAGTACATCTTCAGTTTTCTTTCCCTCCTTCTGTATATTGTTTCTGTCAGCAACTTCGATGTATGAGCAGTTAAGCAGATTGTGCGATAATTCTCGCACTTATCTGACCTTCGTATTTTCGTAATTCTGTTGATGGTATTTTTCTGAATGTGTGACAGTATGTCTCCAGACTCATAGATTCTGCACATTCAGAGAGATCTGTCAGATGGCTCTTTTTAATTTTTTTGCTTTCATAAACTCTTTTGACACTTGGTAAATGTTTTCAAATATAACAAACCTCTCGGAAAGAAGTGTGCCGTTGTTTCCTTTAGGCCTGGATGTTTGATAACTGATGACTGGGTCAGCACTCGTAACCTCTTTCCTGATCCAACTAATATGAAAATCCAGTCTGACAATAGACAACAAAGAGGTAGATTAATAAGAGGAACGCGGGATTATCCTGGCACGGATCTCACTACTTGCACTTTGACCGAAAAAATCATCTGCTGTGATTAAAAGTCGGTTAAGATTGATTTCCACCACTTATTTAAGTGTGAGCCTCGTCAGAGCAGAAACAGTTGAAATAACCCTCGTAATCAGCTCTTTTCCATAGAATGACAGACAGTTTGATACTCCTCTTAGCTTGTCAAGGGGCAAACAAGTCACATATTATTGAGACAACAGTTTTTCGTTCGCATGAGGTAATGTGTCGGATGGCCGAGTTACACACACAAGTCGTCGTCCACCGGAACGAGGCAGGTAACGTTGACGTGCGTCAGACTGGACATCCAACGTCACGAGACACTGCGCCGTAGGTACACGGTTGGGTGGTTGGTTGGTTTGGAGGAGGAGGCACCAAACCGCGAGGTCATCAGTCCCATTAGGGAAGGAAGTCGGCCGTGACCTTTCAAAGGAACCATACCGGCATTTTCCTGAAGCGATTTAGGGAAATCACGGAAAAACTAAATCAGGATGGCCGGACGAGGGTTTGAACCGTCGTGCTCGAGAATGTGAGTCTAGTATGCTAACCACTACGCCAGCTCGCTCGTTCGGCAGACGGGACTCTCTCCAGCGGCAGTTGTCAGTTGTATTTGGCTCGGGAACAATACAGTTTTTTCATGAAAACGGACTCGTTTAAGATTCCTACTATATGAAAACGCACGTTATATTCTATATCCATATGCTAATCGTGTTGTTCTGTCTATGGCATACATAAATGAAAACTTGAGTAAGACAAAAAGAAAAGATACATGAAATGATAATTAAATAGACACCCTAGCTGCAAGCAGGCGTTGATACACTTCATTGGGGACATGTTGAAAATGTGTGCCCCGACCGGGACTCGAACCCGGGATCTCCTGCTTACATGCAGACGCTCTATCCATCTTTTTTTTTTTTTTTTTTTTTTTTTTTTTTTTGGGTCTCCTTCCTCCCCTTCAACCCATCCTTTACGCTCGCCAAGTGTTGCCTTCTCGGCCCGGCTTCTCCACCTTTAAGAATGAATGTAACTTGATGATGTGGAAACGCGCTTCTTCTGAACGACGAACGAAGTATGCCCCTTCTGTTGCCTTTGTTTGCAACATGGCTTCAATAAAAATAAATGTAATTTCCATGGAGAAGGCAGTCTCATAATTGTTGTGGAAATGTAACTGCATCTGTAAATTTCGTTCTCCGTGCGTGGAAAAACGGAAAGAAGCAAACTCATTATTCCTGATAAGTATAATTTCCTTTTTCAGAAGGTAATGAAGTAAAATAGGCTTCTTCTGCTTGATTTTACACTTAATTAACATAAATGTGTCTTCTTGTGAAAAGAAGAAAAAGAAAGAAAGACAGAAACTAAATAAATGGTGTATACCAGTTTCATCACTGTTTCCCCGAAACCAAAGTAACAGATACACATAGGCTTAATTGGTCTATACTGATGATCTTCTCTGACTACATTCTGTTGGAAATCGTCCCCCTGCTACTTGAAGTACAAACTTTAACCAAAAATCATTCATCTAATATACGAAATGCTTGGATGTGCAATGTAAATTACGCATTTCTATTGGTTACAGGATTGTTTTAGTTAAAAAGTTTGCGTAATTTTCTTTGTATTTTTTAGTACACATCAACTTGTGGTGCTCAGTTGTAAGGTATACCCAGAAGTCCTCTCTATTGCTTGATTCTTTTGTTAGGACGTAATGCATCGTTTGGCCTTTCAACCAGTTAATTGCATTTCGTTTTGTTTTAGGGTAAGGTATACCGTCAGGGGTTAAAAATTCAGCAGGCGTAACGGCGTTGGGCGTAGTTCTGCTGATGCTCGCTATCTTTTGTCTTATGTAGAGCCATATTTCTTTTACCCTGACACACAGCAATCTATGCTCTTCGGTATCTGGTATTTTACATAATGGACACAGCGGTGACTCGGCCAATCGAATAGAGTGAAGTTTAGAGTTCGTCGTAATTTTTCTGTTTACAGCAAAGTACCAGGTCGATTTGACATACGTTGGCAAGTTCCGGCAGTGAATATTTTCCCATATTGTTTCCCAGTTATAACAAGGATACTTTTGTTCTATGTCGTTTCTGGGTTTGTCTTTCATCAAGTTATTATAAAGGTCTTTTACTTTCATGATGTCTTTACCAGGAATCCTTGCCTGTATATAGCTGTATTCTACGAAAAAGTATTTCAAGTGGTATAGTCCGTTGGGTATGTGTTGGACATTTATAGGTGCACTGACGTCAGCAGGAGCTATTTCGTTTAACAAATGTGCAGCAAGGGTACCACTTGGCTCTTTCCAGTGTTTGTATGTGGTAGCAAGGTATAAGGCTTGCGCTTTTTTGCTGACATCGGTAAGATTTAACCCACCACATTTCGTAGGGAGCATCAGAATGTCATATTTGACTTTGAAAATACGTCCGCGGCTCACAAAGTGTCCTAGTGCAGATGCGATGCTGTTCAACAAAGTCGCAGGTGGTGGCAGAACTTGTGCTACATAATTAACTTTGGATGTGATGTATACATTTGCCACTGTTACTTTTTGAAGTTCATCGAGTTTCCTAATACTATGTGCTTGTACAGAGGCGCGTATGCTGTTAAGTAATTTTCGATAATTCGCAGCAATAGTGTGCTTGATATTTCTTTTAAAATCTATGCCGAGACATTTCATGGTTACAAGCTCGCGTAACAGATTCTGCGTTTGCGTCCCAATTCCACGGCCGATGTTGAAAATCCCCGACTTTGTTCTACTAAGTTTTGCACCAGATGCCTGTTCATATTTTGTTACTATTCGTAGTGCGCTCTGTACTTCAGCGCCATTCACGACTAGGAAGCCAACATCATCAGCGTATGCCTTGCACACGATCTTTTCTCCATGTATTTGTAGTCCTTGTAGATGTTTCATAAGGGAGGCAAGCAGGGGCTCGATGGCGATGGCGAAGAGTGCCATTGACATTGGACACCCTTGCCTAATGGAGCTGGTGACGTCAATCGGACGGCTAATGTGTCCATTGATGACAAATCTAGCTGAATTGTTTGTTAATGTATTTCTTATTACCGCAATGAATCGAGGTGGGAAGCCCATTGCGCCCATGGTGCGAAGGAGAAAACTATGGTTAACTCTATCGAAGGCTTTGTCAAAGTCGAGTGAGATGAGTGCACATTTTATTTTGCAGACGTCGGCCGTTGAGATTAGGTCCCTGTAATCACAGAGGGTCTGGAGAATTCTTCTGTCTTTGCCCACACTTGTTTGATAAGGGCCAGTGACGCTGGTCATTGTGGTTTTCAGCCTGCGAGCGAGGATGCGGCCAAAGATTTTGTAATCGCTGTTTAAAAGCGTAATTGGCCTCAGAGCGCTTACAGATTTCGTATTCGTAGTTTTTGGCACTAGCACTACGAGTCCCTCACGAAATTCTTTCGGGATGTCATTCGCAGGGTTTAGCAGTTCGTTGCAGATGAGAGTAAACTTGCCTTTTACGAGGCCACTAAATCTGCGATAAAATTCTGCTGGAATTCCATCTGCCCCTGGAGCCTTATTTTTCGTGCTTCCATATATAGCTTCTTCGACATCTTCTTCAGTCACTTCCGAGAGGAGAGTCTGTGCTTCCGCGTGGCATACTTTGCCCTGGAGGTTGATCATTAACTCGTCTTGAAGCTGTTCGTCAACCGGCTGACTAGACATTAAGGATTCAAAATGCTGTTCGATTGCCTCTTTAATCTCTCTTTGCTTCGTCAGCTTCCTTCCATCATCAGTTGTTATTCCAGATAATATCTTGCGAGACGCCCTTTTGCTTTCACGAATGACATGATAAATGGAAGTAACCTCGTGCTGGGCTATGTTCTGGGCACGCGACCTTATTTGGTAGCCTTCCAGTTGTTTACGCCGTAGTGCTAAAATTTTTGCTTTAATTTTGTTAATTCTTTCGTGGTTGTCCACAACTGTTGCATCGCACTTGTACAAATCCCTTAGACACTGAAAGTAAAATTCTATAGTTGATTTGTACCAAAAGTTTTTGTCTTTGGAGTAGTTTATGAAAAACCTCCGTATTTTAGGTTTGGCATGTTTCAGCCACCAGTCAGTGCCAGAGTTGTACGAGCTAAATTTGCTTTCACACTCTCTCCATACCTTGTGAAATGCCTCCTGACAAGCATGGTCTTCCAGATGTGACACATTGAGCTTCCATGTGCCTCTACCTCTGAATGTCCCTTGTTTTATCAGATTGATTGTGCATATGTATGCAGCATGATCTGAAAAAACGGTAGGCCATACTTCGGACTGCAAAATGAGGTGTTTCAAATTGTGCGTTACATATATCCTGTCGAGACGGCTCGCCGAGTGACTTGTGGCGTGGGTGAAGCCAGGGGCTGCACCGTGCATATGTTCCCATGAGTCTATTAGTCGTAAGTCATTAACTATACGTTCCAGTTCAGTACACTTGTTGAAATTGGGAGTTTGGTCTTTGGCATGCAAAACACAATTAAAATCCCCTCCTAGGATAAGGTGTTCATATCGAGTTCCAAATAGTGGGACAATTTCTTCTTTATAGAACTCCGTTCTGCGGTGCCTGTTACTGGATCCTGAAGGGGCATACACGTTAATGAGTCGTATTTTGTTTATTGTGGCCGCTATGCCTTTACTGTTTGGTAGTTTTACTACATCTTGGACTTCTATGCCCTCCTTTGTGAGCAGAGCCGTGCCCATTTCCGCTCCATGCCCTGGGTTTGTAATGGCGTTGAAGCCAGGTACGTTACCAAGCTCAATGTCTGTCACTTCTTGTAAAAGTATAATGTCACTGTCAGAAGCGTATATAAATTCTTTTAAGTTCTGTAGTTTAAAGGAACTATGAATCTTATTAAGGTTTACTGTCGCGATTTTGTATGCTTGTAGGTCAGACATTCTTCGTTCTACTTGATCTAACTTTAAAAAACATTCTTCCGTTTTGTCTCGCAAACGTCAGCTTTAAAACGCGTCTTAATAATATTCACCGGTAGCAAATGTTTCAGCGGTGTGTCCTTGTTCTTTAGAATGTTCGTTCGCGGAGACGTCGTCGTTGAAGATATCAGCTACCTGTGGGGCTAGCTTACAGTCTGTCTTAGTTTCTGAAATTTCTGTCATTTCAGCGTCGGGATTGTTATGGTCGCTTTCGTCTGCCCAGCTGGTTGAGGTTGTCGTCGTGGGTGGGACGAGTGAAGCTTCATGAGAGTGACTCGTTTCTTGAGGGTGGTTGGATGCTTTCTTTGTGGATTTTCCTTGGACGTCTCGTTTTTCCAGCGCAGAAGGGGAACGCTCCACAGAAACTGGTGTCACTTTCGTGTTGCTACAGATCTGTTGGCTTAAGGTACTACCTATTTCCTTCGCTTTTTGTCGGAGTATGGGAGCTGTCTCCTCTGCACCTTTGCGCGCCAGCCGGCGTTTCTTATTTTTCTTCGGAGAATTGCCTCTCGACGGACTTTCTTCAGCATCCAAGTTAGTGTCGCTTTCCTGCAAGGTGGGTCGGTCTTCAGCTTCCGGCGGATCTGCTGCCTTTACAATTGCAGGCACCTGTGTCGGTGGAACTTCAACTGTTTCCGTAGATTGGCGGGACTCTTGTAAGTCGTCAGCTATGACGGCACTGACGTCCATCGGAATTCCAGTGTTTGGAGAATTTGCATTTGCACACGATTCAGGGGCTGAGGAGACAGTCGGCCGTTCGCGTGCCACGGCGGCGTAGGTTCCTGGCAGTGTTGTCATCGCCGGTGGCCTGGCGGCCTCGCCGGCCGGCAGCTGTGCGACGCGCCGCTGTATACATTCTGCGCGAACGTGCCCAGGCTTGTTACAGGCGGCACAGGTTCGCGGTTGGTCGTCATAAATTACAATCCCTCTATATCCGCAGACATTGATGTACGACGGGATGTGCTTTTGTAACTCTACACGAAGCTGCCGTACGCCATTTAGTACTGGGAATTTATGCGCGCTTGACCATTTCTCGGCAAAGTTGCTGAGCACTTTCCCAAAGGGCGAAATTACAGCATTAATTTGGTCTGTTGTAATCTCAAAGGGTAACTCGAAGATTCGAATCGTGCGAATGCCGAAACCAGCATGTGCAACGGTGACTTCACCAACGTTTCCATCTGAGTGTTTAAATTTCATGACACCCCCGGAAGACTCAACTATTTTCTCGCACAACTCGGAACTACGCATTTTAACAAACACGACACAAGCTACAATCGACAGGTGGATCCCAATTACATCATTGAAGGAAAGCTTCACATCTTCTTCTAACCAATTTTCTACTTCAAACGACTTGGGTCTGGCATATCGAGGATCAAAAGTAAGTTTCAACGTATCTTTTCGACTTGGTTGAGCCATCACTGCATGCTACTCATTACTTCTCGAAGCGTTCTATAACAGAGTTTTAAGACGCAGCAAGCGAAAGACTTACCACGCGGAAGCACAGACGGCGCAGCGCACACCACACTACGTCCTACCTCCACGCCGTCCGCCGGCGAACTGACTCCATCTGAGCCACCGCGAGCACAGAGGATAATGCGTCTGCAGGGACTTATTCCTTGCACGCTCCCCGTGAGATCCACATTCCCAACATGTCCACAACACTACATTCGTAGTGCGCCTAATAGATGTTTGCCCATCAGACATTTTCAACATGTCCCCAATGAAGTGTATCAACGCCTGCTTGCAGCTAGGGTGTCTATTTAATTATCATTTCATTTCGAGCAAAGCTGCATGGTCATCGACGGTAACTGTTCTTTCGAGAACAGATACTACCGTCATATATAGTTAAAAGATACATGTCCACTCAGTTTGGACATCAGCTAATAGTTCTCCACATGGAACAAACTTACTCCAGACAGAAAATGCCCTTATATTTACATAACATCAAATGTTACAGAAATTATTTCTATTAATGTCATAATTCGGTCCCACGGCCATTTAGAAAACACGATGGGGAGGGGTGGGGTGGAAGAGAAATTTTGGTTTGCAGCGAGACACGAACCCTCTGTCGTTCTAACCCCTGTTCCGTTATGTGGTGCTTTCACTAACAACGCTATGCTCGAACTCTGGAATCAGTGACCTTTTATTTCATGACTCAGTCTTCTTAAGGCGTTAACCGCCGAAATATTATTAACTGACATTTAAGTACAACAAATTCTAACAAGTGCGACACGTTTTCCACGAGTCTTCGATGTACCGTTGCCTCAAAACGACTTACTTTCGTAGCAGGCGAGCTATGACAAAATAACGACATAACAAAATTATTTGACCACCAATATGACGTTTCCTGTCATTTTATTACAAGGTACCAACAACGATTCGTTCTCGAGACTTTCAGTGTGCTGGTGCTTAGAAACAGCTGATATTCGTAGGGTGTAAGGATAACATAAAACCCACCGAACATGGCCTTCTACTGAACACGACAAATATGACGATTCCACTATGGCTTTATTATATTAGGATATGTTATAAAACAGATCTGAAGTTGGTCATTGCTGAACGAAACCGGTAGCCTATGGACAACAAGTTATGGATCATTGACAGAAATAAAATAAATTCAAAATGCAATATGGCATCTCGATTTCTACTTGAGGATGCGTTCTGATTTCCTATTTATTTTGTGTTTCACTTGAGGAAATGGCAGGAAGTGACATTACAAAATTCGTAGAGCGCCATGTGAATGTTACCTGTCCAGCCACGTACGTACGTCTACGGCATCAGGGCAGGGCGCCTTCCTTTGCATCCCTGCATTGCCAGAACCTTTGGATAATATATTCAGAAGAGGTTCTGCATTGGACTGTCGCTTTTCAAACGTTTCAGGGATCTGTCACACCAGGATTCTAGTGAATGTACTGTGGCGGATTAATGGTGTAGGTACGCCTCTTGCAGATGCCATGGCATTGGTCCAGAAGAGGCAGCTCAGAAACTGACGACTGTTTATGTCTTAAACTGCATGCTGGCGGCATGGAGAACTGACAAACTACTTATTAAGTAGGAAGTTATGTCCTCTGCAGACGTACTGGCATCAAAGATATTTACCAATACCTTCCAAAAGTAATGTTGGGGGGGGGGGGGGGGGGTGGACAAATGAGCAGCTTTCTGCTTGTGAGATCGATGGAGAACAGTTGGTGTTTCAAGATCCGAGGCAGCAGCCAGGATGACAAGTATTTTTGCTGCAAGAATAGGATTTAACAGACACTGGCATCGTGTGAAGTTTAGGAACCTTGTGATCAAGTTGGAGTCTTTTCACAGTATTAGTCATGACTCTAAATTTTATCACTTCAATTCTTTCACGTTTCGGGCCTCAATGTTTGTTACAGTAAATCTTGAGTTACTATGACTTGCTCATTAACTTGCCCAGTGCAGGTATTAAGTCAAGTGCATGTCTAACCTCTCCTGAATTTTACGTGTAACGCAGTTATTTCTGCCAGATCATTTAAGAACGATTCAGTTGCGATCTCTGGAAGTAATGCCTCTTTTGCAGTGTGTTTCCCAGTACCTTGCAGACTCACATACACGCACTACTAGTAGCTGAGATAGTTTAATACTTCATATATTTCTGGTTATTTTTTAACGAAGACGTTCGCCACGTTTAGTTTTTCCCATGGCGTAGAGCTTCGTAAAATAAATGTGCAATAATCGAATACTTCTCGATCTCATTTCGGTACTTAATTATTCCCATGTCATTTGAATATAGATTAACCGAGGCCTTCATCCAACCTTACATGTGAGGAACATTGTCTCTTGCGACAATTCCGTGGTGCAAAAGTTCTTTTAAATAACGGATGGTTTCCTCTCGGCGTATAGGCCATTGGATATATTGCTATATTTTGTATTAATCATTGATATACAGGTTTAGTTCCTTCAACATAGTAGCAGACAACTATTAACATCAACCTGAATAGCTGTTTGGTTGCTGCTTCCCCCAATAACCCCAGAAATTCACGTGTCACTTCTGCTTTGTTTGACCGCAACTCCTCTGAAGCAATGTCAAACTCTGGCTGTAATACTCGATATCCTATAACGACTCCCATTCTTCGTCAGTCACGTCGACAAGTCCTCCTCCTCGTAGAGACGTTCAATGTTATCTTTCTACCTATCAGCTCTCTCCTCTCCGTTTAACTATGGATCTTAAAATCGGGTAAATAAGTAGTAAACGACCGTTCCTAGTCGCTAATAATGTCATTCTGACGCAAACAAATAGGACTGTCTACGACTCAGTGGCGGGGTGGGCAAAAATTGGGAGGTTCGTCGGTTCAAAATATTCTTTACTTTTAGTATGGCCCTCGTATTTCTGCGGCTATGCCAGTACTTTTCTGAGTGTTTTTCGTAGGCAAAAGAACCGGTCTTCGCCTAAGGTTGTGTCATAAAATCTCATGTTGCAGAGACAAACTGTTTTAGCTCTTGAAAATTATTGGTTCAAATGGCTCTGAGCACTATGGACTTAGCTGCTGGGGTCATCAGTCCCCTATAACTAAGAACTACTTAAACCTAACTAACCTAAGGACATCACACACATCCATGCCCGAGGCAGGATTCGAACCTGCAACCGTAGCGGTCGCGCGGTTCCAGACTGTAGCGCCTAGAACCGCTCGGCCACCCTGGCCGGCTGTAAATTATTACGTTATGCTGCTCCTTAATGTATAGTTAAGGTTGGCAGCAGTGCTGTGAAAGGTGGTGTTTCTGCAGAGGTGAGAAGGAGTAGCGTGCCACCTCTTTCACTGAAATCTGGTTTTATTAGGTGTGCTAATTTCAGAAAGTTCGAGGGTGTAAAAGCTTCTATAGGTCTTGGTTATAGCACTTTAATTCAAGTAAGCAGTTTATACCGACGTGTAGCTCTTATAGATACAGATTAATCTAACCTGTATATATTACTTCATCAGAGATGTCTCTTTCCCCCTACACTATATTTCTTGACCTCTCAGAGCAATCACTGTCTACTCTGTCAAGACACACAGAGGACTTGCTTTCGTTATAGCTTACGTCCAACTCTTAACAGGGCTATCTTTCCAAGAACAAGTACTGTTTGTCAACTAGTTCTGAATGATATACAGAAATTCGCAATGATATCAATTTATAGTCATTAAATTCGATCTTCAACAGGAACGGTAACTAAGATTCAAAGACATTCATGTTTTAAACTGTCTATAATTTTTTTTCGTAGCTGTACTTCGGCAGCTGCAGAATATTTCAACAAAGATAAAAATCAATCGTCAGCTGTACGAGAAAACCTTTATTTGCTTGACTTCACCGATTTCGACAAATTAAACTGTCATCTACAGGCATGTGCGATAAGTAGCAAACAATAAACTGTCAAATCTCACATCGTACATAGTACGTGCGAAGACACTATTGACATAAGGGCATTAATGCTCCTATGCACGGTCATTCAAAAGTAATTGTGTAAGAATTGTATAAGAATTAAACAACTGCGCCTTAGTCAAGGAGATATACTGGTTAGTTTTGATGTGGTCTCCCTGTTTACACGTGTTCCGGTCAAAGACTGTATAGATCTCCTCTCCCAGTTATTTGATAGCACAATTGTGGGACTGTTTAAGCACACGTTGACATCGTCGTACTTCCTACATGGCCGCCAGTACTTCGACCAGTTGGACGGCGGGCTATGAAAAGCCCATTAGCTCCATCCATAGCCAACCTGTTTATGGAAAAATTTGAAGAAATCGCCTTGGACACGCCTCCAGCTAAGCCAAGTTGCTTTTATCGTTACGTCGATGACACTTTTATCATCTGGCCCCACGTTAGTGAAAAACTGGGAGAATTTTTAGAACACCTGAACAGTATTCACGACCACATCAAGTTAACGATGGAAGTCGAGACAGATGGTGCATTGCCCTTCCTTGACTTCCTCGTTCGACGGAAAACCAATGGGCACCTCAGCCACAGTGTCTACAGGAAACCGACACACAAAGATCGGTATCAGCACGCTCTCAGCCACCACCATCCGGCACAAAAACGTGGCGTTCTGAATAACCTCGTCCATGGTCCTAAAGTCGTCTCAGACGCTGAACGTCTGCCACTAAAACTCAGCCACCTCCGAAAAGTCTTCCGGGTACAGCCACGGACAGGTGTCACAGGCTATATCTGGTGTGACACTCAAGAACCACACCAACAGAGAACACCATCGAAGAAGAAAGCAAGAAACTTGTGTTTTTGCCTTTCTGTGGTACAGCGTCGGGAAAGATTAGCCGGCCCCTGAAGAGACATAACATTTCATCGGTGTTCAGGCCCCAGGCAAAAATTCGTCAGCTCACGAGGCCTGTGAAGGACGATCTAGGGCTTAGAGCACCTGGAGTGTACAAGATACCATGTCAGTGTGGCTGTTACTACGTCGGCCAAACAGTATGCACGGTGGAGCAACGTCGGATGGAACACGAGAGGTGCAGAACACGCCTTAGAAAGTGGACACCGAATTCTATTCGACGAAACATCTTGTTGTTGAAGGTATTTTGGGATAGCGTCATAATAAGCTATTGAAATAAAAGCCTCTGAAAACACCATCAACAAGGATGGAGGTTTACAGCTCAGCACACCCTGGGACGCCGCTATCGCGATGTTAAAACGGGCGCGACGGACGCGGAATGAAAACATTACCATATGTGGCTAGGAAGAGAGCACCAGTGACGTCACAGCCAGCAGTGCGGATATATAACGACGCGGCCACGGCGACACAGCAGTCAGTCTTACCACTTGACAGTGGCCGGGGAGAGCTCGGTCGAAAGCTCGTGGGATTTTAACCATCTGACGCGGCTGGAAGCCCGAGAAAATTTTAGTAATTGTATACTCTTCGAGGGTGTACTGTATGCCTCAAAATAAGCGCAAAATGGTAAGTAAAGTATTGTCTGAAATTGGTTTATTTCAGAGTTATGCAGTAGGTTATGGATAACAAGTGTAACACAAGCAATAGAAAATTAATTCTTCTCAGAAAGCAACGACACGAAAGGACCCGGAATTCAACACAACTACCAGCCGGGAACATGTTCAAAATGATGTCCATGCAGACGAAGACAGTGACATGCTCGACCGTCCTATAGCTCTCAAAATGCATGCTGGACCGTCCTATCGCTCTCAAAATGTTGAAGGACCCGTTTCGTCTCATTGTGCACAGCTGCACATCAGTTTTCAATTAACTGCTGGAGTTGTGCTACATTCTCAACAGCAACATCATACACGATCTCCCTGAGACGGCCCCAAAGGTAGTAGTCCAGAAGGTACGGAGTCTGATGGGCCAAGCAACTGGTCCTGCACGACCTATCAAGTAATCGGAATAAGCAACAAATACATATTCTCTTGCTTGGCGACTGAAATGCGCAGGGGCACCGTCGTGCATAAACCGTAAGTTGGTTTGTGTAGCGAGAGGGACACCATGAAGCAGACCATACAATTCATGTTCCAAAAACTACCGACACACTCAGTCAGTCAAACGCTGTGGAATAACATGCGGTCCGAGTAACTGATTGTCCACTATACCACACCAAATATTCACTGCGAAACGATGTTGATATCTCGTACCATTGTTACGTTAGGATTTTCATACGATCACAAGTGCATATTATGAGTGTTCACAATACCTGCGCGAGTAAAGAAGCTCTCATCTTTAAACACTACCCGGCGACCGAACAGTGGATCAGCCGTATGGCGCTCGAGTAACCACTGATAGAAATTCTGACGTCTAGGATAGCTACAGGTGTGCCCTCAGCAGGTGAAGTGGATGGAATTGCTGTCTCCGAAGCATGTGCCACACATTTGATTGAGTAACCTTTACAGTGGCACTTACACGGCGGGTACTTATGGTCGGACTGGAAATCTACCGTTTCCAGGATATTCTCAACACCCACTCACCCCAATTGATTGCGACCTAACCGTCGCAATCCCACGAATACCATATTCCCTTCAACGTCTGCCCACTGCTGTGAAAGTCTGATGGTTTTATACTCTTCTGTTTGGAAACATTTCCTTATACCGTTGTCTTGTTGCTTGTGCGTTGCCTTCTGCTCGGCAATAAAGGAGATGCATATCCTACTATTCACCGTTTGAGTACGCCACAGTATGGTAGACAGAGACTGCAGTCTATGGACTACCAACAGAAGGAATGTATACAGTGCGTCCAGTACCACCATAGACTACAACCGCCCACACCGAGGAGAAGTAAACAAAGGGCATTTCGTGTCAGAATCACCTAGCGGTATAGAATGGTGTACAAGCCACATCAGTCGATATACAGGCGAGCACGAGGTTACAAAAGCCAGTACTGGCCCATTATGTAATACCTGCCACGCATGACAGCAATTTGAGATAAAAATGTATTTAAAATTTTACTCTTATTTTGATGCATACATTCCACCCACGAATTGTGCACAATTATTTTTGAATCACGCTGTATACAAAGTGAAAAAAAAATGTGTGTGAAATCTTATAGGACTTAACTGCTAAGGTCATCAGTCCCTAAGCTTACACACTAAATTATCCTAAGGACAAACACACACACCTATGCCCAAGGTAGGACTCGAACCTCCGCCGGGGCCAGCCGCACAGTTCATGACTGCAGCGCCTTAGACTGCTCGGCTAATCCGATGCGGCGTAGAAAGTGAGATCGCTAGTGCACACATACACTGTAAGAAATTCTGCAGCAGTTGAAGCGCAAGTATGCATTAAACCATATACAACCATATAAGTTGATTAACAGAAGACAATAAATCATGGACCAAGTTTTAAGCTAACAGACATAAAGCAAATAACATCATTACTATGTGAATGGAGCTAATCAAAGGAAGGTAAACTGTTGATATTTTGCTATCGTCTTATGGTGGCGCCATGGGGATACTGGAAAAGCGACAATACGCTGAACTGTTCAGTACCATGGAGACGAGGCCGCCCCCTGAACGCACGATAGCAGGAAACACAAGTAAGTGAGCTGTAGACGGGCTTCGATAGCAGGGACTGGATGGTGCAGACCCGATGGTTTGCACACCTGTCGCTGGGAAAAAACATTTTACAGTACCTTTCATAGGGGACATGCCATATCGGACTACCAAGTTGTTAAGAAAATAAGACCACAATGTGGTTCAAATGGTTCAAATGGCTCTGAGCACTATGGGACTTAACATCTGAGGTTATCAGTCCCCTAGAACTTAGAACTAATTAAACCAAAATAACCTAAGGACATCACACACATCCACGCCCGAGGCAGGATTCGAACCTGCGACCGTAGTGGTCACGCGGTTCCAGACTGAAGCGCCTAGAACCGCATGGCCACTGCTGCCAGCCCACAATGCCGTGTTCTCCACTAATAATGCCACTACGTTTTTACTCAACATGGTGGCAAGAATTCTTTGAGCCGCGTGGGGCTCGCGTTCTTGCCGTTCGTAACTTGGCGCCTTGTAATAGAGGTAGTGGCAACTTGTTTCCTTCTTGTGTTAATGGCACCACTGAGTTTGCTAGTATTGTTTGTCCGCGAGTGAGCAGCAGCAGTTATCGATAGCCAGTACTGTCGTACTATTTTTGGTGCCACAGCTAGTATTTCTGGGTCGTCGTGTGTCGGGCAGTGGGGCTTCGGACGGAGCAGCGAGGAGGTCCACAGCGCGAGGGCAGGCCGGGGCTGCTGGCGGCGTGCAGGCACTGTCGGACCGAGGGGCTGTAGCCGAAGACCGAACCCAGGACGTTTGAAGTTGAGTGAACCGTGTCCAGCACTAAAACCTCCACTTTTGAGATCTCACTGTTGTTTGCATGTTGCTGCTCCCGGGGTCGGTGAGACCAACTGCAACAAGTGGAGTCTGTCACGTCGCCAGAAGCTATTAGCCGATTTCTTCTCCTTGATGTTAGTTTGGATTTAATATTATTCTTATTAGTGAAGTGCAACCAGTAGTGTTTTCTGCCTTGTGGCCGCTAACGCATACTTTTCCGGCAGTGCACCTTTCTCGTCATGTTGATGCTGTCCGACATGGCGTGTAGTTTGACAGCCTCTTGAATTGCACTGTGCATATGTTTTTGTGGGGTCTGCCTTGGTTCTAGTGTTTCCTTCGGTCTTGGGTGTGTCTCTGAAGACGTGGTGCTGTCCGTCTCTTCGCCCTTGCCTAAAAATATTACATCATTGCACCAGTGATCAGACATTAGGTGGATTGGTTAGTGTGTCAGTCGGGGCTTAAGCTACCCCTAGAGTGAGTTGCCATCCTGTTACGTGAGTACAACTCTTGGCTGCCTGTCTCACCGCTTACACGGCTGTAGTCACCTTCCTCAGGTCGATCCAGAGAGCACTGTCTGTGGATCACTCTGTCTTATTTGGACAAGTTGTCATAATTGTTTAAAATTTACCCTAATGTTTTAACATGTTATTGCCTTCCCCACTTCTAATTCCAGCCTTCAGCCGTTAAGTTCTTGTAACATTGCTTGTGGCCGTCAGCCGACAATAATTTGCAATTCTTCTAATAAGGCTTCCAGCGGCCAGTGTAGTAAAATCGCCGGCCGCGGTGGTCTAGCGGTTCTAGGCGCTCCGTCCGGAACCGCGCGACCGCTACGGTCGCAGGTTCGAATCCTGCCTCGGGCATGGATGTGTGTGATGTCCTTAGGTTAGTTTGGTTTAAGTAGTTCTAAGTTCTAGGGGACTGGTGACAGATGTTAAGTCCCATAGCGCTCAGAGCCATTTTTTTGTAGCAAAATCTCTAAAAATGATTGTTGAGAGTTTTGTTTTTAAAAATAAAGTGTATGTATTTTCTGTGCTACCAATGGTAACTGATTAGGCCCGGTCCACACGTTTTCTGCTTACCCTAAGTGCCACGTCTCATTCTTATCAGTCTTAAAATAGAAAAACACACTTATCCTCCCCCTCCACGATCACAACCCTGTCTTTAATGCATGTGGTAATTTTGCGTATAGTCGAAAAAGGGTGCAAAGTGAAACCCTTAAAAGAAGTTGAAATTTATATACATTCCCGATGTAACTCTAAAGGTTTGTTGAATGATGAACTTGCACTGAAAAACAGGCTGTTCTTTTATTGTGTAGCTACTCTGTTACATGACTTAGTTACTTATTTCATGGTCCAAATGTTGTCGTATCCGATTACACATTCGAAACTGACTTGCTCATTGACTTTAAAGTAATTTAATTTCATCCTTCCTATCCAATATGTACTAATAATTTATAGGTAACAATTTTTTTTCTTTCTGACGATATTTTCTCAGCATATCCAGAACTACTATTTATTTGCAATGAGTGTCACACGCTGACTTGTTAAAACTCCTACCAAAGTTTATCAGCTGCCACACACCAGGTTTTACTGACATTTGAAAAAGGTACAGGCATCGTTCCCCACACCAAGTCAATTTGTAAACACGCCCTGTGGATCGGCGCACACCATCAGGTCTGCGTCACCGAGTCCCTGCTATAGAAGCCCGTCTGCAGTTCGCTTACTTGTGTTTCACGCTAGCGCGCATCCAGCGTCCGACCTCGTCTGCAGGATACTGAACAGTTCAATGTCTCGCCGCTGTTCCAGTATCCTACCGTAACCTGCTAATACAATCTGAACAGTTTACCTTCCTCTGTTTAGCTTCCTTCACATAGTAATGATGTTATTTTTTGTATGTCTGTCTGCTTAAAACTTGGTCCATGGTTTGTTGTCTTCTGTTAATCAATTTATATGGTTTAATAAGGTTTTTTGCATACTTGCGCTTCGACTGTTGCAGACATTTTTACGGAGCATATGTACTCTAGCGCTCCCACTTTGTCTACAGGCATGCTAAAGTCCCTTTATATCATCAGTATAATGGTTGAACGTCTTCAGCACGTACTGTGTTGTTTATTGTTTGCTACTTACGCACGTATCATTCACATTTAGCTATGTCACTCTCTTCACTGATTCTGTAGCGAAGGTATGTTGTGGCTCATAAGCTTGACTATTTTATATTTGTTTTAACAAACCGGTTTTACTGGTGCTGTTCAATCTTGGTATTGTATTTGTTTTAAAATGCTTTCTTTGTATATGTACAATTTTGCCAGTGCTTTGTAGGACACTACTATCGGATTCTGCTTTCGACGTTGGCTTACCAATGATCTGACCTAATTTCACTTATGAAGATGCCAGGCTTAAACTGTCGGAACCTATAAAGTGAACTAAATAAAAGTTTGATTGTGCACCTGACGACTGACTTTTTGTCTTCGTCTAAATGGTCTATTGCGGGCTTTTATACACATCACCTGTTTGTAGATTGGATCCACCCAGATAGCTGTGCATGTTAGAGCTCTCCTTCTGGTACTGGGAAGAGCGCCGACCCCTTGATCGGATCCGTATGGAAGATTAAGGATGAGGGCAGGTGTGCCGACGAGTCTACATTTGGTTTTTGGGTGGTTTTTCTTCTTCAAGGTAGGTTAATACGGGGCTGGGGCTGGTATCCATGTCCCGCCTCAGATACACTATTTAAAAGAAAAAAAAAACTTTAGTTCACTTTCAGTTTCACAGGAGCTTCACATGTCGGTGAAATATTTTTCGCCAATTTTTGGGAGAAATAAAATTTATTGTAACTTATTCCGTTCTTTGCTATTGTGTGTTTGTTTGTGTGTGTGTGTGTGTGTGTGTGTGTGTGTGTGTGTGTATTGAAGCGGAGACCTAGAAACAATTGAGAGGCTTTGTCCCGCCGTAGCCAACAGTGGTCCGCAACCCCACAACTAGCCACAGTAGTCCACCCTCCCCACAGCCGCCCCACACCAACCCAGGGTTATTGTGCGCTTCAGCTCCCAGTGAAACCCCCCCTCCCCCCCCCCCCTCGCCCGGGGAACGTCTCATACCAGACGAGTGTAACCCCAAATGTTTGCATGGTAGAGTAATGATGGTGCACATGTACGTGGAGAAAGTGTTTGCGGAGCAATCGGCGACATAGTGAAATCGAGGCGGAATAAGCAGAACCAGCCCACATTCGCAGAGGCAGATGGAAAACCGCCTGAAAAAGCTACATCTACATACATACTCCGCAATCCACCATATGGTGCGTGGCGGAGGGTACCTCGTACCACAACGAGAGAAAAAAACATCCAAAGGCTGGCTGGCACACTGGACCTCGGCACAAATCCGCCAGGCGGATTCGTGCCGGGGACCGGCACGCCTTCCCGTTCGGGAAGCAGCGCGTTAGACCGCGCGGCTAGCCGGGCGGGCTTTTTTCTGGTTAATTTAGGTTCTTTTTTTCTACGCTGACCATAACTTGGAATAACTTTGGAATACCTTCTACAATTCAAATACTTACGAGGATGCAGCCCAGTCAAACCGTCGACAACTGCAGTTGTCAACATTGTCACCTGGTTGGATTCCCGTAAATTATTAGAACATCGTACGCATCGGTAAGAAGCTCTCACGTCTTCTAGTGTAATTTACAGTGTTGCTATCACTTTTTTCGTTAGCCACAGAAATTCATCATACAGGCAATCACAGAAATAGTGTACAGTATAAGGCTAAGTAGTGTTTTAGACACTGTTTACAGGCAGGTAGAATTCAACTGACAGTTGTGCCTGCAGTGCAAGTGAGAGAAATGATGGCTGAGCGAGTGAAGAGGAACATGGAGAAGTGGTGTGATGCAAGTGTAGAGCAAAAATGGTCTGGGACACTGAGAGATCTAGGTTTGAGATTATGAGGAGCTGCTGATTATTTGATCTACAGAGCTAGATGCTCATACAGGCGTAGAACAGGATGCTCAGATAGCTTGTCACATTACAGCCATTTTAACTGGATGTATGAGGCACTCATATGGTGAAATAGGAGTAAACATTCAAGCATTCATAGTAGCTCCAATGTCCGCCCCCAGTAGCTGAGTCGTCAGCGCGACAGAATGTCAATCCGGGCCCGAGTTCGATTCCCGGCTGGGTTGGGGATTTTCTCCGCTCAGGGAATGGGTGTTGTGTTGTCCTAATTATCTTATCCCCATCGACGCGCAAGTCGCCGAAGTGGCGTCAAATCGAAAGACTTGCACCCGGCGAACGGTCTACCCGACGGGAGGCCCTAGTCACACGACATTTATTTTATTTTATTTAGTTCTAATCTTAGCGTAGTAACTATTCTGGCAAAGTGAATCGAATTTGTCCGCTGGAAGGTCAAAACCCGTTCAATTAAAGTTAGCGGCACCTCGCGTAAGGGAAATTTCAGTTATTTCGAACTCACATCATCGCACTATTGTCTAGGACGATTTGAACACGGTTTTTCCCCTGTGAAAAGCTATTTTTATATACATTTCGGAAAAACGAAAAGCTACAGGAGGTCTAGCCTGTGCTCTTAAAATTGGCCATATCTGTCTCATTTACCAGCACTTCTTCCAGCTGTTAGATGTTTCACTGAACACAAAAACTTTTTAATTCACGAGGATCCGTGGCCCTCTCCAATACTTCGGGAATTCGGAGTAGCTCCTGATGTTTGTTAAAGCATTTAGGGTTTTTCACCACGCACAGCTGTAGCTACACAGGCAGTCTGGCTTGTCTCTCGCCCACGGGCATTCTCAATTATTGAGCATCTTCCTCCGTTGATCACACTCGTGAGCGTATTTAGAAAGCTAACGATCGGAAAAGTTCTCATGACGCCATAGGAAACACTGTAGCCGTGACAGCATTCCTGAGTGCCACACCTCATCCCTCTCATACTGCCAATAAATGCAGTATCATGCCTCCCGTACAGAAACTCCCGTTCTTAAGCGTGCGTGTATGCTGCTGCTTCCTTGTTGCTCGCACCTCGCTGGCATGGACTGACGCTGATCAAGGTAAGTCCTTCGAGTCTTACCAGCGCTTTACGCTGCAACATCGCTGCGCGCAATGCTGCTCACTACGATCCTTCACAGGCGAAAATATTGATAGGGAGTAGGCAAGTGGCTCGGAGTGGCGAGGTGTTACACCGTGGACAATTGCGATGCTTAACTAGGATATTTGCTCAAATAATTTTTCTAATGGATATTAGCTTAGCCTTCTCCAAGATAATAAAATTACTCAACACAGTATTTGTTAAAACAATTTTTTGTTTGTAAAAAGATATCAACATTTACTAAACGAAACAGAACAACATTTGCGCACCTGAATGAAATTTTCACTCTGCAGCGGAGTGTGCGCTGATATGAAACTTCTTGGCAGATTAAAACTGTGTGCCGGACCGAGACTCGAACTCGGGACCCTTGCCTTTCGCGGGCAAGTGCTCTACCATCTGAGCTACCCAAGCACGACTCACGCCCCGTCCTCGCAACTTTACTTTTGCCAGTACCTCGTCTCCTACCTTCCAAACATTACAGAAGCTCTCCTGCGAACCTTGCAGAACTAGCACTCCTGAAAGAAAGGATATTGCGGAGACATGGCTTAGCCACAGCCTGGGGGATGTTTCCAGAACGAGATTTTCACTCTGCGGCGGAGTGTGCGCTGATATGAAACTTCGTGGCAGGTTAAAACTGTGTACCGCACCGAGTCTCGAACTCGGAACCTTTGCCTTTCGCGGGCAAGTGCTCTACCACTAGCACTTGCCCGAGAAAGGCAAAGGTCCCGAGTTCGAGTCTCGGTGTGGCACCCAGTTTTAATCTGCCAGGAAGTTTCAACATTTGCGCAGTTCGAAGAGATTTCAGGATTGCAGCCGGTCGTCGTAAACTTCACTCCGCGACATCGCAGCTGGACACTTGCCTGTCATCTTCCGGTAAGCCATCGAAGATTGACGAAGACGTTCTCCGCTCCGGCTTATACAGAACGCTGACAATATTGCTGCGCATGGGTGAGGATCACGGTGACAGAAGGACCACACCACCCGGCGGCAGCGCCGCTCCTCGCAGTCATTGGAGCATTCTGGCGTCTTCGTTTGGAGATGACGGGATTCCACACATTATCAAGCCAGTAGCCGCTGTCACGCTCAGTTCATTAGATTTTCCGTGATGCGTGTTTGAACGGATGCTTTTATAATGGAGTCCCAACAAGACGATGCTGTGGGCAGTATTGTTTTGTTATACTCCACTGAATGTCCGTTGGAGATACAATATTTCGCAATTGCAGACTTGCTGAGTTGCAGAAAGCGAGTGCAACGTTTACGTTCTGTGCAACAGTTTTCCACTGTGTATCTTCTTTGTTCTATATAGGCTACAGCACACTGGCAAGGTATTTTGTAATTTTGTTACTTTCTTATTTTATAATTGTGTGATTTTGTTATTGCGGAAGGCAGGAATTTACAAAATGTCACATGCAAAAGGAGCAGTCAAGTAAAGCACTGCGGTGTTAATCAAATCTCTGGATTATTGGCAGCTTCACCTCTTTTTATTTTTTAATTGTTTGTGTGACGTATACTTCAGCTGAGTGTTGAAAGAAATCTAGGAAAAGAAGCGAATAATTTCACTTAGGACCGAAAACAGTAGCAAGTGCAGGGAAAAGGAAAGATGGGAAGAAATCAAAGAGGTAATGGTCACCAGAAGACCAGATTTTGCATACCGAAGCGTGAAAACAACTAACAGCGAAAATTCAAGCATGGGTACCAACATTCAGAATTCAAAAAAAGTGTCGTCACTAAACACAGAGAAGAGAGAGAGAGAACAGTCTCCTCATTGACAGAAGAAGAAATGTGCGTCAGTTTGGAATGCATAATTTTGAAAGAATTTAGGAAGACTTGCAATTAAGTGAGATGGAAGACATGGATAACGTTTCCTAAAAACTTCTAAAACCGTTTGAGGAAGTTGAAACCAAATGGGAAGATATCATCCACACAGTCTTGAAGATAATAAATACAGTTAAATTTGAAAACTATCGCACAATCAGCATAATAATTCATGCATTGACGTTACTCTCATAAACGATATCTAGAACAGAATGAGATTTTAACTCTGCAGCAGAGTGTGCGCTGATATGAAACTTCCTGGCAGATTAAAACTGTGGCCCGACCGAGACTCGAACTCGGGACCTTTGCCTTTCGCGGGCAAGTGCTCTACCATGTGAGCTACCGAAGCACTACTCACGCCCGGTACTCACAGCACAGACGAGATACTGGCAGAAGTAAAGCTGTGAGTAGCGGGCGTGAGTCGTGCTTCGGTAGCTCAGATGGTAGAGCACTTGCCCGCGAAAGGCAAAGGTCCCGAGTTCGAGTCTCGGTCGGGCACACAGTTTTAATCTGCCAGGAAGTTTGATATCTAGAACAATTTGAAAAGAAAATTAAGGATCTGTCACATAACGACCAGTTTGGGTTTTTGAAAGGCAAGGGACTAGTGATGTAGTTCTGACATGGTGCTTCATAATGAAGGTGAGATGTATGAAAAATCAAAACATTTTCATAGGACTGTGACACCTAGAAAAACTTTTTGGCAACATAAAATGTTACAAGACGCTTGAAATTCAAATAAAATGGATAAAACTTGTGAAAAGTGCCAGGTATTATATAATATGTAAAAGAACCTGAAGGAATAACGCAAACTGAAGACCAAAATAGAAACGTATAAATCAGTTACACAATTGTATCTTAGTAATTTTATCACGGGGCGCCAATTATAGCATTTACACGAAGTTGATTTTTAATTAATCTTAGCCATGTCACCAAATATAAATCAACGGGAGAGCTATATTTATGTAATTCTGGCACTGTGAACCAACTAAAATCTGCTTATGGCCCCTGTCTGAAAAGTTTATTATTTGTGTGCAATGGAAATATTGACGTTGTTTATATTACTTAATTTGGCTTCATTTTAGATTAAATCCATCTGCTTTTCTGAACAGAATTCAACTTCAAATTAAAGTTACTTGTAGTTCCTGTGACACGGAAAAAAGGTTGATCATGTCTTTCTGTATTCAAATTTGCTGTCAACAGACTAGATTGAAAGTAAGTAACATGTAAAATCGTTCCCTTTTTATTATCCTCATTCCATTCACTACAGTTGTGGCACCAACTATTACAAGCTACTTTTCACCTGACTGCACCATGTTTATTCACCCTCGAGGAGAACGGAGCAAGTACCATAACCCTATTTTCCAGATACTTCGGTCACTGGAAGAAGGGTCAAAATAAGCGAACATAGGTCTCATTTTATCTGTACACACTCGACCATTTTCCAGAAAAAGACAGTCAAAGTTTGCGAGGTACTTTACATGCTGTACAGCATATAATTACCTCAGTCGGAGCGTTGGCACATTGGCTAATATCTGGACTTAAGACTTCTGTGCCCCATGTTCGAAACCGGATTATTGCTCTTTCATTTTATTTTATTTTCAACTATCTACCCACGTTCGTATAACATGCCTATACGAATGTGTAAAAATATACGTGAATGCAAAAAATTTCAAATTGTTTTCAGTCAAATTCCTGTTGTGTGGCTTGTCAACAATATTGGTGGTGTTGTGTAGTTGTTTACTAGAAGCCGATTTCGGTCGTCAGCAGGTACACCCGTTTATTCGTATGGCGTGCAAGGAGGGTCTTGTACTGAATCGATTCTGACCTGCCCATCTGGTTTTGTCCTCTTGAGGGTATCAGTAGGGAAAAAAAATTATTCCTGAATTCCTGAATAATATATTTCAATCAATATACACCTATTATATAATAAATACACACACAAAAAAAGTTTTGTATCGACTCGGTTTCGAGAGTTCCGGAACCTGTACTGAAAATTGGAATAGAGATCAACATAAACATCAAACAGTTCAAATGGCTCTTAACACTATGGAGGACATCACACACATCCATGTCCGAGGCAGGATTCGAACCTGCGACCGTAGCGGTCGCGCAGTTCCAGACTGAAGCGCCTAGAACCGCTCCACCATACCGGCCGGCCATAAACAAAATTTCTGCCCCTTTTATTGCTCATGAAAACCACACATTGCATGTTATACCACCATACAGCGAGACCTTCAGAGGTGGTGGTCCACACTGCTGTACACACCGCTACCTCTGATACCCAGTATCACGTCCTCTTGCATTGATACATGCCTGTATTCGGCGTGGCATACTATCCACAAGTTCATCAAGGCACTGTTGGCCCAGATTGTCCCACTCCTCAATGGCGATTCGGCGTAGATCCCTCAGAGTGGTTGGCGGGTCACATCTTCCATAAACAGCCCTTTTCAATCTATCCCAGGCATGTTCGACAGCGTTCACGTCTGGATAACATGCTGACCACATAAGTCGAGCGATTTCGTTTTCCTGAAGGAAGTCATTCACAAGATGTTCACCATGGGGGAGCGAATTGTCGTCCATGGAGACGAATGCCTTGCCAATATGCTGCCGATATAGTTGTACTATCGGTCGGAGGATGGCATTCACGTATCGCACAGCCCTTACGGCGCCTTGCATGACCAACGGCGGTGTAGGTCTGCCCCACATAATGCCACCCCAAAACAGCAGGCAACCTCTACCTTGCTGCACTCGCTGGACAGTGTGTCTAAGGCGTTCAGCCTGACCGGGTTGCCTCCAAACACGTCTCCGACGATTGTCTGGTTGAAGGCATATGCAACACTCATCGGTAAAGAGAAAGTGATGCCAATCCTGAGCTGTCCATGTCGGCATGTTGCATGGTGTCGCAGTTGCAAGGTGGACCTCGCCATGGACGTCGGGAGTGAAGTTGCGCATCATGCAGCCTGTTGAGCACAGTTTGATTCGTAACATGACGTCCTGTGGCTGCACTGAAAGCATTATTCAACATGGTGGCGTTGCTGCCAGCGTTCCTCCGAGCCATAATCCGTAGGTAGCGGTCATCCACTGCAGTAGTAGCCCATGGGCGGCCTGAGCGAGGCATATCATCAACAGTTCCTGTCTCCCTGTATCTTCTCGATGTCCGAAAAACATCGCTTTGGTTCACTCCGAGACGCCTGGACTCTTCCCTTATTGAGAGCCCTTTTCGGCACAAAGTAACAATGCGGACGCGATCGAACCGCGGTATTGACCGTGTAGTCATGGTTGAAGTACAGACAACATTAGCCTTGGCCCTTCTTCCTGGTGGAATAACTGGAACTGATCGGCTGTCGGACCCCCTCTATCTAATAAGGACTGCTCATGTGTGGCTGTTTACATCATTGGGAGGGTTTAGAGACATCTCTAACAGACAAACGGACTGTGTCTGTGATACAATATCACAATCCCAATTGTAATTTTACAGATAATATAACGCCCTTACATCCCCAAAGTTGACAGGAAACCACCGTGTAGTAACCTTCTACGGACATGGGTAGATAAAGGAAAAAGAAAAAAAAAAAGAAAATGAAAACAACAATCGGATTTGAACACGGGGCGCAAAATTATGGAAACTATGACGCTACCAACAGTACTAATGCTTCGATTGTTCTTATCGCGCAGTAAAATGCATCTAAATTGCGTCGAAAACCCTGACCGAAAGTGTGTTATGGCACTTGCTGTGTTCTCCTAGTCAGTCAAAGTAAACTTGTTCACACAGTTACAGCCACACATCAGTTCTCTCTTAAAATCCCAATGTTAATTAATCCACTTGTCTTCACAAAAATTGATCTAACCACTTTCAATCCGCTGCAGCCTGCTGTCCGGCCTTATTTGCATCTGCCTCCCCAGCTGAGCCTTTGCCTCTTTCTGGCCGTGTGCGCACTGCTTGGCGTCACTCCAGGAAGAGTACAACATTTGCGTGATGCTGCGGGTAGCATCCGATGCCACCCATGGACATGACATGTCTTGTAAAACTTTGGTCCATGTAATAAGTTTCCTTTAATTTCCGTCTATGGTCACAATTTTGTTCTGTTTGACAGATTACCGGTTTCGGTCTTTAATGACCATCATCAGATCTCGGTACTGATTTGCTGCTTCAGTTTACAGAGCCTTTTGACTCTGTCGTAGGCCAGACATGGCACTAGTTCCACAAGCTGCGACATCGGCGCGAAAAAACACAGTGACCCATATATGTGATCCGATGAGATATTCAGTAATTGAAAAGTCCTGCTTAAGTCGGCAGGATAGAACAGGTAGTTGGAATTGTGGAAAGGGGCCAAAAGGGGGCTGTCAGTTACACTCAAACACGTATAACTTTATTTTGCTGTCTAAACAATACAGCAAAATTTTTTGAACTTAGTTATCGGCTGAATAGGCCACACCATCATATGCCTCAAGGGCACAACCACTTTAATTTAAAAACGGCTGAAAGCCATTAACTTAAAATTCAGACTCAAAACAGAATATTTAGAAGGCAGAAGGCTTCACATAAGTGAGTTCTATAACTTGGCTGAAGACCCAACAAATCTAAAACTTGAAAAGCAGACAAGTTTAATTTCAACACTGCTGAAGGCCCATGATTTAAGACTGCAGGTAAAATTAATTTAAAAAAAACACAAGGCAAAAATGGTTCAAATGGCTCTGAGCACTATGGGACTTAACTTCTGAGGTCATCAGAACTTAGAACTACTTAAACCTAACTAACCTAAGGACATCACACACATCCATGCCCGAGGCAGGATTCGAACCTGCGACCCGAGCGGTCGCGCGGTTCCAGACTGTAGCGCCTAGAGCCGCTCGGCCACCTCGGCCGGCAAAACACAAGGCAGAAGGCCTTATCTTCAATTAGGCTGAAGGCCCCACACAGTCTGATACTTGAATGACAAGAACTTTAATTTAAAAACGGCTGAAGGCCCATTACTTAAAACAACTAAAATAATTTTTTTGGTAGGCAGAAGGCCCAAAGCTTTACACAATCTAAGATTTAAAAAGTAAGGAATTTAAATTTCAAAGCGTCTGAAGGCCCATTATTGAAAAAAACAACTACAGTAAATTTTCAAAAGGCAGAAGGCCCAAAGCTTTATCCAAAAAAATTTAATGAGTCTGAAAGCCCAAAAAATGCAAGACTTTACAAGTAAAGAACTTTCAATTTCAAAGCGGCTGAAGGCCCATTACTTAACAACCAGCTAAAAGCATACAAATTCAAACCATCGACTATAAGCCATTAAAATACACAAACACCAATAAGAAAAGGCAGTACAGCCAGCGGCGCTCAGAAGTTTCCGGAGGTCGGTCTGCAGTTGAAATATTAACGTTCGCTTAGGGTAAACAGGTAGTCGGCCCAACTATATCCGATCCGCCAGCAACCCAACCAAGGGACAGTCAACGGACCCACCGACAGGACGACTTGCTTTCCACCCGACCAGTACACAAGGAACTCCAAAGCCAAAACCTAAAAGGCGTAGCCGCCAACAACCAAGTATGCAACTACACATACATGCTGGACAGCGACAACAGGGTGAGGAAAGGACACTGCCTGAATTTTACGTCAGCGGCCAGGGCAGGCAACCGGAAAGCTAACGGCCACAATGCAGAAAATTCCGCTGGTGCACTTGGACTTAAAATAACCAAAATACAGTTAAACTCCATCGGATGGTGGCCAAACTTTCGCCAACTCGAACACTAGCTGTTGCTCACGGGAATACACCCAACAGCCAACCATGAAAACCAACGGCAGAATGTGAACTGTCTGGCTTCGGTAATTAAATCACCAGTCAACTTTGATGTCCTGGGTCGGTGAGCCACGAACCTCGC
The DNA here is from genome assembly GCF_023898315.1 of Schistocerca nitens. Classification (NCBI taxonomy): domain Eukaryota; kingdom Metazoa; phylum Arthropoda; class Insecta; order Orthoptera; family Acrididae; genus Schistocerca; species Schistocerca nitens. The sequence goes on from NC_064620.1 coordinate 527,786,286, forward strand.
AGCAGTCGGAACAGTTCCCACATACTCCGACACTGCGTAGAGACCACCAGCGGGCCCGGCCCACTGGCGTCGCGCGGAGATTTCCTGGCTGATCCACACCAACCGACCGACTGCCGCACACCAGTACGGAGACAGCACTAAAATAACAGAGCAGTCGACATCACACGTTACACACAGTTTCATGAACACTTGCACGAAGGACTAGACAATACTAATGGCAGCGACTGTGCAATGGCAAGGACGAATCACGAGTCGCCACACGCATGCAACCCATAAGCGATCGCCGGCCAACATACACGTCATCCGACAAGACGACCGACCGACGGCCAAACAAGGTGGTCCGCACTCAAGTGATATGTATCGGCAACCGTCGGGCGAGTCATGGCTGTCCGGACCTCACTGCAGCCGCGCCCCGACTGAACTTCTGCCGCGTCCTAAGTCAAACACTGCCAGGTCCGAACTGCACTGCTAGCGCTTCCCAACTCACTGGTAGATCCGAACTCCCTCGAACACACGACATCCGGGAAGTAATAGCAGTCAGCAAAGATAATACGCCAGGGCTTATATCGATAAGTGGCACTGCTGCCGCTCACAGGCTGGCAAGGCGGCAACTCAGTGACACCAGTAATTGAAATTAACACAACGAGGTGGTAGTACAGTAAAAACAGGATGTCAGATGAGGTATGGCACGAACACGACGCACGCATGGCTGAGTAAATTTTCGTAACAATAGTCTTTTCTTATTGGTGCACTGTAATACAGGCTGGTCAGAAACAGTCTGAAAAGCTTATAAGGGTTTTGCAGGGTAGGTCGCTCTTAGAAATAATTGTTAAGAAAAAATTGTATGCGTCGCGCCGTTTCCGAGTTATCTAGCATTGAAATTAGCCTATCAGGCTGTTGCACGTGCGAATCCAAGCGGCCCTCAAATATTCGGCTTAAAAGAGGGATAAAGCTAGACTTCAGTCCATTTCTGCCATCATTAAACCTGTACACTAACGAAGTAACGATGGATATAAAAATGTCAGGAATAAAGTTAAAACACTTTGTGAAAGGATATCAAAGGCAATACCGTATTAACTGATGATATGACTCTTCTCAGTGAAACTGAGGAAGAATTACAAGACTTGGTGAAAGGAATCGAAACTCCAATACACATAGAATATGAAAGAATAAAATAAAGGGAAAAAAGTAATTAGGAGTAGGAGAAATGCAATTAGCGATAAGCTTGACATCAAAATTGTGTACCACGGAGAAGAAGTGAAGGAATTACGCTATCTTCGAAGTAAAATATGGCAGACGGTCAAAGCAAGAAGCACCTAACAAGTACACTAGGCCAGTCCGGGGATATTCTTCACTAAAAGAAGTCTACATGTATCGAACGTAGGCATTAATTTGAGGAAGAAATGTACGTCTGGATCATGGACTATGGGATAACCGCAAAAGAAAAGACTCAAAGCGTATGGTGTTACAAGTGAATGCTGTAAATTATGCAGGCTGGTAAGATAAGAAATAGGATCATCCCCAAAATTGGTGAGGAAAGAAATACATGGAAACACTACGTAGGAGAAGGCATAAGATAACAGGACGTGTTTAGCCACCAGGGGAAAGCTTTCATAAAAATACTAAATGGAGCCGAGGAGCCTTAGAAAACCTGAGATGTAGGAGAAGACAGAGGTCAGAGACTGGAATGTACCCAACACCTGCATCGCTGCACATCTGTCGGTGGATACGAGGAGATCGACAAGCATATAGAAACACCAAAACCGCAGTACATTGCCATACCTAATGCGGTACAGGGAACTCGTTGTTATTCGAAACAACTTCTAGTCGTCTCAGAATGGATAAATACAGATCCTGCATGGATTTTAAGGAGATTTTATATCATTCCCCCTGCAAAATAATGGCAATTTCAGGTACATATGATGTAGGTGGATAGTGATCATGTACCGTGCTTTCCAAAGTAGACCACAAAGTGCAACCAGGTTGGTAGGTACTCAGAGAGCGCTCAGGATAAGGTAACGAATGGGGATGGGGCCATAAACAGTTATTATGAGTTGCTCAATCAAACACACAACTTTATTTTTCTAAGAGCCACTCATTTACACATTGCTTTAAAAGATCACAATTAAACAATATGGCTCAAGGCCTAGATAAACAACTTGAGATGCTTTCTGGGTTGAAAGCCCAAAAGCACACCAAAAACAAGAATGGCTGAAGGCCTGGCTTAGAAATCAAAAGCAATCAAAAAATATAAGGTAAAATTTTTTTCCTTAAAAAAAACCATGCTATTGAAAACAATTAGCGGCTGAAGGCCTACACAAGACGTCTGAAGGACAACTATAATTAAAACACATTAATGAACAATTTTCCCAACCAAGAAATTTCTTTTCAAACTTACAACAGAATGGCCGAAAGCCTAATTAAAGAAATATTAACTTATAGCACGTCTGACGGCCACAAACAAATTTGAAACAACGGCTGAAGGCCTGAACAACAAGTCAGACCAACAATTTAAAATGAACCTCTTCCTTCTTATAAAAAAGTTTCCTTTAAAGAATACACGCGGCTGAAGGGCTTATTGCAAGGGGTTCACGTAAATCCTCGGCTGAAGGCCACACATAACACACTGAACAACTAACGGCTTAGGGCCTGGATTACAACCAATTTCAGATAGAACAAATTTTTAGGAAAAAAATATATTTCTTTATAATAAAATCAATCTTCAAAATTTTAATTTAACACAGCTGAAGGCCTTTTTGTAAAATTTAAAAAGAGATGAATTAATACAGAGCTGAATGCCTCGCACAATACTTCAGAGTAAAATGAAAATCACAATTTAAAACAAACAAGTGGTGCTCAGAAGTGTTCCAAGGGTCGGCCAGAGAAGGTAGCTCAAACATAAGGTGAGGTGAGAGAGGCGGGCAAGAACTGAAGTTAAATAATCGGATGGCAACCCAAACTAGGGATGGCCCAAGGACCGACCAACAACTTAACCAGTTCCCTTCCGCCCAACCAACGGCACAACGATGGAAAATACCGGCCGAGGACGAGGATACGAACAGCACTACGTCTTCAGAAATTGGCGTTTAAAAACAGCCAAGGGAACAATAACCACTCTAAGCGAATATGAACCAAACAACTTAAAAACCTGTCGAACTACACACTGTGCCGGACAGCATCAACAGGACGAGGAAAGGCACACTGCTGGAAAAGTATACTAACGTCCAGGTTAGGTAACTGGGGCGTTAACGGTCACAGGGCAGAAATTACCGCTGGTGCACTTCATTGGTAAGTAACAGTCAATTTGATAATTAGTCACAATATAGGAAGACGGCTGCAAGATTTTGCCAACCCCAATACATCGTATGTTGCTGCTAGCCCGAACGGCCCAGGGAGCAACAACCGGCAAATGAACGAAGAAATGTCACAGTGGTTGAGGCTTCATAACAGGTTAACTGATCACTCAACTTCAGCGTCCAGGTTCAGTGGGCAACGAACTTTGTCGCTCTTGCAGCTAGAGCCTGACGATCCGACAGCTCGTGCACGCCGCCAGCAGTCCCGGCATGATCTCGCGCCACGGAGAGTTCCCCGCTGCCCCATCCCAACCGACTGACCACCACACACTACCACCACCCGAAATACTAGCGGCCCCACCAAAGGTAGTACGACTGTACTAGTATCGATAAGTGCTGCTGCTGCCACTCAAGCGGGCAAGCCAGCAACTTCGTTACTCCAGTAAGTAAGGAAGAAATAAGACGTCACTCGAGGTGACAAAATGCCAAAGAACATACGGCATGAACACGATCCGCACACTGTTCCCAAAGGTTAAGTATTATTGAGAACTGTATTGTGGTGGCCAGGGGAGATGGGCAACTCATCCTCGTACTCTCCCTGCCGTCCTGTAACGCGGCATCACCACTGGAGAACAAACACTGTACCATCGGACTGAGTACCACCATATGGCTGCCAACATCATCACGGAAGACCCCACCCCAACCTCTCACCGCATGTTTGACTCTTATGACGTAAACTCGGCCAAAAGTTGGAGCCAGTGTCAAACAAGACGTATCTGACCAAATCAACACTCAACCGAAACTGAATTCTTCCATCGACCCATATCTCAACTCTTCGTTTTTCTGATAACTGTTTTTGCATCAGTTATGAGTGGTTTTGGAATTCTAGGTGCCCTGTAATTCCCTGCTTATGGAACTCCTTTCTTGTCGCTTTGATCTCGACAGGATTCTCGAGCACGACGTTCAGTCTGCAGCAACTTTTGCAGTTGTCGTTCTCTAATTTTTCGTCACAATCCTTTTAGTGGTCTTGTGCCACGGTCACTCAAAGCACACTTCCGTCCGCGTTGTCACTTAGCGAATGGTGTTTTTCCGCTTTCGCTGTATGAGCTATAAATCTTCGCGAGGCACCACATACTTCGCTATGAAGACACCCGCCATACGACACCAAAACTTTTTCCACGTTCCACATCATTTATCTCCGACACAATCTTTTCACAACTACACAGAACCCTTTCCCGACCGCGACATACACTTACATCGTATTGAGGACATTCCACAGATGCTGTTCGTGGCCATACACAACACTGCAACCCGCAGGTTTGACTAGCTTTTGCATGTCTATTCAAGCATGCATTTCTCGCAGTGTTTCCATACAGGGTGTTCGGAAATTCCCGTTACAGACTTCTCGGACTTGAAGAGGGGACTGAGTACATCGTATTTTGAACAGGAACCCATGTCCGTAAACGTCATCCAACGAGACTACAGAGCGTCAAAGTTATAGGCGCGGGTGTCTGTAAATGTACGAATACATGGGTTGATTCCGTGATGATGTTACAGACTTCCTAGGATGATGGAGGGCGATAAATGTATTAATTTGAAGTAAGGATACCTCTACCGGAAACGAAGTAGTCGGAAAGTTATAAGCGAAAACCGTTCTGATGCCTCTGACAGTTGAATACATGTAACGGTTCTTGTGTTGCGAAGAGTGTAAGTTTGGTAACTTTCAATGGTGGTAGTGTGGATAAAAACGAGAAGAAAGTCCAATAACGTGGGCTCTAAAGTGCGTACCTTAACAGCTATGAACACTTGCTCAGTAGAGGAGATGTGTTTCACATTAGCGAAGATGAACGAATAGTCATAGCTCCTCAGGTATGCAATTTAGAGCCCACGTTTATTGGACATTTTTATCGTTTTTGTCCACACTACCACCACTGAAAGTTACCAGCCCTACACTCTTCGCAACACAAGAACCGGTACATGTATTCAACTGTCAGAGGTATCAGAACGGTTTTCGTTTATAACTTTCGACTCGTTCGTTTCCGGTACAGGGATCTTTACTTCAAATTAATACATTTATCGTTCTCCATTACCCTAGAAAGTCTGTAACATCATCACGGAATCACCTCGTGTATACGTACATTTACAGACGCCCGCGCCTATAACTTTCACGCTCTGTAGTCTCGTTGGATGACGTTTCCGGACATGGGTTCCTACTCAAAATACAATGTATTCACTCCCCTCTACAAGTCCTAGAAGTCTGTAACGGGAATTTCCGACCACCCTGTATATTTGTACACTCCCTGTATACAGGATGTCGACCAGAGCAGCGCCGTAGTAACAGTAACCAGCACCTCCGTAGTATCAGTAACCATCTGAAAGTGGCAACGAGTCTGTTTGCTGGAATACTGATGAGAATTTATAACGCGACCTGCACGGACAATGGAGAATTCTACAAACGTAAGTTCGGTGATAATGATGGAAGCAGAAGAAATTAATCACAAATTCGTGCAACAGCCGGGACTTGAACCCGGGTCTTTTTGCTTACTAGGCAGAAATGCTAACCATTACACCACCGCAGCACTGTGGTGAACAGTGCTGCACGAACTGCCTAAGTCAACTACCCTCGCCAACACAAACTTCAATTCACATCTTCAGCTTATCTTCCCCTTACATTGTCACTATTGCCAGAGCTCTCTGGCATTGGAAGAACACCCCAGCATTGGACATAAGCGGTGTAATGGTTAGCGTTTATGCCTAGTAAGCAAGAAGGCTCGGGTTTGAGTCACGGCCGTAGCACAAATTTTAATTCATTTCTTCTGTTCCATCATTATTGTAGATAAAGAAGAGACTTAAATGTTTCGGGGAAAAATTTAATTAAACCTAAGTTCCTTCGTTGTACGTCAAGCAATGCTGTTGAGACAGACGTGGATGGATTCGATGCCCTCTAACTCTCTAACGTACCGAATGTTGTTACGAGCACTGAGAGAAGCTACCTTTGCTTTCCGTCGCTTTATAAACCTCACGTTTGTTAACAAAAAGTAGCCCAGTGGCAGTCTTTGGCACCTACACTGCTGGCCACCGTAAATGCAACACCCTGAAGGAAGCATCCGAATCAAGTGAAATTTACACCATGGGTTTGCAGCGTTGAGATATGCAACTGATTAGAATTTCAGCGCAGACGCACATCACGCGCGCCTGTGGCGCCACCTCGTAGCTCCATTTAAGGCTTGGCGATTTCGACGAGTGTACGTTCGGCACGTGTGTTTACCTTGTGGTTGTTTCACAAGACGATCAGTTATGCCTCGTAGACAACAGCGAACATCGTTTGATCAAGTATCCGAATTCGACAGAGGAAGGATAGTGGCTTCCCGAAATTGTGGATTATCATACAGAGAAATCGCTAGTCGTGTTGGACGAAACCAAACAACTGTAATGCGGATATGTGACCGTTGGATGCAGGAGGGTACGACGGACCGACGTGGTCGATCGCATTCACCTCGGTGCACCACTGCACGTGCTGATAGGCAAATTGTGCGCATGGCAGTGACGGATCGCTCAGTGACATCCCGAACCATAGCACAGCACATTGCGTCTGTAACGCATCATCCAGTGTCTGCGCGTACCATTCGACGCCGTTTACAGCAGAGTGGTCTGTCCGCAAGACGTCCATTGCTTCGTCTACCATTGACGCAGAACCACAGACGTCTCCGTCACCAATGGTGTGATGACAGACGGATGTGGACGGCAGAATGGAATGACGTTGTCTTTACTGACGAGGCACGCTTCTCTCTGCAGCACCACGATGGTCGGATTCGAGTGTGGAGACACCGTGGAGAGAGGATGCTGGACAGCTGAATTATGCACGCCACACTGGTCTTGCACCGGGTATTATGGTATGGGGCGGTATTGGATATTACTCTCGCACGCCTCTAGTACGCATTGCCGGTACTTTAAATAGCCGGCGCTACATATCCGAGCTGCTGGAGCCAGTTGTCCTTCCTTACCTTCAGGGCTCGGCCACAGCCATATTTCAACAGGATAATGCGCGACCACACGTGGCACGCATTGTCCAAAGGTTCTTCGTCAATAACCAGATTGAATTGCTTCCGTGGCCGGCTCGCTCTCCGGATCTTTCGCCGATAGAAAACATGTGGTCCACGGTTGCTCAACGTGTGACCCAGATTACATCCCCAGCTACCACACCAGATGATCTTTGGCAACGTGTGGAAGCTGCTTGGGCTGCTGTACCCCAGGAACACATCCAACGTCTCTTTGACTCAATGCCGAGACGTGTGGCAGCGGTGATCTCCAACAATGGCGGCTACTCTGGCTACTGATTCTGGCAGGAACCACATGTCACAGACGTCTGTAAACGTAATCATTTGATACTTGGTCAACATGTTATCTACAAAATAAATTTTGTTGTGCTACCTCTTGTCTTTCTTGGTGTTGCATTTACGGTGGCCAGCAGTGTATAATGTCAATAGTCTGTAGCTCCGTTGGACGACGTTCGCAGACATGAGTTCCTGTCCTCAGTTCTTCTAGGCACAGTGTACAACAGCACAAATTGCAATGCAACCGTTTTGTTGCTTCGTCTATAGACGCTAGTTCAGAATCTGTATGATCAGCTGAAGCGACGAAGTAAATTTATAAAAGCTGTGACAATCAGACATTAACATGTAGGTAACTTTGAAACATCCCCTTAGAAAATTTTTCAAATGACAGTGCTGGTAAACCTCTTACGTTATTTGATTTTCAAACAGCTGAGCGAAACTGAACGTACTCAGAAATTTCTCTCTTTACTTATTCTTATCAACAGTAAACTGACACACAATATATTTTTTAGCGCAACGCAATCTGACTTTCAATAATCCCTACAAAAGAATGGCCCTGACTAACAATAAGCTATACCTTTCATGAATCACTTAAATCACAAAAATCTTCGTTACTCGAACAACTGCAATACAGCGATCGCCAATACTGCCAGCTAAACTACTGAAGGCACTAATTACTGATAGGCATAGTTAGCAAATGAAAGATTTTGATAGAGAACAAACAACGTATTTACCTTAATAGTGTTCAAAATTCATAATATATATCACTTCATGTCATCCAGTCTTACAAATTTACTGTCTCTGATGGACGCACGTCCAGATCATCCGCTCTCAAAACTTCGCCATCTCTCTCCCCACATCCACCACTGCTGGCGGCTCACCTCCAACTGCGCAACGCTACGCGCTGTTCACATCCAACTGCCCAACACTACAATAGCGAATATCTCAACAATGCCAACCAGCCACAGACTGCACACAGCAGAGTCAGTGATTTTCATACAGAGCGCTACGTGGCGTTACCAACATAAAAACCTAAACAGCCTTCTTACAACTTACATAGAACTTCACGTGAAAGAGTAAACACAGGGTGAGCAAAATTAAATATTCCTTTCACTTTAAGACAAGCATCACAACATACATCCTTCCCACCAGACACAGATGTGGTAAGCTGTGTTGCCTACCTTAAGGGGTATAAAATATTTTGTAGACCACTTTTACTTTGCCCTACATTTCAGAGTCTTACGTCGTTATACTGCTGCTGACAAACAGCACCTTGTAGCCCAGACGTGAAGTGGTCTGCAGCGCAGACTGGAACCGATAGTCGTTAGTAAAAGAAACTGTGTTTCTTCATTTATTACGACGAAAGTAAAACTGACCTGAAGAACGTTTTCGTCGTTTTGTGACGAAGCAATGCAAATAGGAGTTCATTGGAAACTACAGAGTCATTTCAGCTGGATGGAGCAACATCATATTCTGCACATGCAACCTTCTCAAAGAGTGTGAGACACTCGACTGTACAAGGTCACCTGATCTCTCCCTCTCTACATTCAGCCTACTGGACACGTTGAAATGTTTGGTGTCCTCTGGTAATGCCACATGTAGCGGAAGAACTAGACAAGAATATAGAAGAAGCTATTGTAGCCATTCCTCAGTCAGTGCACCTGTGAGTGTCTCTTCTGAAAAGAGCCGCAGTCCTGTTTATTAGCTAGGATAATACACTCCTGAAAATGGAAAAAAGAACACATTGACACCGGTGTGTCAGACCCACCATACTTGCTCCGGACACTGCGAGAGGGCTGTACAAGCAATGATCACACACACGGCACAGCGGACACACCAGGAACCGCGGTGTTGGCCGTCGAATGGCGCTAGCTGCGCAGCATTTGTGCACCGCCGCCGTCAGTGTCAGCCTGTTTGCCGTGGCATACGGAGCTCCATCGCAGTCTTTAACACTGGTAGCATGCCGCGACAGCGTGGACGTGAACCGTATGTGCAGTTGACGGACTTTGAGCGAGGGCGTATAGTGGGCATGCGGGAGGCCGGGTGGACGTACCGCCGAATTGCTCAACACGTGGGGCGTGAGGTCTCCACAGTACATCGATGTTGTCGCCAGTGGTCGGCGGAAGGTGCACGTGCCCGTCGACCTGGGACCGGACCGCAGCGACGCACGGATGCACGCCAAGACCGTAGGATCCTACGCAGTGCCGTAGGGGACCGCACCGCCACTTCCCAGCAAATTAGGGACACTGTTGCTCCTGGGGTATCGGCGAGGACCATTCGCAACCGTCTCCATGAAGCTGGGCTACGGTCCCGCACACCGTTAGGCCGTCTTCCGCTCACGCCCCAACATCGTGCAGCCCGCCTCCAGTGGTGTCGCGACAGGCGTGAATGGAGGGACGAATGGAGACGTGTCGTCTTCAGCGATGAGAGTCGCTTCTGCCTTGGTGCCAATGATGGTCGTATGCGTGTTTGGCGCCGTGCAGGTGAGCGCCACAATCAGGACTGCATACGACCGAGGCACACACGGCCAACACCCGGCATCATGATGTGGGGAGCGATCTCCTACACTGGCCGTACACCACTGGTGATCGTCGAGGGGACACTGAATAGTGCACGGTACATCCAAACCGTTATCGAACCCATCGTTCTACCATTCCTACACCGGCAAGGGAACTTGCTGTTCCAACAGGACAATGCACGTCCGCATGTATCCCGTGCCACCCAACGTGCTCTAGAAGGTGTAAGTCAACTACCCTGGCCAGCAAGATCTCCGGATCTGTCCCCCATTGAGCATGTTTGGGAGTGGATGAAGCGTCGTCTCACGCGGTCTGCACGTCCAGCACGAACGCTGGTCCAACTGAGGCGCCAGGTGGAAATGGCATGGCAAGCCGTTCCACAGGACTACATCCAGCATCTCTACGATCGTCTCCATGGGAGAATAGCAGCCTGCATTGCTGCGAAAGGTGGATATACACTGTACTAGTGCCGACATTGTGCATGCTCTGTTGCCTGTGTCTATGTGCCTGTGGTTCTGTCAGTGTGATCATGTGATGTATCTGACCCCAGGAATGTGTCAATAATGTTTCCCCTTCCTGGGACAATGAATTCACGGTGTTCTTATTTCAATTTCCAGGAGTGTATATGTCAGTCGGACTTACCATTCGAGCCAATTTTGGCCATTCACTACCTGAGAATCCGTCATCAGTCTCCTTGGTTTGATGCGGCCTGCCACGAATTCCTCTTCTGTGCAAGTCCTCTCAGAGTTGCACTTGCAACCTATGTCCTCAGCTATTTGCTGGATGAATCACAACGTCTGCCTTTTCTTCCTCTACAGTTTTTACCCTCTACAACTCCCTCTAGTATCATGGAAGTTATTCAGTGACGTCCCAACAAATATACTGAGCCGTGGCTGGCTCGATTCATCCTTGTCTTGGGTTAAACCTTGGTTGCAGTCCTGTTTTATTTCTCCTGCGGTTATCGCAATAATGTTTTGCAGAAACAGCTTGCAGTACGCGCCTGTTACAGACGTCACCTGGGGCACTGTTTTCAGCTATGACTTCATTCATGTCACGCAAAGATCATCATCAGTTTCACTTTGGCAGCCGAATTTTTTCGGGCTTGGAAAGGCGAAACTGTTCCATTATAACGACTGAGATTGCAGTTCTGACTCAAAATCTCGTATCCAGGTTTCATCATGTGCAACAGTCCCCTTCAGAAACTGTTCTCCTTCTGTTCAACAACGTCGAAGCTCTTCTCACGCTACTCTTTTACGACCTAGTTTCTGCTCTTCACTCAGATCATGCGGAACCCATCCGGTTGCAAATTTTCTCATCTTTAACTTTTCAGTTACGATCCTGTAAACTGAAGTGAAAGATACTCTGGCTTCATATGCAATTTACTTACATGTTTTTCGTCGATCCTCTCTTAAAATGTCATTAACAATAACCTGAGAGGTGTTGTTTGTTGCAGTTGATGGCCTTCCACTTTTTGCTTTGTCCTCAGTGCTTACCCGACCTTCACGGAAACGGGTAGACTACAGTGATATTGTGCTACGGTCCACAACACCATTCCCACACACCTCTCTCAGGGCGTTACCGTTGGGATCTTTCCACGTAGTGATCCGATTTTGATGTAAGAACGATGGTCAGTACGTGTAATCCGACCTGGCTCGATATCAGCTTCCGTTTTAAAACTGAATTTCTCACGACACAGCCACACGAACCAGGAAAACATAAACGAACGTCAAGCCTGAAGTTTCATTAACAGCTGACGAAGGTCAGCTTAATCGCGCCAGCGTAATGGTTGCGCGTTCTGAGTGTACAAGTCTTTTGAAATTACCCTCGTAGTCCATGGTACATACCTCTGTGGGTGACGTGTTATGGTATCCACATGACAAATTTTCTAAATAGGACTTTGTCTCACACAGCTCAACATGATACGTCCAGTTTCATGACTTTTTTTGGCGCAAATGGAATTTTCTATACCGTTGCTGCATATTATGCAGGAGACAACCAGAGAGGAATAGTTGACGTGCGCAGTATGTGAGCCTGCATACTCCAACTCTTGCCAGTTAATTTTCATATAATGTATTTTGTTACTTTGTATAGAAAGGTACCACCTGTGGCACGGCGTTTTGAGAAATTCGGACGATAACAGAGTAGCTCAACGTATGACCATGGAGACGTTGAGGAATGGGGAAAAAGACTTGGGAAATACTGGATTGCATGATTTGAAAGCAGTGCTTGCATTCCGGAAGAGGCACACACAAAGGAGCACTCGATTCACAACTGAACAGTTCCGCACATTTCGCAGCCAACTTATTTCGTTCTGGCGAATCATACCCATGGTATCTTTATAATGTGATCATTTTACTTACGGATTAGGGAAGAAACGTACGTATTGAAAATTACCTGTTGGTTGAGAGTTGTATGCTGAAACTGTGTTTAACTAAATTTCTCGCTAACAAGCTGAAAACTGTCTGATTTCTAAACTTCCGATTGCAGATTCAAAATCGGCGTAACTACCGTAATTTTGAACATGAACTCATTTCTGAAAATTATTTTTTAGGAATGTGATTTTAATTGGTCTGAAATGCATCTGACTTTCTGTAAATAAGATTGCACGAAAGAATTATTCACAAGAATACGATTAACTATTACGTAGTTTAAATGTGCCATATTAGAACGACGCAAATGTTGAATGTACATGAAATTTCACTAACTGAAAGCCGTTTCCAACATTCTGTCGAAAATGTTCATATAGGCCCTACCAGATATTCTTTCCTTGTAACGGAAACTCGATTCTGCTCTAGTTTCACGGACACAATGATGAGCTGACATAAATCATTGTGTTGCAATTGGCCTTCTTATACTTCTTTCTCTTGAGTTGATGTTTTAGAAAATTAGTTTTTCGATTCTCTTTTCAAAATTGTTGATTGTTGTTCACGCAAAAGTGCAAGCCATGAAAATACAGATTTTAGCGAACATATTTCTCTGAGGAGCTGGGATATGCTTTGTGAAACGGTAAGGTGCGCATGTTATTTTGATTTTTGTAGGTTATCTATGCTCACATCAGAGAGACTGCAAGTTACGTTACTGTTAAACAATGTTTGGCCTTGTTGTGGCACAGTCCGTCTCTCTGCGCAGTGGTAAGTGATAGACGGATTCAGTAGTGCTGACTTGCGATTGTATCTGCTAGATGAAGAAAGATTTATTGTAACGGACGACAAGGATCAATATGATGTATATATTGGAAGGCAAAAAGAATACAAATTTTGAGTAATGTTATTAATTTTCGAAGAGAAGAAATCTGACGTAAGACTGCAGCACTGCGCAGCTAGTTTGTTCAGATTCAGATGTGTGTGAAATCTTATGGGACTTACTAAGGTCATCAGTCCCTAAGCTTACACACTACTTAACCTAAATTATCCTAAGGACAAACACACACACCCATGCCCGAGGGAGGACTCGAACCTCCGCTGGGACCAGCCGCACAATCCATGACTAGCTAGTTTGTTAGAATAATTATTGTTAACTAGTTAACTTGCCCACAGCTGAGACAAAGATCATCCCACTTCCCTGAGTCACACATTTCGATATCAGTTGATTAAGCTGTTTGGTTTTTATAGAAATTCTCTGTTAACATTGCGCCCTTTTCAAATCATTGTTCATTTTGTTAAGTGTAGTATTTGTTCAGACCAATGTTATGTGTGCAGACCACGTGAAAATTACTCTTTTTGTGAATACATACTTCATTCTAAAATCATTGTCTAGGAATAGTTACTCCATCCTGCCCACTGTTTAAAGAAGACATATCTGTACGCTTTACATCATTGCACCATATGGTATCCAACAGTCTGAGTATTGTTTGGAAATTTTACTTAAAAAATTGAAATCTAGCTTACCTGCTGGCTGTTTTCTATTGTGCTTTTGAGAAATCTGCAACAATGATGTCAAGGCAGGAGCTAGGTGGTTATTTTGGTTGCGGCTAGATAATTGTTTTACTTCAGTTGCGCATTTAATATAAAGACAAGCTGCGTTCAGACCAGTTACAGTTCAATTCAAAGTAGGTTCTGTTTAGTCAAAGGTTAGCATACGACTTTAAGATGGACAACAGTTCGTGGGTACGATAGTTTTGGTAACATGTAGATTTTTGTGTAGAGTCAGAGGTAAAGTTGAGCTAAATGTCTTACAGAGACACCTAGTAGGGAGCTTACAAAATATCTATAATGGAAGTACTTTGAAATTGTTTTAATGAGACAAAGGCAAACTCCAACTAATGCGAACAATCAGCATTCTCCCTTCCTGCACTGTCATACTCTATAACGTCTGCTTACACAGTATATTTCTGTCACAAAAATTTGATTTCTTGAATTTGTAATGTAGGGCCATTTAACTAATCTAAATGGGGGAGGGCTAATTACAATAATGAACACGTGATTTATATCTCTGCCTGTTTATAAATGCTTAGATATTTTTGCAAACAATGAAATATTTGCCCAGCAGCAACTACTGAACTCACTCTTGCGTATAAGAAATTCAAAATCAGTTACCTTTTTCTGAAGCGGTGTCTCTTTATCCAGATCTTACAAATCCTCCTTCATCCCCAGGTTATACATTATGGAACATCCTAGATAGGAATCTCTGTGCTTCACATCTGTTATCCAAGCTGGTCATTGCACTATAATAGAACACCCTGTCTCCTCGACTCAACAATTACTACTGGACAAGGCTGCAATTCGACCCCACTGTTACTAGTTAGCGACGTCTTTCTCAATAATGCAACCTCTGGAAACCAGAGACTGTGTATTTCTCATGTGTTCAGTAGGCAAAGATGTATGAAAGGACAGTATTTCGAATATACTTTCAGTTTTCATTACATTTGCTTTCAAAGGTGCACCAAGTGGTAAAATACCAAATTAACTACGATTTACTAGCATTTCATTTAGTGCAAAAACCTTTCACGATGCACAGGATAATATCAGCAGAAATCAGAACGAGAAGGTTAAGATTTTGGTGACATGTGTGATTAAGATGGATATGGATAGAATGACGAAAAGAGTATGGGAAACAACGGGGAAGACAAGAGGAAAGGCAGGAACCAAGCCAGTTGTGTAACTTAGAGAGGATTGGAAGGAAAGGCAAATTGGGGAGGCAAGTACACACCGACCAGTATGCCAGAGATCAACTACAGACAGGAGGACGACGGTTCAATCCCGTCTCCGGCCATCCTGATTTAGGTTTTCCGTGATTTCCCTAAATCGCTTCAGGCAAATGCCGGGATGGTTCCTTTGAAAGGGCACGGCCGATTTCCTTCCCCATCCTTCCCTCACCCGAGCTTGCGCTCCGTCTCTAATGACCTCGTTGTCGACGGGACGTTAAACACTAATCTCCTTCTCCTCCTCCTCAACTACAGGGAGGGAAACGGATAGTGAGTAACCAGTGGAGAAGCTATGAAGATCTGAAGATCTTGGAAGAAAAGCGGGAGAGAAGAGGAGAAAGGAGGAAAAGGTTCTGGGAGGAAAAGAGAAAAACGCAATCCTTTGAAGGTCCTACTGATGCGTTAACCGAAGAAGACAGTAAATATCGGTGTCTACATTTGGTGTAACAAGAACCTGAAGCTTTAGCCATATGTTTCACCTCTCAGTTGAGCGAAGATGCAGTAGCTGACACGTAACGTCATGAAGTGGAGTGAGGAACGACAGAAGTTGTTAAACTTACACGGATCGTGAGAAATTACGCAAAATAAACAGTTTTGTAACTCCATTGACAGCTATGGTAGATGAAGGATTTACCATCGGGACTGCTCGCCAGAACTCACATTTTCATTCATTAATTATTATACCAGACTTTCGTAAACATCGCAGCACATCATCTGCCGTAATAAAGGTAACAGATGACTTGAAGTTTTCCATGGGTGTACCAGAGGCAACAATAATGTGCTTCTTAGATTTCAGCAATCCCTATGACACAGTCGACTACGACATTTTACTTGTGAAACTTTGCTGCCTAAATTTCTCGACGATTTCAGTGAATTGGTTTCGTTTACACCTAATGTCTCACCAGCAATGCCATAAAGTCACGATGGAGACAGGTATTATCCGGCGTCCCCCAGGTGTCGGTATGAGATCCTATACTCTTTCCTTTGTACGTAAATGATGTATCATCAGATTTTTTCCTGCTGCTAATACCACGTGTGCGCTAATGATCTCCAGTTGTGTCTAAATGCAAAATCCATAAACCTGAAGACAGCTTTCGTGAATCTCAATACCGACCTATGTGAACTATTAAAATGCGGCAGGCATTAAACGGCACAAATATCAACTTCCCTCCTTTAGTAAAGAGTCTAGGTGTTATATCCTAGCCAGTAATGCCACCCGAGCCCGCTGCCAAAAGGTTGGCAGCATCAAAGTCCGGACGCCGTCCGCATAAGCAGCGCCAGCGAGACAGGAAATCGCCGCAAGTCTGCGCGCGCCACCGCTGGCTTCTGGTTTCTTAAGAGCTGGAGTCGCGAGCGCTATGACAGTTCTGTATTCGCCGCTCAGTTGTATACTCGCCACCGAATTGTGTACTTGCTAGTCAGTTGTGTGTTCATCGCAGCAGATTTGTTGTTTGTCGTCAGCCGACGCTGACCTAGCCGCTCCGACTCGAACTAGACAGATTTCTGTAGACACGGAGTTCACTACTGTGTTCCTGTATCTTCGTTAATAAAGATAAGTACCGACTTTTATTTAATCAGAGTGTTTGGGTTTTCATCTTTCTGTTCACTGTTCCAGCGGACCGGTCGGCCCGCTATTAAAAGTGTGGCGGTGACTTCGTAAGCCGTTTCTACAGCGAATTGTTTGTCGCTACGAACGCCGCCACAAAATTGGCGACGAGGGCTTCCGAACTCGTGTGCAGGGCTGGTTCAACTTGTTTCTGGTTATGCTAATTATAGCGATAAAATTTTGGGGGCTGGTTTAATTTGTGTTCACTATGTCTGCCGAATTACAACAGTTGATCTTGTTACAGAGTCAGCAAATACAAAGTCTGGTGGAAGCAATCGCCAAACAAGCGGCTAATCCTCCAACACAACAGGAACAAGCACAGGCAGCACCACCTTTCCGTGCTTTTGATGCATCAAGAGAAGAATGGCGAGAATATTTCGCGCAGTTGCAGGCGCACATGACAGTCTACAAAATCACGGGTACTGAGCGGCAGCTTTATTTAATTTCCCCTGCAGGCGTGGAAGTCTATCGACTACTTTGTAAGTTGTTCCCGGAATCCAAGCCAGAAGCTTTAGACTATGACGTTGTTGTTAACAAGCTTGCTGAGTATTTCGAGTCGCGAGTTCACGTGGCAGCAGCCAGATTCAAGTTCTTCAGATTAAAGAAACTGCCACATCAATCTAATAAACAGTGGTTAACAGATTTACGGGGCCTCACCCGTCAGTGCCGATTTAATTGAGTGTGTGGAGCTTCCTACAGTGATGTCATGTTACGAGACGCTATTACTCAAAACATTGCAGATTCTCGTATTCGTGCTGCTATCTTAAAGTTGCCTGACCCGTCATTAGAGACTGTGATGAACATTATTGAAGCCCAAGATACTTTTGACTATGCTGAGTGTGAGTTAGATCAGCCATGTATTTCTCAAATTGCCTGTGCTAAGCAAGTTATGTCACGCCCGCGGCCCCACCGGCAGAGTCAGACTGTAAACACTAGCCGGCCGCGTCATGTTAAACACATTCGTCAGCCGCGTGTGCAAAATGATAGAGTTAAGTCTTGCCCTAAGTGTGTTCTTGCTCATCCTCGTGAACGTTGCCCGTTAAGAAACGCGGTTTGTCACTTTTGTCAAAGGAAAGGACACATCCAGACTGTTTGTTTGCGTAAACGCAAGAACAATTCTAGTGCTGCCCAGCCCATGGATATTCATGTTCTTCAAAGCCAGCCCGCCCAGAAGGTCGCGTTTAAAGACTCTTCCACGGTTCGTGTGGGTAATAAACTTGTTCGCAATAAGCCACCCACCCAGCCCTCTGCTGTGCGACCCAAGCGTAATTCAAACGCTGTAAAAAGTAATGTACAGACTGCAAGTGAAGCGGGAGTTGCTGTTCCACCCGCCCAACCCACGAGTTGTCGTAAGCAGCGAACACGCGCTAACCGCGCTGATTTTGTGTCTTCCGCCTCCGCTGCACCGATCCAGAGACAGTGTAATAAACTATTTGTGAAGCTACGCATCCAGGATAAGACCTTCAATTTTCAATTAGACACTGGTGCGTCTGTGACTCTCATAAATAGTGCTACGTATGCGGCTGTCGGCCGCCCTAAACTTTCAGCGGCAAAACATTCTTTGGCCACTTCTAGTGGAGAACAAATTCCTGTGTTAGGTGTATGTAGCGTGCCAGCCACATTCCGTGGCAATACAAAAACAGTTTCATTCACAGTGCTCCGCGCTACAGACAGTGTAAACATTTTCGGATTAGACTGTTTTGACTTGTTTGGCCTGTCTATCCAAGACAATGTGTTGCAAATTAATTCTGTTGTTGTTCCTCAAGACAGCATAACCGATTTGTGTAAACAATACAGTGACATATTTAAAGACGAACTAGGTTGTGCTGCGAACTTTGCCGCTCATATTACGTTAAAAGATAATGCTCAGCCTCGATTTTCTCGTGCTCGTCCAGTGCCTCACGCCCTCCGGGCACCTGTAGCAGATGAACTTCGTCGTTGGCAAAACAACGGTGTTATTCAACCCGTTTCAGCGAGCCAGTGGGCTTCTCCCTTGGTTATTATAAAGAAACCGTCTGGCAAGTTACGTTTATGTGCTGATTTTAAGTCGACAGTTAATCCTCAGACCGTCATTGATTCTTTTCCTTTGCCTAGACCGGACGAGCTGATGGATAAGTTAGGGGAAGCTCGTTTCTTTTCCAAAATTGATCTCCGTGAAGCATATTTGCAATTGCCCCTCGACGAGCAATCACAACAGTATTTTGTCATAAACACGTCGTTGGGGTTGTTCCGTTTTCTGCGTTTGCCTTTTGGTTGTGCGTCAGCTCCAGCTGTTTTTCAGCGTTTTTTGTCACAACTTCTGGCTAATGTGCCATCGTGTTGCAACTATTTAGACGATATTGTTGTGTCCGGTCGGACGCCTGCTGAACATTTCCGTAATTTGGAGTGTTTGTTTACAGTGTTGTCTCAGGCAGGCCTACGTTGCAACATCGATAAATGTTCATTTTTCCTTACGGAGATGGAGTATCTGGCACATGTTATTAATGCTCAAGGCATTCATCCCTCCCAGTCACATTTAGCAGCTATTCGTGATTTGCCCGCCCCTCGCAATCTGCATGAATTGCAAGCAGTTCTTGGCAAATTGACATATTATATTAGGTTTATACCTAATGCATCACAGATTGCTGCACCGTTGCATCGTCTCCGCCGTAAGAATGTTCCGTTTGTGTGGTCAGCTGATTGCCAATCAGCCTTTCAGCAGCTTAAAGAGGCTTTATTGAATGATCGTTGTCTGGTCCATTACGACCCTAACAAGCCTCTGGTGTTAGCTTGTGATGCCTCTTCTTTCGGCCTCGGTGCTGTGTTGTCTCACCGAGTCGGTAACACCGAACGTCCTATTGCGTTCGCATCTAAATTGCTAAACAAAGCTCAGTGTAATTATAGCCAATTGGACAAGGAAGCGTTGGCTATTGTGTTCGGTGTCACAAAATTCCATCACTACCTCTATGGTAGACCATTCTATTTAGTAACAGATCACAAGCCCCTGACGTCACTGTTTCATCCGTCTAAACCAGTTCCTCAGCGGACAGCTCAGAGACTACAACGTTGGGCTCTTTTGTTATCACAATACCAGTATGAGATACTGTATCGCCCTACAGCTCAGCATGCAAACGCTGACGCGCTTTCTAGATTCCCGATTGCTGCGGATGATGTCTTCGATTCCTCTGACGACTCTTGCCATCAGATTGACGCCGATGAGCATCAATCCCTCCGGGATTTTCCGATTGATTATCGTCAGGTGGCACGTGAGACAGCTACGGATCCTCATCTGAGTTTACTATTACGTTTTGTTCAACGTGGTTGGCCGTCCAAGGCAAAGGACATATCGGATCCTGTGGTTCGTCGCTATTATCCGCAACGTCATCTGTTGTCTGTTTCGCACGGAGTTTTGCTGTTACGCACCGAGAATGGCCAGCTTCGTGTAGTGGTTCCCCAAGTGCTCCAATCCAAGGTCCTCGACTTGTTGCATCAAGGTCATTGGGGAGTGGTCCGCACCAAGCAGCTTGCCCGCCGTCATTGTACATGGATCGGCATTGGTAAGCAGATTACGCAGATGTCTACAGATTGTTCGACGTGTGCCGAACACCAAGCTGCTCCGCCTCAACGCTATTTTGAGTGGCCACGCCCTGCCGGTCCCTGGCAGCGAGTACATATTGATTTCGCTGGTCCATATTGGCATTCTCGTTGGCTCATCGTGATAGATGCATTTAGTAATTTTCCGTTTGTTGTGCCCATGCAGTCTACAACGTCTGCACAAACTATACAGGCGTTGACTTCAATTTTTTGTATTGAGGGTCTTCCAGAAGTTTTAGTGTCTGACAATGGTCCACAATTTACCTCTGCTGAATTTGAAGGTTTTTGTTCTGCCAATGGCATTCGCCATGTTCTTACTCCGCCGTTCCACCCTCAATCGAATGGTGCAGCGGAACGTTTTGTACGCACATTCAAGGATCATATGGACCGCCTTCGTGCTACGCACTCTCGTCAGCAGGCCCTCATCACGTTCCTGTCGTCGTACCGGACCACGCCACGCGACGGCCCTTCGCCTGCGGAGCTTCTCCACGGCCGTCGTCATCGCACCCTACTACGGTTGTTGCACCCCCCGGATCGACCCGCCGCTTCTGAGCATCGCACGCGTTTTCAGCGCAACGACGCCGTTTTTTTTCAGAGTTTATCACGGTCGCCGTCGTTGGGAACGTGGTACCGTGATAAGTGTCCAGGGTCGCGGTTTTTATACTGTTCAAGGTGCTACTGGGGTGCACAGGAGGCATCAGAACCAGTTGCGCCGCGCTGGCCGCCCGGATTCTGCCGCTCTTTCTGTGTCCACAGATTTGGTCCGCGGCGGGTTCCAGCCGCGCCTTCCGACTTCGCTGCCGCCCCCAGGGCAGCGGCAGCAGCCGTCGCCGCTACCACGCCGACAGCCCGTCCCGTTGACGCCTCCCGCGCAGCTTCATCCGGGAGCGCCCCAGGTGGTCGCTCCGGCGCCTGCGGTCCCTCTCCAGTCGCCACCGCCTTCGGAGCTGATGGACGTCGACCCCTCAGCCGGGCCGCCTTCCCAAGCGGTGGCTGTGCAGCCTGTCCTGCAGCCGCTTTCCTTGGGCACCCCCAAGGAGTCTGACACCGCAGCGCCTAGTCCGGCGCCCACTCAGCAGCCGTCGACGCAGCGTCAGGAGACGCTGCCTCTCTTCGTGGGTCCCGACGCCCCGTCGCGTCCAGTACCAGAAGCTGCGCCCGTGGTCACAGGCGTGCACCCTGACCTCGGTTTTCAGTCGGTGTTTCCCGAGGCCCCGCGCAGCCAATGCTGGGGTGCGGACCGGGGACTGCCACCGACAACAGTCTCCGCCCCGGTCTCTTCTGCTACGCCTGCGGCCAGACCCCTCCCCCGCCGTCGACGCTCGCCACGTCATTATTCAACGACGGTGCGGCGATTTGGGGGGGGGGGGGAGGAGTGTTATATCCTAGCCAGTAATGCCACCCGAGCCCGCTGCCAAAAGGTTGGCAGCATCAAAGTCCGGACGCCGTCCGCATAAGCAGCGCCAGCGAGACAGGAAATCGCCGCAAGTCTGCGCGCGCCACCGCTGGCTTCTGGTTTCTTAAGAGCTGGAGTCGCGAGCGCTATGACAGTTCTGTATTCGCCGCTCAGTTGTATACTCGCCACCGAATTGTGTACTTGCTAGTCAGTTGTGTGTTCATCGCAGCAGATTTGTTGTTTGTCGTCAGCCGACGCTGACCTAGCCGCTCCGACTCGAACTAGACAGATTTCTGTAGACACGGAGTTCACTACTGTGTTCCTGTATCTTCGTTAATAAAGATAAGTACCGACTTTTATTTAATCAGAGTGTTTGGGTTTTCATCTTTCTGTTCACTGTTCCAGCGGACCGGTCGGCCCGCTATTAAAAGTGTGGCGGTGACTTCGTAAGCCGTTTCTACAGCGAATTGTTTGTCGCTACGAACGCCGCCACAAAATTGGCGACGAGGGCTTCCGAACTCGTGTGCAGGGCTGGTTCAACTTGTTTCTGGTTATGCTAATTATAGCGATAAAATTTTGGGGGCTGGTTTAATTTGTGTTCACTATGTCTGCCGAATTACAACAGTTGATCTTGTTACAGAGTCAGCAAATACAAAGTCTGGTGGAAGCAATCGCCAAACAAGCGGCTAATCCTCCAACACAACAGGAACAAGCACAGGCAGCACCACCTTTCCGTGCTTTTGATGCATCAAGAGAAGAATGGCGAGAATATTTCGCGCAGTTGCAGGCGCACATGACAGTCTACAAAATCACGGGTACTGAGCGGCAGCTTTATTTAATTTCCCCTGCAGGCGTGGAAGTCTATCGACTACTTTGTAAGTTGTTCCCGGAATCCAAGCCAGAAGCTTTAGACTATGACGTTGTTGTTAACAAGCTTGCTGAGTATTTCGAGTCGCGAGTTCACGTGGCAGCAGCCAGATTCAAGTTCTTCAGATTAAAGAAACTGCCACATCAATCTAATAAACAGTGGTTAACAGATTTACGGGGCCTCACCCGTCAGTGCCGATTTAATTGAGTGTGTGGAGCTTCCTACAGTGATGTCATGTTACGAGACGCTATTACTCAAAACATTGCAGATTCTCGTATTCGTGCTGCTATCTTAAAGTTGCCTGACCCGTCATTAGAGACTGTGATGAACATTATTGAAGCCCAAGATACTTTTGACTATGCTGAGTGTGAGTTAGATCAGCCATGTATTTCTCAAATTGCCTGTGCTAAGCAAGTTATGTCACGCCCGCGGCCCCACCGGCAGAGTCAGACTGTAAACACTAGCCGGCCGCGTCATGTTAAACACATTCGTCAGCCGCGTGTGCAAAATGATAGAGTTAAGTCTTGCCCTAAGTGTGTTCTTGCTCATCCTCGTGAACGTTGCCCGTTAAGAAACGCGGTTTGTCACTTTTGTCAAAGGAAAGGACACATCCAGACTGTTTGTTTGCGTAAACGCAAGAACAATTCTAGTGCTGCCCAGCCCATGGATATTCATGTTCTTCAAAGCCAGCCCGCCCAGAAGGTCGCGTTTAAAGACTCTTCCACGGTTCGTGTGGGTAATAAACTTGTTCGCAATAAGCCACCCACCCAGCCCTCTGCTGTGCGACCCAAGCGTAATTCAAACGCTGTAAAAAGTAATGTACAGACTGCAAGTGAAGCGGGAGTTGCTGTTCCACCCGCCCAACCCACGAGTTGTCGTAAGCAGCGAACACGCGCTAACCGCGCTGATTTTGTGTCTTCCGCCTCCGCTGCACCGATCCAGAGACAGTGTAATAAACTATTTGTGAAGCTACGCATCCAGGATAAGACCTTCAATTTTCAATTAGACACTGGTGCGTCTGTGACTCTCATAAATAGTGCTACGTATGCGGCTGTCGGCCGCCCTAAACTTTCAGCGGCAAAACATTCTTTGGCCACTTCTAGTGGAGAACAAATTCCTGTGTTAGGTGTATGTAGCGTGCCAGCCACATTCCGTGGCAATACAAAAACAGTTTCATTCACAGTGCTCCGCGCTACAGACAGTGTAAACATTTTCGGATTAGACTGTTTTGACTTGTTTGGCCTGTCTATCCAAGACAATGTGTTGCAAATTAATTCTGTTGTTGTTCCTCAAGACAGCATAACCGATTTGTGTAAACAATACAGTGACATATTTAAAGACGAACTAGGTTGTGCTGCGAACTTTGCCGCTCATATTACGTTAAAAGATAATGCTCAGCCTCGATTTTCTCGTGCTCGTCCAGTGCCTCACGCCCTCCGGGCACCTGTAGCAGATGAACTTCGTCGTTGGCAAAACAACGGTGTTATTCAACCCGTTTCAGCGAGCCAGTGGGCTTCTCCCTTGGTTATTATAAAGAAACCGTCTGGCAAGTTACGTTTATGTGCTGATTTTAAGTCGACAGTTAATCCTCAGACCGTCATTGATTCTTTTCCTTTGCCTAGACCGGACGAGCTGATGGATAAGTTAGGGGAAGCTCGTTTCTTTTCCAAAATTGATCTCCGTGAAGCATATTTGCAATTGCCCCTCGACGAGCAATCACAACAGTATTTTGTCATAAACACGTCGTTGGGGTTGTTCCGTTTTCTGCGTTTGCCTTTTGGTTGTGCGTCAGCTCCAGCTGTTTTTCAGCGTTTTTTGTCACAACTTCTGGCTAATGTGCCATCGTGTTGCAACTATTTAGACGATATTGTTGTGTCCGGTCGGACGCCTGCTGAACATTTCCGTAATTTGGAGTGTTTGTTTACAGTGTTGTCTCAGGCAGGCCTACGTTGCAACATCGATAAATGTTCATTTTTCCTTACGGAGATGGAGTATCTGGCACATGTTATTAATGCTCAAGGCATTCATCCCTCCCAGTCACATTTAGCAGCTATTCGTGATTTGCCCGCCCCTCGCAATCTGCATGAATTGCAAGCAGTTCTTGGCAAATTGACATATTATATTAGGTTTATACCTAATGCATCACAGATTGCTGCACCGTTGCATCGTCTCCGCCGTAAGAATGTTCCGTTTGTGTGGTCAGCTGATTGCCAATCAGCCTTTCAGCAGCTTAAAGAGGCTTTATTGAATGATCGTTGTCTGGTCCATTACGACCCTAACAAGCCTCTGGTGTTAGCTTGTGATGCCTCTTCTTTCGGCCTCGGTGCTGTGTTGTCTCACCGAGTCGGTAACACCGAACGTCCTATTGCGTTCGCATCTAAATTGCTAAACAAAGCTCAGTGTAATTATAGCCAATTGGACAAGGAAGCGTTGGCTATTGTGTTCGGTGTCACAAAATTCCATCACTACCTCTATGGTAGACCATTCTATTTAGTAACAGATCACAAGCCCCTGACGTCACTGTTTCATCCGTCTAAACCAGTTCCTCAGCGGACAGCTCAGAGACTACAACGTTGGGCTCTTTTGTTATCACAATACCAGTATGAGATACTGTATCGCCCTACAGCTCAGCATGCAAACGCTGACGCGCTTTCTAGATTCCCGATTGCTGCGGATGATGTCTTCGATTCCTCTGACGACTCTTGCCATCAGATTGACGCCGATGAGCATCAATCCCTCCGGGATTTTCCGATTGATTATCGTCAGGTGGCACGTGAGACAGCTACGGATCCTCATCTGAGTTTACTATTACGTTTTGTTCAACGTGGTTGGCCGTCCAAGGCAAAGGACATATCGGATCCTGTGGTTCGTCGCTATTATCCGCAACGTCATCTGTTGTCTGTTTCGCACGGAGTTTTGCTGTTACGCACCGAGAATGGCCAGCTTCGTGTAGTGGTTCCCCAAGTGCTCCAATCCAAGGTCCTCGACTTGTTGCATCAAGGTCATTGGGGAGTGGTCCGCACCAAGCAGCTTGCCCGCCGTCATTGTACATGGATCGGCATTGGTAAGCAGATTACGCAGATGTCTACAGATTGTTCGACGTGTGCCGAACACCAAGCTGCTCCGCCTCAACGCTATTTTGAGTGGCCACGCCCTGCCGGTCCCTGGCAGCGAGTACATATTGATTTCGCTGGTCCATATTGGCATTCTCGTTGGCTCATCGTGATAGATGCATTTAGTAATTTTCCGTTTGTTGTGCCCATGCAGTCTACAACGTCTGCACAAACTATACAGGCGTTGACTTCAATTTTTTGTATTGAGGGTCTTCCAGAAGTTTTAGTGTCTGACAATGGTCCACAATTTACCTCTGCTGAATTTGAAGGTTTTTGTTCTGCCAATGGCATTCGCCATGTTCTTACTCCGCCGTTCCACCCTCAATCGAATGGTGCAGCGGAACGTTTTGTACGCACATTCAAGGATCATATGGACCGCCTTCGTGCTACGCACTCTCGTCAGCAGGCCCTCATCACGTTCCTGTCGTCGTACCGGACCACGCCACGCGACGGCCCTTCGCCTGCGGAGCTTCTCCACGGCCGTCGTCATCGCACCCTACTACGGTTGTTGCACCCCCCGGATCGACCCGCCGCTTCTGAGCATCGCACGCGTTTTCAGCGCAACGACGCCGTTTTTTTTTTCAGAGTTTATCACGGTCGCCGTCGTTGGGAACGTGGTACCGTGATAAGTGTCCAGGGTCGCGGTTTTTATACTGTTCAAGGTGCTACTGGGGTGCACAGGAGGCATCAGAACCAGTTGCGCCGCGCTGGCCGCCCGGATTCTGCCGCTCTTTCTGTGTCCACAGATTTGGTCCGCGGCGGGTTCCAGCCGCGCCTTCCGACTTCGCTGCCGCCCCCAGGGCAGCGGCAGCAGCCGTCGCCGCTACCACGCCGACAGCCCGTCCCGTTGACGCCTCCCGCGCAGCTTCATCCGGGAGCGCCCCAGGTGGTCGCTCCGGCGCCTGCGGTCCCTCTCCAGTCGCCACCGCCTTCGGAGCTGATGGACGTCGACCCCTCAGCCGGGCCGCCTTCCCAAGCGGTGGCTGTGCAGCCTGTCCTGCAGCCGCTTTCCTTGGGCACCCCCAAGGAGTCTGACACCGCAGCGCCTTGTCCGGCGCCCACTCAGCAGCCGTCGACGCAGCGTCAGGAGACGCTGCCTCTCTTCGTGGGTCCCGACGCCCCGTCGCGTCCAGTACCAGAAGCTGCGCCCGTGGTCACAGGCGTGCACCCTGACCTCGGTTTTCAGTCGGTGTTTCCCGAGGCCCCGCGCAGCCAATGCTGGGGTGCGGACCGGGGACTGCCACCGACAACAGTCTCCGCCCCGGTCTCTTCTGCTACGCCTGCGGCCAGACCCCTCCCCCGCCGTCGACGCTCGCCACGTCATTATTCAACGACGGTGCGGCGATTTGGGGGGGGGGGGGAGGAGTGTTATATCCTAGCCAGTAATGCCACCCGAGCCCGCTGCCAAAAGGTTGGCAGCATCAAAGTCCGGACGCCGTCCGCATAAGCAGCGCCAGCGAGACAGGAAATCGCCGCAAGTCTGCGCGCGCCACCGCTGGCTTCTGGTTTCTTAAGAGCTGGAGTCGCGAGCGCTATGACAGTTCTGTATTCGCCGCTCAGTTGTATACTCGCCACCGAATTGTGTACTTGCTAGTCAGTTGTGTGTTCATCGCAGCAGATTTGTTGTTTGTCGTCAGCCGACGCTGACCTAGCCGCTCCGACTCGAACTAGACAGATTTCTGTAGACACGGAGTTCACTACTGTGTTCCTGTATCTTCGTTAATAAAGATAAGTACCGACTTTTATTTAATCAGAGTGTTTGGGTTTTCATCTTTCTGTTCACTGTTCCAGCGGACCGGTCGGCCCGCTATTAAAAGTGTGGCGGTGACTTCGTAAGCCGTTTCTACAGCGAATTGTTTGTCGCTACGAACGCCGCCACAAAACTAGGAGTAATAACAGATGAAAATCTAAACTGGATAGAGCACCTAAATGCAATTTGCAAAAAGACATCAGCATCTCCCCACGCCATTAAAAAATATAAAAAGCTCTTCCCTCTTGAACTGAAAAAGAAATTTATACAAACACTTTTACTCTAAATTATTGATTACAGTGGTGTCATCCTGCAATTCCTTTCTCAGGAAAGCTCACGGCGTTTGGAACTGGTTACGAATGCATGTGTTCGTTATATCTGTGATGTTGGACTCTTTGATCTCATTTCAGCATCAGATGCATAGCTATGCTGCCTCCGTGCAGAAGGTTTTCATACCCTCCGTTTTCTCTGCTGTCTCATCAACGAACACTCTCATATACCTCTTCGGCCTTAACGCTCTCGCCCGAACAGCACCGCAGAAACACCAGTTCGCATCAGAGCATAATCCTTTCTGTCCCATCCCATCGTTCAGCCACTTTCTCAAAGTCTTTCTCAGTCGCAGAAACCCGACTTTGCAATAAATTTCCGCATTATATTAGAGAGTTGAATAATATCTCCAGCTTCAGAAGGCACTTAATGAAGTATCTATTAAAACAACAAAATGATTCTCATTGTCCCTGTACACCCATTATCCTTGTACATCCCTCCTTGCAATCTGATAATCCTCGTTTACAACTAACCTTATTCAGTGTTGTCCCCTTAAATTTCCTTCTACATCTACATCTACATCCATACTCCGCAAGCAAAATGACGGTGTGTGGCGGAGGGTACCTTGAGTACCTATATCGGTTCTCCACTTATTCCAGTCTCGTATTGTTCCTGGAAAGAAAGTTTGTCGGTATGCCTCTGTGTGGGCTCTAATCTCTCTGATTTTATCCTCATGGTCTCTTCGCGAGATATACGTAAGAGGGAGCAATATACTGCTTGACTCCTCGGTGAAGGTATGTTCTCGAAACTTCTACAAAACCCCGTACCGAGCTACTGAGCGTCTCTCTTGCAGAGTCGTCCACTGGAGTTTATCTGTCATCTCCGTAACGCTTTCGCGATTACTAAATGATCTTATAACGAAGCGCGCTGCTCTCCGTTGGATCTTCTCTATCTCTTCTATTACCCCTATCTGGTACGGATGCCACACCGGTCAGCGGTATTCAAGCAGTGGGCGAACAAGTGCACTGTAACCTGCTTCCTTTGTTTTCGGACTGCATTTCCTTAAGATTCTTCCAATGAATCTCAGTCTGGCATCTGCTTTACGGACGATTAATTTTATATGGTTATTCCATTTTAAATCACTCCTAATGCGTACTCCCAGATAATTTATGGAATTAACTGCTTCCAGTTGCTGACATGCTATATTATAGCTAAATGATAAAGGATATTTCTTTCTATGTATTCGCAGCACATTACACTCGTCTACATTGAGATTCAATTGCCATCCCCTGCGGCATGCGTCAATTCGTTGCAGATCCTCTTGCATTTCAGTACAATTTTCCTTTCCTAAGAACTCGCTATATCATAAAACACCTATTTTGTACGGCTATAAATTCTTCTTATACCTGCAACTATAATTATTCTCATAATTTTCAATATTATTATTATTAGTACTACTATTATCACTATCAGTGGCAGTAGCTGCAATAATACAAGTACTGGCAGTATTAACTTAATTACTTCGTAGTTAGTATAACTTACTCGCGATGCCACTTCAGACACTCAAACCATTTTAATATTAGTTGTCATATTAAAATGGTTATTTCTTAAGTAACTATGATGTAAGAAGGATACTACATGTGTCAGACCCTGGTCTGATGTAAGAGACGGCCTGATGGCCCTAATCAGACGATATTAAATGAGTAAATAAAACAAATGTAATGCAGATTTTGTTTATAATAGTGTGGAGCCTGCTCTCAGTACTGAGCCGTAACTAAGCAGTCAAAATACCAGTTTATTATCAACTTTTGGGCAAAATTTGAGTAACCAGAATGCGCAGGATTAGTTCGTATATCATCGGCTTCGCACCGAATGACGCACTAGTTAAGCGGTTCACGCTACACAGTTCGGTCATGTAAGGAATAGCTGAACTGTTCGGTTGAGTGGATTTCAGTGTCCGTCTAACATCTCGAATCTGTGACCAATGAAGAGTATAACTGAGCTTAGGAAAGTGTAACTTACATTGTGAATTGTTAACAATGAAATGTTAACAACATTTACTAATGATCAATAACTTATTTGATTATTGAGGCATATGCATTACAGCGGTATATTATTGACCAGTTTTCTACTTCGTCTGATGCATATATATATATATAAGATATAAGATGAACATCAACAAAAGCAAAACGAGGATAATGGAATGTAGTCAAATTAAATCGGGTAATGCTGAGGGAATTAAATTAGGAAATGAGACACTTAAAGTAGTAAAGGAGTTTTGCTATTTAGGGAGTAAAATAACTGATGATGGTCGAAGTAGAGAGGATATAAAATGTAGACTGGCAATGGCAAGGAAATCGTTTCTGAAGAAGAGAAATTTGTTAACGTCGAGTATAGATTTAAGTGTCAGGAAGTTGTTTCTGAAAGTATTTGTATGGAGTGTAGCCATGTATGGAAGTGAAACATGGACTATAACTAGTTTGGACAAGAAGAGAATAGAAGCTTTCGAAATGTGGTGCTACAGAAGAATGCTGAAGATAAGGTGGGTAGATCACGTAACTAATGAGGAGGTATTGAATAGGATTGGGGAGAAGAGGAGTTTGTGGCACAACTTGACTAGAAGAATGGATCGGTTGGTAGGACATGTTTTGAGGCATCAAGGGATCACAAATTTAGCATTGGAGGGCAGCGTGGAGGGTAAAAATCGTAGAGGGAGACCAAGAGATGAATACACTAAGCAGATTCAGAAGGATGTAGGTTGCAGTAGGTACTGGGAGATGAAGAAGCTTGCACAGGATAGAGTAGCATGGAGAGCTGCATCAGACCAGTCTCAGGACTGAAGACCACAA
Organism: Schistocerca nitens; assembly: GCF_023898315.1. Classification (NCBI taxonomy): domain Eukaryota; kingdom Metazoa; phylum Arthropoda; class Insecta; order Orthoptera; family Acrididae; genus Schistocerca; species Schistocerca nitens. The sequence goes on from NC_064620.1 coordinate 527,816,994, forward strand.
CAACAACAACAGCAACAACTGATGCATTGTGCAGAATAAAAAATAGATGGAATCCCACATACTTCGGAACTTATTACTTGACTAAGAGACAGGCTTAGTCAATTCGTAACGGTTCCTTTGCAGCCTCGCAGCAGACAGAAAAAGCAGGGTACTCGAGATCGTTGCTAGTTCTGTCCTGGGACGATATCATCACGAGAAGACGCCAGTGTGGTGGACATTTAAAGGATTCTGTATCTTTGACGCGGCGAGATGCAACTAGTCCCTTCGCACGTGCTGGTACTCCAGGACAAAGGGAGACAGCGACGGGGCGCCGGTGGTGACAAAGGAAGGGGCTTACGTCATAAACAGTCGCGACGTGTAATTGACACGTTTGCGAGGGTCCCCGTAAACTTTACACAAAGCAGTAAGGAAACCCAGATAACTTGCCAGTGTGTTTGTTTGTCTAAATTCGATTAAACAGTTTTCGGCAGTTTAGTTTTTGAGCAATCGATCGTCTATTACAACGCAAATTCTGATCGCAATAGCATGTTTGCGACAAGGATTTTATTTATTTATTTACCCATATTCAGTGTAACAAAGTTATGTCCGATGATCTTCGTCACCAATAAATGTGACCACGGCGGTCGATCTTTCGTTCGGGAATGTTCCTTCCACCTGACGTTTCGCCTCTTTGCTGGAATTTCCAAGGGGTCAGCAACAACGAAAGCGTAGCCCAGTCTTTCAGTTAAAGGCTACTTTCACAGCCCTGCACACATAGTCCCTTCGTGACATTCCCGAAATGCAGCAGGATCAGTTAACTAACTGTTAATTACATGACACGAACAGACTCAAACTTCACGTCATAAACTAGTTGCCTGTGTGCTAGTAATCTGTTCCAAACTTGCTCCTCACGCGGCTTTCGACGGTAACTCCAAATAGCTGTAACTACATACGTGTCAGAAACAGGCACCACGTTTCTCAGATTTTCTACTCGTAACTCTCCGTCCAATCGTCTGCGTAAATATTAAATCTTATTAAATCTGAAACGTATAGAGGTGACAGTACCAAACAATGCTGCGATACTGGTGTTCCATTTTTATCTTTGTGGAAGTTAATAATTGTCTGCAGTAGTCTTTTACACTGTAGGCTAGCTGTTCATCTTGATACAGGTATTGAAGCATAATCCAGTTTTCCTCGTACTAATTGTCTTTGTACCGGGTGATCAAAAAGTCAGTATAAATTTGAAAACTGAATAAATCACGGAATAATGTAGATAGAGAGGTACAAATTGACACACATGCTTGGAATGACATAGGGTTTTATTAGAACCAAAAACAAAATTCAAAAGTTCACAAAATGTCCAACAGATGGCGCTTCATGTGATCAGGATAGCAGTAATTAGCATAACAAAATAAGACAAAGCAAAGATGATGTTCTTTACAGGAAATACTATGTCCACCAACATTCCTAAGCAATAGCTGTAGATGAGGAATAATGTTGTGAACAGCACTGTAAAGCATGTCCGGAGTTATGGTGAGGCATTGGCGTCGGATGTTGTCTTTCAGCATCCCTAAAGATGTCGGTCGATCACGATACACTTGCGACTTCAGGTAACCCCAAAGCCAATAATCACACGGACTGAGGTCTGGGGACCTGGGAGGTCATGCATGACGAAAGTGGCGGCTGAGCACCCGATCATCACCAAACGACGCGCGCAAGAGATCTTTCATGCGTCTAGCAACTTTTTTGGTTCTAATAAAACCCCATGTCATTCCAAGCATGTGTGTCAATTTTTACCTCTCTATCTACATTATTCCGTGGTTTATTAAGTTTTCAAATGTATACTACCTTTTTGATCACCCGGTATATATCTGATCGTCTATTAACATTGCAAACACTAAGATGTAAAATACGATAGTGGATCAAAATGTGATGCGTCCTGTATCATACAATGAATATATAAAAGCGAAATTAGTACATAAGTGTCCTCTATATTGCACTACCGTGAAAAATAGTCACCATGCATTTGTAGACATTTGCGCCATAGCTGAAGCCAGGCATGAAAACCAGTTTGGCAAATGGTTCAAACGGCTCTGAGCACTATGCGACTTAACTTCTGAGGTCATCAGTCGCCTAGAACTTAGAACTAATTAAACCTAACTAACCTAAGGACATCACACACATCCGTGCCCGAGGCAGGATTCGAACCTGCGACTGTAGCGGTCGCTCGGCTCCAGACTGATGCGCCTAGAACCGCACGGCCACTCCGGCCGGCCCAGTTTGGCAACATTCAGGGTTTTATGAACTTCCAGTACGCTGTATTTTTGGCGTGCATTTAAAAATTTGGTTTTACTTGTATGATAATAAATTTGGTTTTCTGTCCTGTAGGGTGATTTGGAAACGTGTCCCGGACCGAAACTAGTAATTAAGTAAATAAAAAAAGGGAAATTTGCAACTTTGGCTGGTTTTCCGTTGTACTGATTCAGCGTTTTGCTTCTTCTCCCAAGATTTTAAAGCTGTATTAATGTCACCCACGAGGTGAGTGTGTGGTGACCTTCTAATCAACAGCTGCAGTGTGCGGCATTGGATGGAGAAGTCTGGTAACGGAGAAACGGACACTGCAAATAAACCACGCAGGTGCGGGTGCGCAACATCTGTCACAGAATGTCAATCGAGGACTTTCTGACAAGTGATTTGGGGCGACAGATGCGTTAGAGTCCACAGTCAACAGTGAAGCGTGGGGTTTTTAAAATAATGCGTCAAGAACAAAATCCTTGAATTTTTCCAAACTTGTTTTTATGCCTTGGCTCAGTGATTGATCTAACGTGTACAAATGCATAGCGACTATTTTGAATGTTAGCGCATTGTAGAGGACAGTTCAGGTTATGATCTGTACTGCTTCCGCTGGTATATTGCCATTTTCATGACAGAGGAGGCGTTAATCATTTTTCCACACTCGTACAACAATATGATTATTACAGTTGTAATTCTGAACAGTCTGTCTGAAGAAAAGTGTCCCACACTCTTACAGAAGACAGTAACGTAGTAATGGACAAAACTAGACGAAAGTCGTATGAACATAGGTCTGGAAGCAAATACTTGTTAAGAAATGACAGCCATCCTTCTGCTGACAGTACAAAAGACGGTCAATGTCGACTCACACGCATTCTTCGGTTCTCTTTGTCAAAAAATCACTAACTCGAGTGACACCTGGCCACCTTCGGGTTCGATCTCACACATGGGACTCATGTTACTATGACAAGAGCACATTGTCGATGAGTGTGGAAGACATCAATGCCTTTCATGACCGCAGTGCCAGAAATAAAAGCACCTAAGGTAATGTTAACGAGGAGGTCGTACTACTAGGCCAGTCCATACACAGTAAGCGTATGGGTTGGCTACTGTCGTGCCATGCGTAGGGAGTGGACCGGTGTCTCGTCACGCATAAACAACATCCGTTGTCTTTCTTCAGTGGTAGTGTTCCATAATAGTGCGGGTAATTTCTCGCTCAGAAACTGTTGATAATCAGAGTCTGTAATTCTGTCCGGTGAAATATATTGCTCCCATCCATACAGTTATACGAGGGCTATCCACAAAGTACATTACGTTTTCGTTTGTGTCCGTTAGGGGCGGGGCTAGCGCGGCCATCTTGGTGTCATGGCATTCCGCCACTCAGTCGGCATCCTGCCGTGCTAGTGAGAGGTTCGTGCTGTACTCCGTTGAGTTACTGTGACAGTTTGAAATGTCAGCGTTAATTGAAAATGCCGCGCAGTGTGAAGTGCGTGCTGTAATAAGGTTTCTGACTGCAAAAAACTGTACACCGATAGAAATCTATCGGCAGCTTTGTGAAGTGTATGGGGACAACATAATCACTGAAGGTGGAGTGCATCAATAGGTCATAAAATTTAAAAATGGCCGAACTAACGTTCACGACGAAGAGCGAAGTGGAAGACCCAGCATAGTGACTGCCGAACTTGTCGAAAAAGTCGATGCCGCGGTCCGTGAAAACCGTAATTTCACAATAACGGAACTCTCTATGAGTTTTCCACAAATTTCACGAAGTTTGTTGCACGAAATCATTACCGAAAAGCTCGGTTACTACAAGTTTTGTGCAAGATGGACACCAAAAATCTTGACAGAGATTCACAAAAATCAGCGAATGGCTGCAGCGTTAACGTTTTTGGACGCTTACGAGAAAGATGGCGACTCATTACTCGATCGCATCGTTACTGGTGACGAAACATGGGTTAAGCAGGTGAACTGCGAGACGAAATTGCAGTCAATGCAGTGGGGGCACACAAATTCCCCCAAAAAACCCAAGAAATGCATGCAGACAATGTCGGCAAGGAAGGTGATGGCGACTGTCTTTTGGGACAGAAAAGGTGTGATTTTTGTGGATTTCCTGGAAAGAGGCACTACAAAGGTATTGCCAAACTCTGCACAACCTCAGAAGAGCAATACAAAACAAGCGCAGGGGAAAGTTGGGCTCAAAGTCCTTGCTGATTCACAACGCCCGGGCCCACACAGCAAATGCCACTCGTGAAGTTCTCGAATCTTTTAAGTGAGAGTTGTTTCCTCATCCTCTGTACAGTCCCGACCTGGCACCGAGCGACTTCCACTTATTCCCAGCAATGAAGAAATGGTTGGCTATGCAGCGTTTTGATGACGACTCACAGCTTCAATAAAAGGTAACCACGTGGTTGAAGGCGCAGGTGGCCGAATTTTACGACGAAGGAATTTCCAAGCTCGTCCATCGCTACGATAAGTGCCTTAATTTAAATGGCAACTATTTATAAAAGTAATATTTAAGTGTGGCTTTCATCTGTGTATAATAAAAAAATTTCCAATACTTTATTTATTTTTAATTGCAAAACGTAATGTACTTTGTGGATAGCCCTCGTACTAAAGCGAGCCTGATACTTTGCTGCCAACTGCAGATCTTCTGGCCTCTGTAACCTGGTGGGTGGTCTTGTGGCCTGAAAGCTTCCGTGCTCTGTGAGTGATACGGATAAAGTAACTGTTCCTGCAAAACGGGGCACACAAGGACGTTGCCAGGGCAAACTTTCTCCTGACATAACTGGAACCAACGATATTATTATTTTCTTTGTTTCTTTTTTTTCTTTTCACCAATGTATTTTGTACCGCAACTGGTATAGTGTATGGAAAGCAGTCGTCGTTGAGTGACTGTAAGAGGATTCAAGATGACATAGACAAAATTTCTAGTTGTTGTGATGAATGACAGCTAGCTCTAAATGTAAAAAAAAAAAAAATGGAAGTTAATGCACTCGAGTCGGAGAAACAAACCCATAATGTTCAATTACAGCATTAGTAGTGTGCTCCTTGATACAGTCAGGTCCATTGAATTTCTAGGTGTAACGTTGCAGAGCAATATGAAATAGGCGCCTGCATGGCTAGCCGCGCGGTGTAACGCGCTGCTTCCTGAGTGGGAGGCCGTGCCGGTCCCCGGCACGATTCAGCCCCGCGGATTGGTGTCGAGGTCCGGTGTGCCGGTCAGCCTGTGGATGGTGCGTAAGGCGGTTTCCCATCTGCCTCGGCGAATGCAGGTTGGTTTCTCTTATTCCGCCTCAGTTACGGTACACTGACTCCACATACATGTACAATAGTGCTCAAAAGTATCCGAACGACCTGAATTGCATTTCGCCTGATTCGCATACAACCCTCATAACGTAGCTGTCTAGCAGGTCCTCTAATCGCTCCTCGGTACAGTCGTTTGACTATTGAAAATGGTTCCAACAAGTCACCACTACAAAACACTGCTCTGTATCGCAATAATTCAAGATGTAAAGTAATACCACGATACTACAAATATCAGGGAACACCTTATAACAGATAAGACTGTCCTTAAGGCTTGTAAGTTCACATTTATTACAATAAATGACACACCAAAAATGTTACCACTCTCATTATTGCGTCAGATAGGTAATGCACGTAGTAAGTTCGTCGTATTCATGATTTCCTCTTCAAAGTAACATACCGTACTTATTATTTAACACAAAATTACATTAAAAATTTAAGTTTTTCACGAGCTGCTAGTTGAGAATATGTATGAACTTCAAATGTCACGACGAACCGTCTCGTTCTGCATATAGATTCAAACCCAGGTCACGCAGACTAAGCAAAGATTTCGTGACTGACGGAAACTAACAGTCATTCCTGACTAGGCATACAGAGAGTGATATACCTCGATTTTAGACAGTATCAGTTAGGAAATATCCACTTTAAATTACATAACGTAAACAGTTTTCACACACGCGAGTTCCTACCCAGCATCTAATGTCCGTGTTAACGAACTACGAGAGATGTTAAATATTGCTTTTTCACAAATAAATTACTTGAAATGCCGTGAGGTGAGCTTTGTGTTGGACAGGGATTCTAACCCAGAACCTAATCGGATTGTTATCGAAGCACAATCGACTGTGACATACCGGATTTTCTCGGCTGTAGCTAGATGTTTCAACTGAATTGACGAGACGAAAGATTAATTTTTGCCTTTCCAGGACTCCAGCCCGGCACCTATCGCTGTTATATTCTAGAGAAAACGGACGTTAAATATAGGTTTGTTACACCAGAACCGACATGTGAGCATGTTTGAATTAGAAATAATATGACGAAGAGTTCAGTGCTGACTGGTAATCGAACCATACACATATCGTTTTTGACCACACACAAAGCTACCGAATTTTTCTCCACCAGCAGCTCGGAATAACATCCTTGAACTTACAGTGATCTCGCAAATAGTTCTCTGTCTCACTGGGAGTCAAAAACGTCAGATATCGTTAGTGTTGACAACGAATGAAAATACATTAAACATCAAAATTATTATCCACCCAGCAGACAGGTGTTCTCATGCTAGAGCTTGATAATACATAATGAAAACTTTAGTGCCGGGCCAGGATTCGAACCCATTCACGCGCAGTATGTGGAGATGTTGAGAAATCTGCAGTTTTGAACACACAACAAATTGTAGTCGGGCTGTATTGTCAAGAAGGGATCAAATTCCGCGTTAAGGGCGGTCTGAGTTGCATTCCCAGTTCAGAACCAATTTTATCGACATACAGAAGCTGAAATAAAAGGTGGATAAAGTGTCCTCTGACCCTACATAGCGTTCGTTTAGTCACTAGAAATAAATAACTAGTATAAGAAAGGTTACTGGTGATGTCTACATGTCGCCACTCCTGCCTTTATTGAGGTTCAGCCTAATGTCTACTTGGTAGAGAAGGAATATCATGTCTAATGTAAATTTCAGACCACAATTCCATTATTCCTTCTTCACTTGTCGTAGCCAAATGAGAATAGAATCTGTCTCTCCATATCAAAAACCATTAGTAAAAGTTTGAATCGAACCCAGACCATGAGTATATGAATCCATTAGCAACCTAACAGACCACAAAATCCTCTTCTCTGTGGCTCATTTTTCTATTGTAACGCCGTTGCGCCACACTGGATGAGAATTCTGACACACAGGCTCCCTGTAGTGGTTTGCAGCATGTTCAGTACATTCATTTACTTGGTTGACCGAATCGCCATGAACTAGCTGCCTCGGCTACCCAGTGCATACATTCGACTCTGTTTTGTAATCACCGAAATAAAATCACGTAACTGCCACCTACACAAAACTGCTAACACTGTAGGATGCAGAAATTTAAATAGGAAGTGTTCCTTTCCACTTGAGCTACTCTATTGCGCTATCTGTTTGTTGAAAAGGTCGTGCAGTGCAAAAGAAAAGCTATAACTGTCTGTCTCTCAGAAGTCTACACCCGGCCATATGCATTATCTCACAACGTTGTGGAATGCGTAAGTTCTGGAGGAATTGTTGTTGACTTCTGCAGCTGCTGTAGCTACGGTTCACCTAGTAGTGTAACGGAAGATGTAGTACACCACTGAAAAAACGTCACGAGTTCAAACACGTTCACTGCTACGTTTTTTAAAACGCAATTCTGCTGTCTGCTGAAGTTATCAATCTAATGGAACTTTGAACAAAATTCCCTTCACTTCTCAACCCAAAGTAGTCGCATGTGGAAAAAGGGCCAACTACTGCGACATTTTGTTCTTTTCAGGTTTAATAGACGGCCAGGCAGCAGATGCATCTAGAAATTTTTGTATTATATATTGGGAGAGCGCATCGTCCCAAAATACGTCGGAAAAGTATTTTCTACATTAGCTGTCACGTGGTAGTGGCATTTTATTCTTCTTCAAATCTTGTTTGACAGCTTTAACTCAGAACAAGTTTTCTGCATGCATGTAATCAATAAACTGCATGTGCATTGTCAGACTATTATAGATAACATCAGAGAATATCGTAGATGATTAATTTCTCTCTCATGTTTACTATTGTTTAAACAACACTAAAAGAAAACCTATGAAAATTGTGCACTGTATTATAAGAAATGAAATAGAACTACCCACGATAACCTTACGACGAAAGTCTGTTTTAATAAAGCTGAGTATCTGCACACAAGCGTGCCTCCATCGAACCGAATTAGTAAAATACTACTCACTTAGATTTAGATTGGGTCTGTGTTTAATTGGTATGCTGTGTCATACTCATGACGTATGAAAATATAGCATTTCATAAATAAAGTTATGTATTCCTAGAAACTCAAAATTTGCGGATAGAGACATTGCCTGTTGTGCAGCATTGTAAGTTTTTCACCATTGCACTATGAGGCGAAAGTTTGTTCCTGCGTTTTCCTTATCGATGTTTGATCTGACTGCTTGTAGCTCTTTCACAGAAGGGATAAAAACGTTGGAGTCAGCGGAAGTGGAACCGCGAACCAGAACAGACGCTCTCTTAGAGATCGGCATGTTACCACAGAGCTAGCGAAAAGCTATGTGTCTGGGATTCCTATTACGAGGCCAATAGTGACTAGAACTCGTAAATCTCTATTCAAAGGACAAGATTGGTTGCGATTTCCACGTGCAACGGCTTTCCTCGGCTGAAAACTGTAAATTTACAATCTTTTGTTACACCTCAAGCGATATCGTCTCAGATTATTCAATGGAAATGACAGTAAAAATCAAGTGAACTTTGAGGCTTAATTCCGTGCACACCAGGAAGTAACTCGTCGATCACTGAGTTGCCACACATACCTTGCGTTGTTGCCAAGTCTCAGTTACAGTAACAGTAGTAAGAAGACGAACCGATGTGTTCCTACAGAGGGCTGGGAGGTGACCATAGCTGGCATCTCAAAGACGCGGCTGACACGACCTGCAATACGTAATGCGTCTGATTCGCATTTCTGTAACTAGGTTTAGGCACTGGAGCGTAGTTATTAATAATATTCGGAACTGACTGTAAACTAAGCTTCATAAATCAGTAACTCTCATAGTTGTTTTTATATTTCCTTCATAATTGTGCTCAAAACTAAGAAGCTCATTCATGGACGTTTTCGTGCCTGGCCGATAGTCGAGCGCAACAAACAAATAAAAATAAAAATCAATGTGTGTGTGTGTGTGTGTGTGTGAAGAGAGAGAGAGACAGAGAAAAAGAGAGAGAGTAAATAATTGTTGTATAGAAATTGCATCATAGTATGTAAAGAAATCTTTCATTAAAATGACACGTTCCACATCATTACGAAATGTCATATTCTTGATCTGTGCAACAAATATTAGTCGAATCAAATCAAATCAAATCTAATCTAATCATATTGCTGACTAGCCATGAAGAGTCATGAATTACCGAAATTTTCTCCAATATCAGTAACCAAATCTAAACTTGAAAATAAAAGACCACAGTTTTTGTAATAAACCGGGACTCCAATCAAGACCCTTTCGTCTCTGTTAACTAACCACGAAAGATGTGTGATATACCTCCATTCAGAAGTAACAAAGTGTGCATGCATTTAAAGATGAAGCGCATGATGTGAAGTTCTGTGACGGAGATACAAACCCAACACGTAATCGGATTGTTAACAAAGTAAAATCAAATGTTATGTATCGGTTTTTATTACCAGCTGCTAGGTGTTTGAATCTAAAATAAGGATATAAATTTTTTTGCCTGAGCGACAATCGAACCGCACACCTACCGTCCTTCTTTCTCATCCACAAATATAGCTTAACTATCAATTGGTTACTCACCTACAGTAAGATGTGTGCGTGTTTGACCAGAAGTAACGACACCTATTGCGAATGTTGGCAACACATGAACAGACATTAAAAATGCATGTTAATTTTCTCTAGCACGCCGGTGTGCACGTGATAGGGCTTTAAATGGAATTACAAATGTTTTTGTACAGGATCAGTATTCGGACAAACATACTTACCTTTGGAGGAGAGCTAGAGAAGATTGCAGTCTTGGGAAAAGGTACGAAATGATTGAACTATACTGTTCCGAGAGATTCAGATCCTCGAGAGAGAAGATACGAGTTCAAATCACATTCCAGCACCAAATTTTTCAGCGTCTGTAGTTCAATCAAGAACAAGTAAAATAAGACCCTTTAAATAGCGATCGGTTCATCAAATAAAATAAAATTTTCTAATGTAAGTAATTTTACTGGTGACAGTATTTCTGTTTACCATGACATCCGCCTATGTCATTTCCCAACGTAAACCGGCTCTGCACAGTTGGCAATGAAGGAACGTGATGTTGAATGCGGATTCTGAATTATAACGTCTTTCTCTTGAGGTTACCAGAGGTAAAGTAAATCTGTTTGTGCCTCTTAAAAATAAATTCCTGAACCCACGCATTGCACCTGTGATAGTTCGTTCCACCAGACCACTGTGGCCACATTTCCCAGCCCCAGGAGTGTGTTGTAACGGATGATATGCTTAGTTTACAAAATTAGTCACGGTGGAAAAAATGCGAGTCTATTAAATAGTTAAGGAGAAGCAAGCTTCTGACGCGGAGATTATACTATTCTCATGTCAGCACGATGTAAAGACTCTTCTAGGCATCATAGCCTCGATGTGAAGCCATTTTGAAATTTTCACTAATTCAGCAAATTTCTTAGTTCAAGAAAATCCACTGTGAAGTTACCGGATAATTTGATTATTACCGTCATTATTACTATCATTTTATTCATACCGCTGCTGGAACACATGTGCTTGAACGTCATTTAATGCCTTTTGGTCATTATAGAAGAATTAGTTGCCCAAGAACAGGTTCTTTCTCTGTCTACGGAATTCTTTCATGTTAATATCAAACATCGGCAATTACTCGTAGATTACATTAAAACTAATGTAATTGAGGAGGACGTCACTTGATAACAAAAACGCGCTGTCTTTCTTCATATAATTGCGCCTAGAAATGGCTGTCGAATACAGCCAAACCAAAAGCCATGGGATCTTACTGCCTTCCGATATACGTCGCTGTCAGTTCTTCCATATGATTTGGTCGACGTGACCTGTTCCAAGTTGCGTATTACAGAGAATGTTTTAGAAATTCAATTGTTTTCCTTTGCAATAAACAGAAAGATTTTCATTCTAAGCGATCTAAGTTCAAAATTTTCGCAATATTAGTTCTAATTTAATATTCGATTCTGTAATGTGGGGAAATATTTCACAGTTGCAAAACCCGCATCTCACCCATTGACCTTACACTTAGTCGCTGCCCATAAGTTCTAGCTCAGAGTGACACCAGTTTAAGTAACCTAACGTAGCGAAGCCTGTTTGTCAGTGCTCTTTCTCACCGGAAAATACGCAATTATCCCATTGGGCTCCGTAAGTACACTGTAACAGTAATTTCTGTGTGTATTCAATGCATGCAAGTTTCGCAGGAGAGCTTCTGTAAAGTTTGGAAGGTAGGAGACGAGACACTGGCAGAAGTAAAGCTGTGAGTACCGGGCGTGAGTCGTGCTTCGGTAGCTCAGTTGGATTGCCGGCACGGTAGCACAGCGTGCTCGGTCAGAGGGTTAGCTGCCCCCTGTAATAAAAAAACTGAGTGAATGGATCAATAACGAACTTCAACGGGCGTCAGGTGACGTCCGCCACGAACAATTGAAACGAACAATAACGAACAAAAAATGAGATTACAAAGAAAAAAAAAGTTGGTAGAGCAGTTGCCCACGAAAGGCAAAGGTTCCGAGTTCGAGTCTCGGTTGGGCACACAGTTTTAATCTGCCAGGAAGTTTCAGATAGTAAACTGTCGTGGAAAGCCCACGTTCAGGATCTTCTTCAAAGACTTAATGCTGCCATTTTTATTATTCGAACGGTATCTGATGTAAGTGATCGTTCGACACGAAAATTAGTCCACTTTGCTTATTTTCATTCGCTTGTGTCGTATGGTATTACATTTTGGGGTAACTCTTCCCATTCTCAAAGGATATTTTTGGCTCAGAAACGGGGGTTCGGGCAGTAAGTGGTGTAAGTCTTGTCGACACCTGCTCACTAGTCCAAATCTAGACATTGGCCTCTCAATATATATATATTCTTTATTGTCGTTTCTTATTAAGAATATCAGCTTATTCCCAAGAATAAGCTGCTTTCACTCAGTTAATACCCGGCAGAAATCCAACCTGCATTTAGATCGTACTTCCTTAACTCTTGTGCAGAAAGGTGTGCAGTATATTGCTACATCCATTTTCAATAAGCTACCACAAGAATTCAAAAATCTTAGCAGCAATCCAAGCACTTTCGAATCGAAACTGAAGAGTTTGCTCATGGGTCACTCCTCTTCTGTTGAGGAGTTCCTTGAAACATTAAACTGATTCTTATGTTATATTGTTGATTGCGTTTACTTAAACTTATGGCTTGATTTTTTTCTGTTCATAAACATTTTATTTTTATCCGTTACTACTTTTATGTTGTAGTTTGATGTACTGACACGTTCCCTGACCTTGGAGATCTGCTCCTCAGTTTGGTCCTACGGAGCTTAACGTGAAAATAAAATAAAATAAAAGAATAACCCTTGAGGCCTCCACCATACCGGAACTGCCGTGAGAAACAAAGGAAGAGCTCCGGCTGTCACAATTAACATAGGAAACCAAAAGGGTAAAGAAGGTACCCGACTACGACGGCTTCCTGCAGCCGAAAATGGCTGTTCGACGAGCACATTTATCAAGCACTCTCCCAACAGAAACTGCTAGTGCATTTGCACTGCTCTCAATGTTTCGAGAAGGCTCAGAATGCTCTACCACAGCGCAAAAATCTGATATACTTCTTAAAACACTTGAGGCGTGCACGGCTCGCGTTTATCCCATTTATTGTTTGTCATCTTCTATTACGGTACTGCCTCCTCGTTTTCTTATTCCATTTACTGGCGTGTCTAACTTCCTGCCTTACTTGTCCGTGAGCGGCAGCAGCAGCGCGTATCGATAAGTGCACTGTCGTACCATCTCTGGAGCGACCGATAGTATTTCTGGGTCGTCGTGTGTCTGGAGTCAGTTCCGGACGGACCAGCAGTGCAATTGGGACGCAGCAGCAGTGAAGTCGAGGACGGAGCGCCGGTGAGGCGCCGACAGCCAGTGCTCGCCGACGGCTGGTGACACACATGAACTGTCCGACGGAGGGAGATTGGAGCGGGACGACCGTCGGTTGGTCGTTCGGTTGGTCGTCTCATCGGCCGACGTATATTTGGTCCTTTCACCGTTTCCGGACCTGGGCAGTTGGTCGGTTGGCGTGGAGCAGCGAGGAAGTCTCCGTGGCGCGTGTCTGGCTGGGGCCTGGCGGCGTCCACGCATGGTCGGAGTGTGAGCTGGTTTGCTACGAGGTTCGTGGCTCACCGATCCTGGACACGAAAGATAAGTTATCCTGTCGCTTGGTCCGTTGACTGTCTGTCGGTTGTCGTCGGATCGACAATGAGTGGGCCGACTGCCTGTCTCACCTGGGCGATCGTTAGTGTTTGGATTCCAGGTCGATCCTCGGAGCTTCTGAGCGCCCATGGATGTACTGCCTTTTCTTGTTTGTTCTTGTACCTGCATGGCTTCTAGCCGATTTTTTTTAAATTAAGGTTGTTTTGCTCTTAAGTCGTAAGATTCTTTAGGCCTTCAGCCTAATTTAAATAACTGTTTCACGTAAGACCTTTGGCATTTTAAAAATGTTAATGTTGTCGAATTTTAAGTGTTAGGCCTTCAGCTGATTTGAATTTAACTTGTTTGTTCTTGAAGTGTCTGATTCTTTGGGCCTTCATCCTAACGAAAGAACTGTTTCCAAATAAAGCTTTCCCCTTTTAAATTTCTGTTTTGGTTGAGTTTTGCCTAATTAAGAACTGTTTCACGTAGTGCTTTGTTTTTTTAAAAAAAAGAAAAAGAAAAAAAAGGTTAATGTTGTTTAGCCTTAAGTGTTGGGCTTTCAGCCGATTTAGAATTCAAATTGTTTGCTCTGTAAATCTCAAATTCTTTGGGCCTTCAGCCTAAATAAAGAACTGTTGTAAGATAAGGCCAGCCTTTAAATTTCTGATTATTCTTGCGTTTTAAATCATTGGCCTTCAGCTCTTTTTAAATTAAAGTGGCTTTCAGCCGATAATTAAGTCCCAAAGATTTAAGCTGTGCGTTAAAAAAAATTTTTTTGGCCTCTTGTAATGTTTCAACAAATAATAAAGTTGTATGTTCGAGTGTAACTGACAGTCCCTTACTTTGGCCCCTTTCCACAATTTAAACTACCTGTCCTGTCCTGCGGGTTAAGTAGGGCGTCTCAAAATTATTACTTGAATTTCTGTCGAACTAAAGACAGCTTCAGCAGCTCCTCCATGGATGGACAACCGCTGTGTTCCTGCTCAAGGTTTGCAAGTGATACAGGAAGCGTCGGAAAGAAAACTTACCTCCCTATACTCACGCGTCCAAGCCTGACGAAATGATCAAGGTGGTAAACTCCACGATCTGCCACTTAATATGAACCCAGATGAAATTAAGGATGGACTTGACGTTCTGATCTTCCCTGTAAGAATGGCCGTGAGATATAAATCGCCGAAGACAACAGAGGACAAACCACAACCCCTGGTTATTGTGACTGTCAATCCGGAAAACAGGTTTACCAACTAACACTTCATCAACCTCACGGTGCAAGCAGGAAATCTAAGAGCTAAAGAGGGCGCAGCGCCGGACTATCGGTGCCAGGGGATGATGTTGCACGCCGTTGTCAAATACAGGGTGAAAATTATTTAAACCGACAAACTCTGGGAGGTTGTAGGGGACGTCAAAACAAATATTTTTCCCTAACGTCATTATTCCGTATGAGGATTATTTAAACCGGAGGAGGTCGTATTACGATCTTTAGTTGTTAGAGGCCATATTACGATCTTCAGTTGTTAGAGGGCGTATTACGCTCTTCAGTTGTAGGCAATTGCTGTCCACCAGTGTCAAAGTGCATTGTCTCGGTTTACTAATGGAGCAATACACTTGGAGTGAGTACAATGATATAGTTGGTGCGTACTACGTAGCGCACCACAACGGACGAGCTGAACAGCGGGTTTATCAACAACAATATCCTAATCGCCGTGTCCCGCATCATACGAACTTTGCTGCTGTGTACCAACGTCTGCATGAGACCGGGTCATTTAGCAGATTACCTGGACAGGGACGCCGTCGCACGGTAAGAACGCTGCAATTTGAGGAAGCTGTCTTGCAGCATGTGGAGCGGGATCCTTCAGTCAGCACTCGTGCAATTGCACGTAACATGGGGACGAATCAGACGAATGTAAGAACAGTCCTTCGAGAGCAATTGTTATGTCCATTTCACTTACAGCATGTCCACAACCTGGAACCAGTTGATTATCCATCCTCAGCACAGTTCTCGCAGTGGTTCCTGGAACAGTGTGAAATGCATCCTACACTTCCATCCTCTGTTTTGTTTACCGATCAAGCAACGTTCGGGCGTGATGGAGTCTTCAACATGCACAATTCGCATGTTTGGAGTGAGGATAAACCACATGCCACAGTTACTAGCGCTCATCAAGGGTGCGGTTCTCCGTTAATGTGTGGGTCAGCGTTGTTGGGAACTATTTAATTGGGCCGTATCTGTTACCTAGGCCATTAAATGGCAGGCACTATTACAATTTTCTCGCCAGAGCATTGCCAGAATTGCTGGAAGACGTCCCGCTCCCTACAAGACAACGCATGTGGTTCCAACATGACGGGGCGCCGGCACATTTCAGTCGTCGTGTGCGTCGATTCCTGGACCGACGGTTCCCAGAAACGTGGGTTGGCAGAGGTGGTCCTGTACCACGGCCGGCTCGATCCCCAGATACAGGGCTATTACAAATGATTGAAGCGATTTCATAAATTCACTGTAGCTCCATTCATTGACATATGGTCACGACACACTGCAGATACGTAGAAAAACTCGTAAAGTTTTGTTTGGCTGAAGCCGCACTTCAGGTTTTTGCCGCCAGAGCGCTCGAGAGCGCAGTGAGACAAAATGGCGACAGGAGCCGAGAAAGCGTATGTCGTGCTTGAGATGCACTCACATCAGTCAGTCATAACAGTGCAACGACACTTCAGGACGAAGTTCAACAAAGATCCACCAACTGCTAACTCCATTCGGCGATGATATGCGCAGTTTAAAGCTTCTGGATGCCTCTGTAAGGGGAAATCAACGGGTCGGCCTGCAGTGAGCGCCGAGCGTGGGAGGAACTTGATTATCGGCTTTATGTCTGCCAAATCACTAAAGGGGCACATATCGAACATTTGTGAATGCCTAAAAAATCTTTTTGAGTTTTTGTATGTGTGTGCAAAGCATTGTGAAAATATCTCAAATAATAAAGTTATTGTAGAGCTGTGAAATCGCTTCAATCATTTGTAACAACCCTGTATATCCCCTCACTCTTTTTGTAGGGGGAGAGATGCGCAACCTTGTTTACGCAACTCCTGTTGCATCAGAAGAGGATCTGGTTGCCCGGATAGTAGCAGCAGCAGCAGGAACAATTCAGGACACTCCTGGAGTTTTTGCCCGTGTCAGACAGAACGTGATCTGACGGTGTAACCTTTCTTTACGTGTCAATGGAGGCATTTTTGAAAGTTTACTGTAATTGAAATTGGGTTGTGTTGATGTGTTCAAATGGCTCTGATCACTATGGGACTTAACTTCTGAGGTCATCAGTCCCCTAGAACTTAGAACTACTAAAACCTAACTAAGCTAATGACATAACACACATCCATGCTTGAGGTAGAATTCGAACCTGCGACCGTAGCAGTCGCGCGGTTCCAGACTGTAGCGCTTAGAACCGCTCGGCCATGTGTTATTGTGACGTCTCTTGGTCATAAAAAATGGAAAAGTGTTTGTTGGTTTAATTAATCTGCTGCCAGAGAAATTTTCCTCTACTGGTTTAAATACTCCTCATAGGAAAAAATGACATTAGGGAAAAATATTTGTTTTGATGTCCCCTATTACCTCCCAGAGTTTGTCGCTTTAAATACTTTACACCCCGTATACTGGCAACCACACCAGTCGTGATTGACCTCACTTACGGGGTTCGGTGGTGCTACGCACACTCACAAGGGAACCTGCCCATCGCACCCCCCTCAGATTTAGTTATAAGTTGGCACAGTGGATAGGCCTTGAGAAACTGAACACAGATCAATCGAGAAAACAGGAAGAAGTTGTGTGGAACTATGAAAAAATAAGCAAAATATACAAACTGAGTAGTCCATGCGCAAGATAGGCAAGAACAAGGAAAGAGCAAGTATAGGAGTGCCGTGGTCCCGTGGTTAGCGTGAGCAACTGCGGAAGGAGAGGTCCTTGGTTCAAGCCTTCCCCCGAGTGAAAAGTTTAACTTTTTATTTTCAGTTTATGTGACAAACGCTTATGTTTTCATCACTTTTTTGGAGTGATTGTCACATCCACAAGAAAACCTAAATCGGGCAAGGTGGAAGAATCTTTTTACCCATTCGCCAAGTGTACAAGTTAGGTGGGTCGACAACATATTCCTGTCATGTGATGCACATGCCGTCACCAGTGTCGTATAGAATATATCAGACGTGTTCTCCTGTGGAGGAATCGGTTGACCTATGACCTTGCGATCAAATGTTTTCGGTTCCCATTGGAGAGGCACGTCCTTCCGTCTACTAATCGCACGGTTTTGCGGTGCGGTCGCAAAACACAGCCACTAAACTTATTACAGTGAAAAGAGACCTCAATGAACGAACGGACAGATCATAACTTTGCGAAAATAAAGAAAGTAAACTTTTCTCCCGAGGGTAGACTTGAACCAAGGACCTCTTATTCCGCAGCTGCTCACGCTAACCACGAGACCACGGCGCTCCTGAGCTTACACTCTCCTTGATGTTGCGTATCTTGTACATGGACTACTCAGTTTGTCTATTTTGCTTATTTTTTCATAGTTCCACACAACTTCTTCCTGTTTTCTCGATTGATCTGTGTTTAGTTTTTTAAGGCCTATCCACTGTGCCAACTTATAACTAAATCTAAGGGGGTGCGATGGGGAGGTTCCCTTGTCAGCGTCAGCCAAGGTCATGTGGCTAACTACCGCGGCTGCACTGTATGGAAGCGCCATACCCCACAAACGTGGAAAAACTACTGAGCTGCAAAAAAGAAGCCGGCCCAGTCAACGGCGCCATGGACCGCGAAAACATCTGCCCTGCAGCGCCCTAGCATCTCACAGAGGGAAAACAGTATCACCACCACGCAGAAGACTAGTCGGGGCCTGAAGATGCTGCCATCTGTCCGCAGCAGACACGCCAAACAATACAGCAATTTACTTTCGACTCTCCTACTGATACAACCGAAAGCTGTGTTTCGATGTAACAAGAGCTGAAATAAGGACGAAGACGAGAAGCAATGCCAAATTGAAGTTGGTCGTCCACGAAAACCGTCACTGACGCAGCACAAGAAACTGGACCTAGCACCCGTGTGATTACAGCTACTCCAAACAACGATCTCATCAGCTTAAATCCGCAAGTCATCGTTACGGTTAACAGCGTAACAAGGCTGACAGAGCTCCTTCCGCAGGAAACTGCCGCTGCAATGATATCAGTTATGCAAACAGCCACCTGGTCTAGCCACAATAACCACATTATGGATAGCATCAATAGGCTAACAACAGCAGGGGAACGCCAATGGCGACCGCAGTCAAACTGCTGAGCTTCACCAGTTTCTCCCAAACAGCGTTATTAACCAGACGATATTATATGTTCCAGAGACATATTAAGTCTTAGTTTTAGCTGTGAAGACCCGTGGTCTAGGGCGCCGGCACGGTAGCTCAGCGTGTTCGGTCAGAGGGTTAGCTGACCTCTGTAATACAAAAAACTGAGTTAATGGATCAATGACGAACTGAAACGGGTGTCTTGTGACGTCCGCCCAGAGCAGATACAACGAACAAACACGAACAAAACGAGATTAAAAAAAAAAAAGGGTAGCGTCTTTGATTCATAATCAAAAACGACTTCGGTCCCGGGTTCGATCCCCGCAACTGCCTAAATATTGATAAATAATCAGCATTGGCGGCCGAAGACTTCCGGCATAAGAAGTCAGCTTCATTCTGCCAACGGCCTTGTCAAAGAGGGCGGAGGAGCGGATAGAGGTTCAGGGCACTCTCTTGTCCTAGGGGTGGGAAATTGCCCCTAAAGGCGGAAGAATCAGCAATGATGCAGAAGGCAATGTAAACCACTGCATTAAAGACACGTAACGTGTATCCACAGGACATGTGGCCTGTAATTGAAGAAGTGTCATGATGATCTCTCCATTGGCAAAAGATTCCGGAATAGTCCCCCATTCGGATCTCCGGGAGGGGACTGCCAAGGGGGAGGTTACCATGAGAAAAAGATTGAATAATCAACGAAAGGATAACGTTCTACGAGTCGGGGCGTGGAATGTCAGAAGCTTGAACGTGGTACGGAAACTACAATATCTGAAAAGGGAAATTCAAAGGCTCAATCTAGATATAGTAGGGGTCACTGAAGTAAAGTGGAAGGAAGACAAGGATTTCTGGTCAGATGAGTATCGGGTAATATCAACAGCAGCAGAAAATGGTATAACAGGTGTAGCATTCGTTATGAACAGGAAGGTAGGGCAGAGGGTGTGTTACTGTGAACAGTTCAGTGAGCGGGTTGTTCTAATCAGAATCGACAGCAGACCAACACCGACAACGATAGTTCAGGTATACATGCCGACGTCGCAAGCTGAAGATGAACAGATAGAGAAAGTGTATGAGGATATTGAAAGGGTAATGCAGTATGTAAAGGGGGACGAAAATCTAATAGTCATGGGCGACTGGAAAGTAGTTGTAGGGGAAGGAGTAGAAGAAAAGGTTACAGGAGAATATGGGCTTGGGACAAGGAATGAAAGAGGAGAAAGACTAATTGAGTTCTGTAACAAGTTTCAGCTAGTAATAGCGAATACCCTGTTCAAGAATCACAAGAGGAGGAGGTATACTTGGAAAAGGCCGGGAGATACGGGAAGATTTCAATTAGATTACATCATGGTCAGACAGAGATTCCGAAATCAGATACTGGACTGTAAGGCGTACCCAGGAGCAGATATAGACTCAGATCACAATATAGTAGTGATGAAGAGTAGGCTGAAGTTCAAGACATTAGTCAGGAAGAATCAATACGCAAAGAAGTGGGATACGGAAGTACTAAGGAATGACGAGATGCGTTTGAAGTTCTCTAACGCTATAGATACAGCAACAAGGAATAGCGCAGTAGGCAGTACAGTTGAAGAGGAATGGACATCTCTAATAAGGGCCATCACAGAAGTTGGGAAGGAAAACATAGGTACAAAGACGGTAGCTGCGAAGAAACCATGGGTAACAGAAGAAATACTTCAGTTGATTGATGAAAGGAGCAAGTACAAAGATGTTCCGGAAAAATCAGGAATACAGAAATACAAGTCGCTGAGGAATGAAATAAATAGGAAGTGCAGGGAAGCTAAGACGAAATGGCTGCAGGAAAAATGTGAAGACATCGAAAAAGATATGATTGTCGGAAGGACAGACTCAGCATAGAGAAAAGTCAAAACAACCTTTGGTGACATTAAAAGCAACGGTGGTAACATTAAGAGTGCAACGTGAATTCCACTGTTAAATGCAGAGGAGAGAGCAGATAGGTGGAAAGAATACTGAAAGTCTCTATGAGGGTGAAGATTTGTCTGATGTGATAGAAGAAGAAACAGGAGTCGATTTAGAAGAGATAGGGGATTCAGTATTAGAATCGGAATTTAATAGAGCTTTGGACGACTTACGGTCAAATAAAGCAGAAGGGATAGATAACATTCCATCAGAATTTCTAAAATCATTGGGGGAAGTGGCAACAAAACGACTATTCATGTTGGTGTGTAGAATATATGAGTCTGGCGACATACCATCTGACTTTCGGAAAAGCATCATTCACACAATTCCGAAGACGGCAAGAGCTGACAAGTGCGAGAATTATCGCAAATCAGCTTAACAGCTCCTGCATCGAAGCTGCTTACAAGAGTAATATACAGCAGAATGGAAAAGAAAATTGAGAATGCGCTAGGTGACGATCAGTTTGGCTTTAGGAAAAGTAAAGAGACGAGAGAGGCAATTCTGACGTTACGGCTAATAATGGAAGCAAGGCTAAAGAAAAATCAAGACACTTTCATAGGATTTGTCGACCTGGAAAAAGCGTTCGACAATATAAAATGGTGCAAGCTGTTCGAGATTCTGAAAAAAGTAGGGGTAAGCTATAGAGAGAGACGGGTTATATACAATATGTACAACAACAAAGAGGGAATAATAAGAGTGGACGATCAAGAACGAAGTGCTCGTATTAAGAAGGGTGTAAGACAAGGCTGTAGCCTTTCGCCCGTACTCTTCAATCTGTACATCGAGGAAGCAATGATGGAAATAAAAGAAAGGTTCAGGAGTGGAATTAAAATACAAGGTGAAAGGATATCAATGATACGATTCGCTGATGACATTGCTATCCTGAGTGAAAGTGAAGAAGAATTAAATGATCTGCTGAACGGAATGAACAGTCTAATGAGTACACAGTATGGTTTGAGAGTAAATCTGAGAAAGACGAAGGTAATGAGAAGTAGTAGAAATGAGAACAGCCAGAAACTTAACATCAGGATTGATGGTCACGAAGTCAATGAAGTTAAGGAATTCTGCTACCTAGGCAGTAAAATAACCAATGACGGACGGAGCAAGGAGGACATCAAAAGTAGACTCGCTATGGCAAAAAAGGCATTTCTGGCCAAGAGAAGTCTACTAATATCAAATACCGCCCTTAATTTGAGGAAGAAATATCTGAGGATGTACGTCTGGAGTACAGCATTGTATGGTAGTGAAACATGGACTGTGGGAAAACGGAACAGAAGAGAATCGAAGCATTTGAGATGTGGTGCTATAGACGAATGTTGAAAATTAGGTGGACTGATAAGGTAAGGAATGAGGAGGATCTACGCAGAATCGGAGAGGAAAGGAATATGTGGAAAA
The DNA here is from genome assembly GCF_023898315.1 of Schistocerca nitens. Lineage (NCBI taxonomy): Eukaryota > Metazoa > Arthropoda > Insecta > Orthoptera > Acrididae > Schistocerca > Schistocerca nitens. Next base: position 527,839,288 of record NC_064620.1, read on the forward strand.
CACTGATAAGGAGAAGGGACAGGATGATAGGACATCTGCTAAGACATGAGGGAATGACTTCCATGGTACTAGAGGGAGCTGTAGAGGGCAAAAACTGTAGAGGAAGACAGAGATTGGAATACGTCAAGCAAATAATTGAGGACGTAGGTTGCAAGTGCTACTCTGAGATGAAGAGGTTAGCACAGGAAAGGAATTCGTGGCGGGCCGCATCAAACCAGTCAGAAGATTGATGACAAAAAAAAGAAAAGAATACTGGCCGAAGCAATGAATTAAAATACTCTATGTGATCAAAAGTATCCGGACACCCGGCTGACTTACAAGTTCATGGCGCCCTACATCGGTAATGCCGGAATTCAATATGTTGTTGGCAAACCGGAGCCTTGATGATAGCTTCCACTCTCGCAAGCACACGTTCAGTCAGGTGCTGGGAGGTTCTTGGGGAATGACAGCCCATTCTTCACGGAGTGCTGCACTGAGGAGAGGTATCGATGTCGGTCGGTGAGGCCTGGCAGGAAGTCGGCGTTCCACAACATCGCAAAGGTGTTCGATAGGACTCAGGTCAGGACTCTGTGCAGGCCAGTCCATTACAGGGATGTTATTGTCGTGTAACCACTCTGCCACAGTCCGTGCATTATGAACAGGTGCTAGATCGTGTTGAAAGATACAATCGCCATCCCCGAATTGCTCTTGAACAGTTGGAAGCAAGAAGGTGCTTAAAACTTCAATGTAGGCCTGTGCTGTGATAGTGCCACGCAAAACAACAAGGGGTGCAAGCCCACTCCATGAAAAGCACGACCACACCATAACACCACCGCCTCCGAATTTTGCTGTTGGCACTACACACGCTGGCAGATGACGTTCCCCGGGCATTCGCCACACCCACATCCTGTCATCGGATCGCCACATTGTATACCGTGATTCGTCACTCACACAACGTTTTTCTACTGTTCATTCGTCGAATATTTACGCTCCTCACACCAAGCGAATTGTCGTTTGGCATTTACCGGCGTGATGTGTGGCTTATGAGCAGCCGCTCGACCATGAAATCCAAGTTTTCTCACCTCCCTCCTAACTGTCATAGTACTTGCAGTGGATCCTGATGCAGTTTGGAAAACCTGTGTGAAGGTCTGGATAGATGGTTGCCTATAACACATTACGACCCTCTTCAACTGTCGGCGGTCTCTGCCAGTCAACAGACAAGGTCGGCCGGTACGCTTTTGTGCTGTACGAGTCCCTTTACGTTTCCACTTCACTATCACATCGGAAGCAGTGGACCTAGGGATGTTTAGCAGTGTGGAAATCTCTCGTACAGATGTATGACACAAGTAACACCCAATCAGGCTGACCACGTTCGAAGTCCGTGAGTTCCGCGGAGCGCCCCATTCTGCTCTTTCACGATGTCTAGTGACTACTGAGGTCGCTGATATGGTGTACCTGGCAGTAGGTGGCAGCACAATGGACCTTATATGAGAATCGTTTGTTTCTGGGGGTGTCCGGATACTTTTGATCACATAGTGTATGTACCAAGGCCGAGATGCGAACCTGGGTCTTCTCCTTATTAGGTAGGTGCACTAACCATGGCGCCATCATGGCACTGCAGTCAGTGTAGCTACCATAGAACCTCTTCTGACATTGGTACAAATTTTCGTTCATCGCTTCAGCCTGTATCCATTATCACAGATAAAGTTATTGACATTTGCCTCGCGCTTGTAACATATCTAATATGCTGCGTACATCCTCATGTGCGGAACTGCTCATGTTTTCACACAGATATACCAACGGCAGGCAGATGGCGGTTCTGCAATATACGTGCAAAATATCACCTGCCTATAACCAATGTACCTCCTGCCGCTGACAACGATGGAAGGCATTGGCATTGTGGTCCATACTTTATTATGATGTAACTGCAGCAGACAGACCGCCCTCTTGTCCTCTGGATCACAATAATTTCGATGCGTTGGTGACTCTATGTGGATATACCAACGGCAGGCAGATGGCGGTTCAGCATTATACGTGCAGAATATCACCTGCCGATACCCAATGTATCTCCTGCCGCTGACAACGATGGAAGCCATTGGCATTGTTGTCCATACTTTATTGTGATGTAACACGTTCACTGCAGCAAACAGACCACCCTCTTGTCCTCTGGATCACAATAACTTCGAAGCCTTGGAGACTCTATGTGGCTGGATTTTCATTTCAGGCGACGTAAACGTCAAGCATGTCCCATCGCATTGAAGACTTGCAAATGTCAGTGGATGTTTACTGTGCGTCGCCTTGGTGAAGGGCTCTTGCGACCCTAGTGTATTTACCAACAACAAAAAATGGTTCAAATGGCTCAGAGCACTATGGGACTCAACTGCTGAGGTCATTAGTCCCCTAGAACTGAGAACTAGTTAAACCTAACTAACCTAAGGACATCACAAACATCCATGCCCGAGGCAGGATTCGAACCTGCGACCGTAGCGGTCTTGCGGTTCCAGACTGCAGCGCCTTTAACCGCACGGCCACTTCGGCCGGCTACCAACAACAAAAGGCAATTTGATGTCATCTATGTCGGCATCACTATAGGCATACCAAGACAAATTTCTGCCTTAACAAGCAACGCGTTATCTTCAGACGATATCTCTGTGAGTTTTCACAATGATACTGTGGTGTCACAGCCAGACACCACACGTGCTAGGTGGTAGCTTAAATCGGCCGCGGTCCTGTAGTACATGTCGGACCCGCGTGTCGCCACTGTGTGATCGCAAACTTAGCGCCACCACAAGGCAGGTCTCGAGAGACTGACTCGAACTCATCCCAGTTGTACGGACGACAGAGCTAGCGACTAGACGTACGAAGCCTTTCTCTCTCATTAGCCGAGAGACAGAATAGCCTTCAGCTAAGTTAATGGCTACGAACTAGCAAGGCGCCATTAGCCTTACAGTGATTGTAATTAGAGTCTCACTTGTGTTCACCATAGAGATGTACAAGAAGAAATTAAAGATAAGTATATGAGAAACTCCGTTCTTTTCTTCATAGCATTAATTACGTATCCTGTTCCAGTACTTCACGCCCGTCTGCGTTAGTCTCGCGTGCCCTTTAAGCCACCTCTATCTACAAGGTGTTGGCCCAGCTGCCGACACATCAGATACAGACGCCTCACCGCTGCCTCAGCTTATAATGTCACTGAGAGGCATCAACTGGAAACACTACAGTGCCAAAATCACCGGAAATATTTCTGCAGTCTCTGAATCTATGAAAACTGGTATCGATCTCATACTACGAGGGCAGTTCAATAAGTAATGCAACACATTTTTTTTCTGAAACAGGGATTGTTTTATTCAGCATTGAAATACACCAGGTTATTCCCCAATCTTTTAGCTACACAACACTATTTTTCAACGTAATCTCCATTCAATGCTACGGCCTTACGCCACCTTGAAATGAGGGCCTGTATGCCTGCACGGTACCATTCCACTGGTCGATGTCGGAGCCAACGTCGTACTGCATCAATAACTTCTTCATCATCCGCGTAGTGCGTCCCACGGATTGCGTCCTTCATTGGGCCAAACATATGGAAATCCGACGGTGCGAGCTCGGGGCTGTAGGGTGCATGAGGAAGAACAGTCCACTGAAGTTTTGTGAGCTCCTCTCGGGTGCGAAGACTTGTGTGAGGTCTTGCGTTGTCATGAAGAAGGAGAAGTTCGTTCTGATTTTTGTGCCTACGAACACGCTGAAGTCGTTTCTTCAATTTCTGAAGAGTAGCACAATACACTTCAGAGTTGATCGTTTGACCATGGGGAAGGACATCGAACAGAATAACCCCTTCAGCGTCCCAGAAGACTGTAACCGTGACTTTACCGGCTGAGGGTATGGCTTTAAACTTTTTCTTGGTAGGGGAGTGGGTGTGGCGCCACTCCATTGATTGCCGTTTTGTTTCAGGTTCGAAGTGATGAACCCATGTTTCATCGCCTGTAACAATCTTTGACAAGAAATTGTCACCCTCAGCCACATGACGAGCAAGCAATTCCGCACAGATGGTTCTCCTTTGCTCTTTATGGTGTTCGGTTAGACAACGAGGGACCCAGCGGGAACAAACCTTTGAATATCCCAACTGGTGAACAATTGTGACAGCACTACCAACAGAGATGTCAAGTTGAGCGCTGAGTTGTTTGATGGTGATCCGTTGATCATCTCGAACGAGTGTGTTCGCACGCTCCGCCATTGCAGGAGTCACAGCTGTGCACGGCCGGCCCGCACGCGGGAGATCAGACAGTCTTGCTTGACCTTGCGGCGATGATGACACACGCTTTGCCCAACGACTCACCGTGCTTTCGACCACTGCCAGATCACCGTAGACATTCTGCAAGCGCCTATGAATATCTGAGATGCCCTGGTTTTCCGCCAAAAGAAACTCGATCACTGCCCGTTATTTGCAACGCACATCCGTTACAGACGCCATTTTAACAGCTCCGTACAGCGCTGCCACCTGTCGGAAGTCAATGAAACTATACGAGACGAAGCGGGAATGTTTGAAAATATTCCACAAGAAATCCAAGAGAAAAAAAATGTGTTGCATTACTTATTGAACTGCCCTCGTACTTCAGTGCAGTGAGGCAGCACTATCCACTGCTACGGAAACAATCCCATGTACACTCACAACTACCTCCAGATGTTCTTGCAACTACAACTTAGAAGAAGAGAATACAGTGGGAATTGCAACTTTGAAACTAAGTCGTTGCTCAAACATCACGGTGGCTATAGAAGCACATCTAAACTCAGAAGGGGCAAATGAAGTCGCTATACTCCATGTTGGAGATGATTTTGTCTAGAAAACAACCAAGCACTTCCTTCGTCAGACTTAGCGAATACCTCCGCTCCAGGACGGTAATAGAATCAACGGCGAACCAAATAAAAAGCTAACTCTCTAGCTGATTACTGCAAATTTCACGACGGCCCAGTAGACGCAGCACATATCGCTTTTGTGGCTGACTGACTCGCAAACTAGCTTGCGGCGAGAGCTGAAAAGAACGAGGTAGATAAAACATCAGCTGAAGACTCGACCCCAGGCAGGCTCGACATCATAACGTCAGTAGTGCCTTACTGAAGAAGATGCCACCAGCTGCCGCACCACATCCACTCAGCATGTTCGAGATTTTCCAGACTAGTCACTACCTCTTAGAACTGAATGATGCACTGATAGTGACCATATCAAAAAAGTAAAGATCTGCGACTTGTGTAGAGTTTCGCACCTATAAGCTTATTACCGGCCCTATACAGTGCTTTCAAGAGGGTATATCTCAAGAGTTTAAAGCGTCACGCCACTTCGGGGCATTACTACCTTAGGAGTAGGTCGGGTTTCAGGTCATTCAACCGAGCATCAACTCCCACGATTAGAGCATGAGACCTTCGTCGCTCTGGGACCCCGTCAGTACCTTAATTTTTTCCAGATGTTTCCAGAGTGTTCGACCGCGAATGGCATGACAGCCCCTTGTTCAGTTTATTTAAACATGGTGTGCTCGTGTCAAATGTCCACCTTATTAGCTCCTGTCTCGACGACAGGATCTTCAGTGTGCAAACTGAGCCTGAACTGTCCACGGTTCCTCATATCTTTGCTGGCGGCCACATGGATTTGTGTCAACGTTACTTGTTCTAAACAGAATCCACTATTAAACGAAAAGTAAAGCACTATGTGATCTGGGGGTAACGTCTTTAACTAGGTTCTAGGATCCATATCACAACTTAAATTTACAATAAAAATAATCAGCAATGGTACCACAAGGCTTCTGGCATAAGAAATAACCCCCTTCTGTCAAAGACCTCATTACAGAGGGCGGCCAGATGTTCAGGATACCCTCTTGCTCTTGGGATTGGTGCCCCTAAAAGGAGGAAGAATCAGCAACGATCAACGGCATGAGGATGCAGAACGAAAACCACATAAGGAATGTTCAATGGACTTGTGGCCTGTTATTGGATAAGTATCGTGATGATATTTACATTGACAAAATATTCCCCACTAGTCGCCCTTTCGGATCTCCAGGAGGTGGCTGCAAAGTCGGAGGCGAACTTGGGCAAATGAATAACCATCGCAAGGGTGGCATTCTATGAATCAGAGTGTAGAACTTCAAAAGTCTGAACTACTGTCGAAACTAGAAAATTTGAAAATTGAAACACAAAAGCTCAATCTAGATTTAGCGCGATTAGCAAAGTGGAAGACGATAAATACTTGTGGACAGGTTAATACGCAACTGTGTCAGAAAATGGCGTAATGGCAGTAAGATTCCTTACAAATAGGTAGAGACTGAGTTAAGATGAACAGATTTGTTTCTGGCAGGGGTCTGCCTTGAGCAAAATACAATTTTATCTTTTCTTCTACATTCCAAACATGCTGCGGCGAAGTTTCAGCATCCTCAGTGGGCTTTTATTGTGTTTTTTCTAAACAGGAAAAATCCTCTTTACTACTTGTACATATGTAATTTTGAGTTTTTAAGACATTATTTAGAAAGCTGAAGAACAGACAAAATTTTATATATTGTTTTTCTTTTTCTATTTTTTTTCTTTTAAGCATTTGTTTCCTTTTACAATTTGTCATTTGCAACAGTATAGAACTTAATGTAGGAAAGTTATTTACTTCGAAATTTTACATGTGGGAATGTTATGATTGGGGATTTAGGTATAACATTGGCTAATTCTGTGCGGAAGATTGTGCGTATATATATAGCTCTCCATGCTACTCTATCCTGTGCAAGCTTCTTCATCTCCCAGTACCTACTGCAACCTACATCCTTCTGAATCTGCTTAGTGTATTCATCTCTTGGTCTCCCTGTATATATATATATATATATATATATATATATATATATATATATATATATATATGTGTGTGTGTGTGTGTGTGTGTGTTTGTATGTGTGTGTTTTGTGAGGGTGAATGGATGTGGGTTTTATTTATTTAAGCACTAATCTTTTTATTTCTCTTTTTCTTTATTTTTATTTTTTGTTCTATTTTTTAAGTGTGTCAGTACCAGTTCCGCCGACTTGAAAGAGTTTCTTGTTTGTGTGGAGTGTGTGTGTGTGTGTGTGTGTGTGTGTGTGTGCGTGTGTGTTGATGTAAGTACCTCAGTCACACAAAGTGGCAGGTAAATCTCACAAAGATTCAAATGCCCCACCCTATGGACATTCAACTGTTCAGTTGTCTGTCATCTTGTTCTCGTAGTTCGTGAACAGTGTCAGTGAAAGTTACGTAGTGCAGTGTTTCACAGTGAAGATAATGGGGTAACAAGAAAAAGTACTTCAAACATATTACAAATACGCACACACACACACACACACACACACACACACAGACACACACACACATACACAAACACACAATCTTTCACATAGAACTGTGAAAGAAAACAAGTGCTATAAATAACGAGGAAAACTACAGCATGAGCTAACAAGGTAAGTATACAAAACTTTGTTTGTTCTTCAAACTTCTAAACACTGTCTTAAAAATTCAAATTTATACATGTACAAGTAATAAAGAGAATTTTTCCTATTTAACAGAAAGAAAATAAAAACCCACTGACGAAGGTGAAACTTCAGCGATCATGATTGTAGCGATATATGCGTTAATGCTCGCGGACGATCCACGCCGTGAAGTTAAGGTTCAGCCCGCAGGCGTTATCAAGGACAACTCCAGATTATCTAAATCGGCTGAGTTTGCTAAAAGGGAACCGCAGCGTTGATTCAGGTGCGGTCGGACAGGTCTTTAGTTCGTTCTTGCGTTCAACCGCGCGCACCCAGAGACAATAAATGACGCTGGGCTGGGCAGCGACCTCGGGATCGAGCCTTTAAACGTTGCTGTGCCTCTGTCGTTGCTCGATCATCACCTCCCCTGCCTTATATTTGTTCTCGAGTAGGTGAAGAACCTATTTGTGCCCTTTTGGATTCTGGTAGCTCCTTTTCGTTGATGAGCTTGAAATGGTTTCTTGAATTTGGTCATCTTAAGAGACTTAAGTCGGGAACGATTGACAAGAATGGGGGAAAGAAATACAGTAGAAAAAGAATGGATAGCTTTGAGAGATGAAATTGTGAAGCCAGCACAGGATAAAGTAGGTAAAAAGACAAGGGCTAAAGAAATCCTTGGGTAACAGACGAGATATTGAATTTAAGTGATGATAGGAGAAAATATAAAATGCAGTAAATGAAGCAGGAAAAAAGGAATACAAACGTCTCAAAAATGAGATCGGCAGGAAGTGCAAAATGGCTAAGCAGGGTTGGCTAGAGGACAAATGTAAGGATGTAGAGACACATAACCACTGGGGGTAAGATAGATACTGCCTACGGGAAAATTAAAGAGACCTCTAGAGAAAAAAGAACCACTTGCATGACTATCAAGAGCTCAGATGGAAACCCAGTTCTAAGCAAAGAAGGGAAAGCAGAAAGGGGGAAGGAGTATATAGTGGATCTATACAAGGGTGATGTTCTTGAGGACAATATTATGGAAATGGAAGAAGGTGTAGATGAAGATGAAATGGGAGATAAGATACTGCGTGAAGAGTTTGACAGAGCACTGAAAGACCTAAGTCGAAACAAGGCCCCGGGAGTAGACAACATTCCATTAGAACTACTGACGGCCTTGCGAGAGCCAGTCCTGACAAAACTCTACCATCTGGTGAGCAGGCGAAATACCCTAAGACTTCAAGAAGAATATAATAATTCCAATCCCAAAGAAAGCAGGTGATGACAGATGTGAAAATTACAGAACTATCAGTTTCATAAGCCACGACTGCAAAATACTAACACGAATTCTTTACAGACGAATGGAAAAACTGGTAGAAGCCGACCTCAGGGAAGATCAGTTTGAATTCCGTAGAAATGTTGGAACACGTGAGGCAATACTGACCCGACGACTTACCTTAGAAGAAAGATTAAGAAAGGCAAACTTACATATTTAGCATTTGTAGACTTAGAGAAAGCTTTTGACAATGTTGACTGGAATACTCTCTCTCAAATTCTACAGGTGGCAGGGGTAAAATACAGGGAGCGAAAGGCTATTTACAATTTGTACAGAAACCAGATGGCAGTTATAATAAGAGTCGAGGGGCATGAAGGGGAAGCAGTGGTTGCGAAGGAAGTGAGACAGGGTTGTAGCCTATCCCTGATGTTATACAATCTGTATATCGAGCAAGCAGTACAGGAAGCAAAAGAAAAATTCGGAGTGGGAATTAAAATCCATGGAGAAGAAATAAAACCTTTGAGTCTGATGACATTATAATTCTGTCAGAGACAGCAAAGGACCTGGAAGAACAGCTGAACGGAATGGACAGTGTCTTGAAAGGAGGATATAAGATGAATATCAACAAAAGCAAAACGAGGATAATGGAATGTAGTCGAATTAAATCGGATGATGCTGAGGGAATTAGATTAGCAAATGAGACGCTTAAAGTAGTAAATGAGTTTTGCTATTCGGGGAGCAAAATAACTAATGATGGTCGAAGTAGAGAGGATATAAAATGTAGACTGGCAATGGCAAGGGAAGCGTTTCTGAAGAAGAGAAATTTGTTAACATCGAGTATAGATTTAAGCGTCAGGAACTCGTTTCTGAAAGTATTTGTATGCAGTGTGGCCATGAATGGAAGTGAAACGTGGACGACAAATAGTTTAGACAAGAAGATAATAGAAGCTTTCGAAATGTGGTGCTACAGAAGAATGCTGAAGATTAGATGGGTAGATCACATAACTAATGAGGAGGTATTGAATAGAACTGTGGAGAACAGAAATTTGAGGCGCAATTTGACTAGAAGAAGGGATCGGTTGGTAGTACATATTCTTAGACATCAAGGGATCACCAGTTTAGTATCAGAGGGCAACGTGGAGGGTAGAAGTCGTAGAAGGAGGAGATGAATACACTAAACAGATTCAGAAGGATTTACGTTGCAGTAGGTACTGGGAAATGAAAAAGCTTGCGCAGAATAGAGTTTCATGGAGAACTGCATCAAACCAGTCGCTGGACTGAAGACCACAACAACAACAAGTCGGTCCCTTCTTTGGTGCAGAAATGTTGGGCTGCCAATGGGCAGTTGCCTCTGCATGGTTGGGTTCAAGGGAGTATCTCGGTTGGGGATTTCTCCTGGCCCTTGTCTTCGACCTTGATTAAGAAGCTGCCAGTCGATTTGATTTTGGGATGTGATTTTATGAGTAAACCTGGTCTTCTCTTGGATTATTCCAGGTACACCTTCTTCTTTAAGTTCGCTTCTGTTCAGAAGTTTGGGTTCTGTGAATGTGCTAAGCGTAAGGTGCATCGAAATGCCGGCATGCCGAAATGCTAAGGTTAATGAATTTGATCTTACTCATCTATCTTCACAGCAGGCCTTTGAACTAGGGGATTTGTTGCAGAGGTTCCCCGAGCTTCTCTGTGATACTTGAATACCATATTCATCTATCTGACCATATTCCCGTCAGGCACTTCCCGTATCGTCTCTCGCCGCCTAAGATGAAGATACTAAGAGGAAAGATCTCTAAATTGCTCGAGCAAGGTGTTATTAGGCCTTCTACATCTGCTTATGCTTCCCCCATATTCCTTGTTCGTAAGGATCAGGGGCGGGATTTTCGGCCTGTTGCTGACTAACGGCGCCTGAACACCAAAATTGTCCTCGAATCAGTTGCTTTAGCTGATTTTAATAACTCTTTTACTTGCTTTGCCAGCGCTAAATGGTTCTCGATCTGAATCAAGCCTATTATGAGATTCCCTTAGCCGAAGAACGTAAACACGTTACAGCATTTTGTACTGATAGGAATATGTTTGAGTTTAACATGGTTCCCTTTGGTTTGGCTACTGGCGCAGCCGTTCTCACTCGTTTGCTGGATAATATTCTTGGAGACTTTAAATTAGTCTGTGTTTATAATTACTTGGACGACTTGGTGATTTATAGAAGTTCATTTCAGGAGCATTTGGAACATATCCAGCAAGTTTTTTCTAGGTTGAAAGGGGCCGGTTTGACTGTTAACCCCAGTAAGGTGACATTAGCCAGGCAGCAGGTATCCTTCTTAGGTCACTTTGTATCAGGCGAGAGCGTTCGCATTGACCAGGAGCGGACTAAGGCATTGAGAGCTCTTCCGCCGTCTGCTGATAAACGCAGGATTGCTAGGTTAATAGGCCTGGCGAATTATTTTAGACGTTTTGTCCCTAATTTTGCTCAGTTGGCGGCTGCTTTAAATGAACTGCGTCGAAAAGGGGTGCGTTTTGAATGGGGACCTGCCCAAGAGGCCGCGTTTGAGCACTTTAAGGCAGCTATAGCCAACGCTCCCACTCTTGGAGTGCCTGATTTTAATAAAAAATGTATTGTGCAAACCGACGTTTCTAATTCAGGAATTTCGGCCGTCCTCCTACTGGAGTCCGAGGGTCAAAGACAGCCGTTAGCATACGCGTCTTAACCAGTGCCGAATTTAAATATTCCGTATACAAATGTGAGGCACTGGCCACCTTGTTCGTGCTAGAAGCATAGAGTATTTCAGCTAGAAACCGACAATCAAGCATTGAGCTGGTTGCTAGCCAGCCCGCGTAAAACTGACCGTATCACCAGGTGCGCAGTACGCATTTCGGCGTTTCAGTTCGAGGTGAAGCACATTAGAGGCACTGAGAATGTGCTCGCGGACGTCCTTAGCCAACCATCTAGTAAGGACGCCCAAGAAGCTGCGGAACGCCAACTTAGTTGCGTCGTGTTAGGCGATATTCCTCATTTGTTTAGTGACATTGCCGACCATCAGGATCAGGACCCCGCTTGAGGGCCGGTTAAGAAACGGCGTTCAGCGGGTGAGCATTTGGATGAATAGATTGTCTGGAAGGACATTTTGTGTAAAAGGGTGGGACGTACCGAGGGGGTTAAGATCTATCTACCAAGCACCCTAATACGCCCGGTTTTCCATTATTTTCACAACTCGTTGATTGGCGGGCATTTAGGAACCTATAAGACCTTGCAGAAGATTAAGGAGCATTTGACTTGGCCGTCTACGGACCGAGACGTTAGAGAAATGGTGTCTCGGTGTCAGTTGTGTCATGTGGCCAAACCGAATAACGCTCTTCAGCAGAGGTTCCTTAGTTCTGAGCGTGAGTCTTGTCCCATGGACAAACTCTATATTGATTATGTGTGGCCCTTACTTCGCACCAAAAGAGGCCATCGGTACGTATTGGTTGATATTGACGTGTTTTCGAGGTTTACCTGGCTTCTTCCGAGTCGTAACGTCACTGCTGCTACTACCATCGAGCATTTAACTAACTTATTTAGTGTTTTTGGACCCCCTAAGCAAATCGTAAGCGATAAAGCGCCGGCCTTTCTTTAGGCTCCCTTCAAGGCTTTCTGTTTTGAAAGCAGTGTGAAGCTCGTGACGACCATTCCGTATTACCCACAGGGTTCTTTCAAGGAGGGGGTCAATCGTAATCTCAAATCTGCACTCGTTGTCTTCCATCAGAAGACCCCCAGTTAGTAGGATTCTAGTCTCCCTTGGCTTAGTTTTGCCTTCAATACCGCCAGCCATGAGGCTCTGATGGCTACTCTGGTTTCCTTGATCTTTGCTTGTCCTGTTAATTCCCCAATTTCGAACTCATGGGAAATTCAAGATCTAATCTCCGCGGAAATTACCCCTCAGATCGTCAAAGAAAACTAATCATGTCAGGCGCAATATTCTCAGGGCCCACAATAAACAAACTGACCGTTACAACCGTAATCGACGAGTCTTTAGGGGTAAACCAGGAGACCAGGAGTATGTCCGTAATTTTCCCGGGAGGGAGGTGGGTGTTGGAAACCTTGGTAAGCTCACTCCACGTTACCTGGGTTCCTGTACTATTATGCATATTTTAGGCCCAGTTAATTTTCTGGTTAAGGACAATTGCACTGGTAAGCAATACCAGGTCCATCTTAATCAAATTAAGTTTGCTTAGGCCACTTGTTGGGTTACCCCCCCGGGTTGGTGTTTGAGGGGGTGGGGGGGGGGAGGTTAGTGCCATTGGTAGGTTGGCATCGTGTAATAGGGATAGTGGCGTCTCGTTTTCTTCTTCTGTTTACTGGCGCCACTATGATTGCTAGCGTTGTCTGTCTGCAAGTGGCAGCAGCAGTGTTTATCGATATCTAGTACCTATACTATCTCTGGAACGACGTGAAGTGCTTTCTGGGTCGGGTGTGTCGGTAGTTCGGTTGGGACGGAGCAGCAGAGAGGTCCGGCAACGCAAGGTCATGCCAGGACTGCTGGCGGCATGGATCGAGGGTCAGTAATTGCGAGGACCACAACCTCGTTGTCCACCGGGCCCATCACGTTCAGATGAGTGAACGTTAATCCAGTAGTAAAACCTCCACTATTTGTGATCACGCCGTTTCTTTGTGCGTTGCTGCTCACAGGGGCGCTGTGAGACAAACAGCAACAAGTGGAGTGTCTCGAGTTGGCGGAATCTGTTAGCTGTCTTCTACTGCCTGTTACTAGTTTTTGAATTTTGTGTTATTATTGGTGAAGTGCAACCAGCAGTATTTTACCTACTAGTGACCGCTAACGCCCCAGTTACCAGCCCTGGAGGTGAGGGTATTTTTGCGACAGTGTACTTTCCCTCGTCTTGCCGATGCTGTCCGGCATGAGGTGTAGTTCGACAGCCTCCTTGATTGCGGTGTGGACTGTGGTTTCTTTTGTCTACCTTGGTTGTAGTGGTTCCTTCTGCCTTTCGATGTTTTAAACACCGGATTCTGAAGCCGCAGTGCTGCCTCTCACTTCGCCCTCGCTTGAAATATTCCATCGTTGCACTGGTTATCACACTTTAGGTGGATTTGGTAAGAGGATTGATCGCCGTTTAAACTGTCCCTAGTTTGAGTTGTCATCCTGTTAGGTGAGCATAACTCTTGGCTGCCTGTCTCACCTCTTGTTCAGCTGTAGGGACTTTTCTCAGGTCGATCCTTGGGAGCACTGTCTGTGGAGCACTCCCTTCTTTATTTGGTCTGACTGTGTCAATTGTTTAAAAATAATATTTTGTTTAAATTATTCCTGTCGTTTGTGGTCTTCAGCCGACAAATAATTTGAATTCTTCTTAATAGGACCTTAAGCCGTCAGTGTAGCTTGTGTTACAGTTAATTTTTTAATGATTGTTTTAAAAAATTATTTTGCTATTTTTAACGTGTAGTTGTCATCCTCATTTGTAATTCACCTCTTCAGCCGTTAATTGTTCTGAAGTATTGCTCGTAGCCTTCAGCTGACAAATAATTTAAATTCCTTCTTAATACTTCCTTAAGCCATCAGTGTAGATTGTGCTACAGTGATTTTCTAATGATTTTTTTGGAAATTATTTTGATATTTCCAACGTATAGTTAGCTTCCTCACTTGTAATTCAGGCCTTAGCTTCCTCGCTTGTAATTCAGGCCTTCAGCCGCGAAGTATTCTGAAATATTGCTTGTGGTCTTCAGCCGCCAAATAATTTTAATTCTCTCTTAAGAAGGCCTTCAGCCATCAGTGTAGCTTGTGTTACAGTCAAAATTTTTTTTGAACTGATTGTTTAAAAAATTATTTTGGTATTTTTAACGTGTAATGGTCCTCCTCATTTGTGATTCAGGCCTTCAGCCGTTGTTGTTTTTAAATATTGTTTGTGGCCTTCATCCGATAAATAATTTTGAATTCTGTCTTAATACGGCCTTCAGCCGTCAATGTAGCTTGTGTTACAGTCAATTTCTTTTTAAATGATTGTTTCTAAAAAAAAAAATTCTTTAAATGAGTAGGCCCCATCCACACCTTTTCCTGCTTCCCCTAATTCCCACTTTCACACAACATGATATGGAAATGAATCGTGGGCGGTGTGACAACCCAGAAAGCAAGAAAATCGAATCGATTGACATGTGATAGTGGTAGAAGTACATTGATAGCGAGATATGCTAAGTGGGGACATATACCACAGAATCGTCGAAGAAAATGATACATCACGTTTTGAGATATCATGGAATATCTTCCACGGTAACAGTGAATGCTGTAGAAGGTAAAAACTCTAAGGGAAGTGAGAGATTTAAGTGATCTACTATGAGTCTCCAAAAAGAAATATGTTAGACGATAGAGCTGATAGGTGGAGAAAGTACACAGTGGGAGGAACTGCCTGATGACGTGAAAGAGTATGAAACAGTTGTCGATTTCAAGGACATAGTTTATGCACACACGATCTAGGGGTCATCAGGGCTCAGTTCGAAGCAGGATTCACCATTGAAGATTTTATTCCAGTCAATAAAATTCGAGGCCGAAAACGTGCCAGGAGATGTCATTTCTTTTCATAGCAGGATCCCTTTGGTTGTCATCCGAGGTACCCTTACAGCACTGCGGTACGTTGACGATATTCTACGCACATTTTTGTCACTCTGAAAGACAAGCCATCTTGGGCTTACATTTCAGCAAGATGATGTCCGCCCGCATACAGTGAGAGTTTCTACTGCTTGTCTTCGTGCTTGCTTACCGAACCCTGCCTTGGCCTGCAAGGTCACACGATTTCTCCCCAGATCAGAACGTTTGGAGCGTTATGTGCAGGGCGCTCCAACCAGCTCGGGATTTTGACCATCTAACAAGCCAACTGGGCAGAATTTGGCATGGTATCCCTTAGGAGGACATCCAACAACTCTGTCAGTCAATGTCAAACCGAATAACTGTATGCGTAAGGAGCAGAGGATCAAAGTGTTATTGACTCTTTCACTAGAATAAATCGGCCAATTTTTATGAAGTAATAATACACTGCTGGCCACCGTAAATGCAACACCAAGACAGACAAGAGGTAGCACAACAAGATTTATTTTGTAGAGAACATGTTGACCAAGTATCAAATGATTACGTTTACAGACGTCTGTGACATGTGGTTCCTGCCAGAATCAGTAGCCAGAGTAGCCGCCATTGTTGGAGATCACCGCTGCCACACGTCTCGGCATTGAGTCAAAGAGATGTTGGATGTGTTCCTGGAGTACAGCAGCCCAAGCAGCTTCCACACGTTGCCAAAGATCATCTGGTGTGGCAGCTGGGGATGTAATCTGGATCACTCGTTGAGCAACCATGGACCACATGTTTTCTATCGGCGAAAGATCCGGAGAGCGAGCCGGCCAGGGAAGCACTTCAATCTGGTTATTGACGAAGAACCTTTGGACAATGCGTGCCACGTGTGGTCGCGCATTATCCTGTTGAAATATGGCTGTGGCCGAGCCCTGAAGGTAAGGAAGGACAACTGGCTCCAGCACCTCGGATATGTAGCGCCGGCTATTTAAAGTACCGGCAATGCGTACTACTGGCGTGCGAGAGTAATATCCAATACCGCCCCATACCATAATACCCGGTGCAAGACCAGTGTGGCGGTGCATAATGCAGCTGTCCAGCATCCTCTCTCCACGGTGTCTCCACACTCGAATCCGACCATCGTGGTGCTGCAGACAGAAGCGTGCCTCGTCAGTAAAGACAGCGTCATTCCATTCTGCCGTCCACATCCGTCTGTCATCACACCATTGGCGACGGAGACGTCTGTGGTTCTGCGTCAATGGTAGACGAAGCAATGGACGTCTTGCGGACAGACCACTCTGCTGTAAACGGCGTCGAATGGTACGCGCAGACACTGGATGATGCGTTACAGACGCAATGTGCTGTTCTATGGTTCGGGATGTCACTGAGCGATCCGTCACTGCCATGCGCACAATTTGCCTATCAGTACGTGCAGTGGTGCACCGAGGTGAATGCGATCGACCACGTCGGTCCGTCGTACCCTCCTGCATCCAACGGTCACATATCCGCATTACAGTTGTTTGGTTTCGTCCAACACGACTAGCGATTTCTCTGTATGATAATCCACAATCTCGGTAAGCCACTATCGTTCCTCTGTCGAACTCGGATACTTGATCAAAAGATGTTCGCTGTTGTCTACGAGGCATAACTGATCGTCTTGTGAAACAACCACAACGTAAACACACGTGCCGAACGTACACTCGTCGAAATCGCCAAGCCTTAAATGGCGCTATGAGGTGGCGCCACAGGCGCGCGTGATGTGCGTCTGCGCTGAAATTCTAATCAGTTGCATATCTCATCGCTGCAAACCCACGGTGTAAATTTCACTTGATTCGGATGCTTCCTTCAGGGTGTTGCATTTACGGTGGCCAGCAGTGTATGTTTGTCTGTACATTTATATCACGTTTACCGATATCCGTTCCAATCGGATAATTTCTTCGTGGTGCTTCGCTTCTTTGTCTTAAGAGTGCATAAAAGTGTTTAAAAAATGTGGAACATATTGTATAAGAAACATAGAACTTGACATGATGGGACATAACAGTTAAAGACCAGCTTCCAGTATTTTTTGAATTTCACACACACTGGGATATAAAACTGTGATAATTGAAAGATTTGTAAAGGATTACGTGTCGAAACATGATCCCTGCCTTACATCGGGAGTGAGCTAGCAGTTGCGTAATACTGTTTTTGTTTAATTTACATACTACCAGTCACAAATGGAGCTCAAAATTTACATAACCCTGTGCTCCACGATTACACTGTTTCCGTGAAATCAACAAAACTGATCTCCAAACACCATTTTACCAGTTGTCCTTTTGCTGGACGCAATATTTCACCACGTCAACTGAGTCTTTTTTTCTGCTCCCTAAAACCAAAATTTTTATTATAAATGCCACAGAGGGGAAAGAACGAAAACTTTTCACGTGTTGGAAATCAAACGCAGATCGCTTAGATGGAAGTTATTCCACTTAAAGCTGACAGTGAACACCAGAAGACCCTGAAGAATATCCGAGGAGAGCGGCCGAAACTGAAGAGAAGCGCGATGTGGTCTGATAACCTAGGTGTTTTTGCTTTATTCCAGTCCTGTGCATTTTGCAGTAAATGTAAATGATACGGGCCTGTGTCTTTCCCATTTGTTATGCTACAATTGTGTACAGTTGTGTGAAACTGTAGAGTATACACTCCTGCGCTACATAACCGAAACTGATTGCCACAGCTCTCGTATCCCAGAGAGTCTGAATGAAAAGCCCTCGCGTCTCCTCACTGGCGAGGTAAAAATTAATTGATAGGCCTTCTGGATCTCATATCAATATTTTCACCTTTACCAGACCGTGGTGAAAGCATGAAATATGACCCTAGTTGCACGGAGCCACTGACTTGAATAAACCTGGGGAAAGGTGTAATCACAACACTGATAAATAAAATATTTAGGTTTTGAAAATAAACACAACGAGATATATTCCGAAATTAACACAGAACAAGGTACTCCTAACCAAGGGCAGCCTCTACTGGTACAGAAACATTCACGGAACGACTTATAGGAAGGGCATTGACATATAAATTTATCTGAGAATGTTTCGGGGAGAGAACACTGAAGCAAGAGAACTGGGCTTAGCCAACAAGAAGATGTGTTGCAGACTTCGGTGAACCTCACCGCGTTTCTGGCGCTGCTCCTCTCCCAAATTATCGCGAAATACTCGTAATAGGTAAACGATCGAAACGGCGATCGAATCCGAGCGTCATTTCTTGACTGTGGCCGAAGTAACGAACCGTCAAACTTTAGTGAATCATCACGGAGCGTACATATAGAAAAGAGACGGCAGCTGGTGGCCTTTCCACGAAGATGTTACAGAACGTCCACGAGCGACGCTGGTCACGAATCTCGTCGGGCGGCCGGCATCTCACACCAGTATGCCTAAGGCTGGAAAAATAGTTTTGGTGCCAACATGATGCGTGATCAAGGGACTTGCTGTCGCCTGCTGGGCCAAAAACTGGCCACTTCCTTTTTATACCAGAGGTTTCCCAGCGTGGCGCAGCCTCGGTCGTAGGAACGGCAGGCTTTTGTATTCGTGCACACTCAAGACCAAGGAGACGCTACGTTTAAACTTGAATCTTTTTAACGGATGCCGCCATTTCGAGCTATTTATTAGATGCTGCTGTAATTATACTGAAGCCTTACTTCGCGGTTGAATTTTTATGGAAGTCGAAATAACGTTGATACTCAAATTATGGTTATAGCAGCGATTTGGTCCTCATCATAGGGTGCCAAAACTGCCACCTGCTTGCATATACATGAATTATTTATCGACTCATCCTGTGTTTCCCGATTTGTGCGGCCGCCCTCGCGCTCATCACGACACATGGCGTTCTTAACACGATGTGTTATAAACCCAATGAAAGAAGACCCAGGTTACTTGATAATACACTGAAGAGCAAAACGAACTGGTACACCTACCTAATACTCTGTAGGGCCCCCGCGAGCACGCAGAAGTTCTGCAACACGGCTTGGCATGGACTCGTCTAATGTCTGAAATAGTGCTGGAGGGAACTGACACCATGAATCCTGCAGGGCTGTCCATAAATCCGCAAGAGTAGGAGGGCGTGGAGATCTCTTCTGAACAGTACGTTGCAAGGCACGACAGATATGATCAATAACGTTCACGTCTAGCGAGTTTGGTGTCCAGCGGAAGTGTTTAAACTCAGAGGTGTGTTGCTGGAGCCACACTGTAGCAATTCTGGACGTGTGCGGTGTCTCATTCTCCTACTGGAATTGCCCAAGTACGTCGGAATGCACAATGGACATGAATAGATGTGGGTGATCACCTGTCACAGTCATATCTAAACGTATCGGGGGTCCTATATCACTCACTCCAACTGCACATACCCCACATCATTACAGAGCGTCCGCCAGCTTGATCAGCCCCCCCTGCTGACATACAGGGTCCATGGATTCACGAGGTTATCACCATCCACGTACACCTCCATACGCTCGATACAACGTAAAACGAGACTCGTCCGACCAGGCAACATGTTTCCAGTCATCAACAGTCCAATGTCGGCGTTGACGTGCTCACGTGAGGCGTAAAGCTTTGTGTCGTCCAGACATCAAGGGTACACGAGTGGGCCTCCGGCTCCGAAAGCCCGTATCTACAATGTTTCGTTGAATAGTTCGCACGCTGAGACATTTTGATGGCCCAGCACTGAAATCTGCAGCAATTTGCGGAAGGGTGGCACTTTGTTACGTTGAATGAATCTCTTCGGTCGTCGTTGGCTCCGTTCTTGCAGACTCCTTTTCCAGCCGCAGCGATGTCGGAGATTTTATGTTTTACCCGTTTCCTGATATTCACGGTACACTCGTGAAATGGTCGTACGGGAAAATCCCTCCTTCACTGCTACCTCGGAGATGCTGTTTCCAATCGCTCGAGCGCCGACTAATAACACCACGTTCAAACTCACTTAAATCTTGATAACCTGCCATTGTTTTGTCTTTTATAGACGTTGCCGACCGCAGCGCCGTATTCTGCCTGTTTACGTATCTCTTTATTTGAATACGCATGCCTATACCAGATTCTTTGGTGCTCAGTGTATAATTTATATGGAAGTATATAAACCATTGAAAAGAAATTTGTGTAAAAGAAACGTCGATTAACAGGACACAACCTGATACATCAAGTTCAAAATGGTTCAAATGGCTCTGAGCACTATGGGACTCAACTGCTGAGGTCATTAGTCCCCTAGAACTTAGAACTAGTTAAACCTAACTAACCTAAGGACATCACAAACATCCATGCCCGAGGCAGGATTCGAACCTGCGACCGCAGCGGTCTTGCGGTTCCAGACTGCAGCGCCTTTAACCGCACGGCCACTTCGGCCGGCTACATCAAGTAATCGTCAATTTGGAAATGACATAATGGAGGGAAGCTCTAGATCTGAAAATTGTAGACTGAGACCAAAGCTTGACTTATACAGGTAGCTTCAAATGGAGCTACGTATGTTGCAGTAGGTTTGCAGAGAAGGAGACGCTTGCACAAGGTAGCCTAGGGAGGAGAGCTGCGTCAACGTATGAACAGTTTCGTATCACCACCAAAATCGTAACACCATAACAAATAATTTAGAGTGAATGGAAATCACCTATTGGAACGCTGTTCACGAATGGCAGCACAACAGGTCGAATGACCAGACTGATGTACGATACTGGGACAACCAATAGAGTGCTCCTGCTGGTATACGAAATCACACCCCAGGCCATAACTGCAGGTGTAGGTCCAATATGCCTGGTAAACAGACACACTGGTTGAAGGTCATCAACTGGCATCCTCCTAATCAACACACGGCCATCACTAGAAACGAGGCAGAACCAGCTTTCTTCAGAAAACACAACAGACCTCGACGTGCCCTCCAATGAGCTCTCGTTGACACCACTGAAATCACAAATGGCCGTGGTTTGGGGTCAGCGGTATGCACGCTACAGGGCGTCTGACTCGGAGTTGTCCTTGAAGTAACCAACGTGTAACAGTTGGTTGTGTGACTGCTGCTCGAACTGCTCATGCAGATACAGTACGATTTGCCAGAGAAAGACGCCGAAAACGATGGCCTTCCCTTATACACTACTGGCCATTAAAATTGCTACACCACGAAGATGACGTGCTACAGACGCGAAATTTAACGGACAGGAAGACGATGCTGTGATGTGCAAATGATTAGCTTTTCAGGGCATTCACACAAGGCTGGCGCCGGTGGCGACACCTGCAACGTGCTGACACGAAGAAAGTTTCCAACGGATTTCTCATACGCAAACAACAGTTGACCGGCGTTGCCTGGTGAAACGTTGTTGTGATGCCTCGTGTAAGGAGGAGAAATGCGTACCATCACGTTTCAGACTTTCATAAAGATCGGATTGTAGCCTATTGCGATTGCGGTTTATCGTATCGCGACATTGCTGCTCGCGTTGGTCGAGATCCAACGACTGTTGGCAGAATATGGAATCGGTGGGTTCATGAGGGTAATACGGAACGCCGTGCTGGATCCGAACGGCCTCGTATCACTAGCAGTCGAGATGACAGGCATCTTATACGCATGGCTGTAACGGATCGTGCAGCCACGTCTCGATCCCTGAGTCAGCAGATGGGGACGTTTACAAGACAACAACCATCTGCACGAACAGTTCGACGACGTTTGCAGGTTCACGGACTATCAGCTCGGAGACCGCGGCTGCGGATACCCTTGACGCTGCATCACCAACAGGAGCGCCTGCGGTGGTGTACTCAACGACGAACCTGGGTGCATGAATGGCAAAACGTGATTTTTTCGGATGAATGCAGGTTCTGTTTACAGCATCATGATGGTCGCATCCGTGTTTGGCGACATCGCGGTGAACCGGTGAACGCACATTGGAAGCGTGCATTCGTCATCGCCATACTGGCGTATCACCCGGCGTGATGGCATGAGGTGCCACTGGTTACACGTCTCGGTCACCTCTTGTTCGTATTGACAGCACTTTGAACAGTGGACGTTACATTTCAGATGTGTTACGACCCGTGGCTCTACCCTTCATTCGATCCCTGCGAAACCCTACATTTCAGCAGGATAATGCACGACCTCGTATTGCAGGTCCTGTACGAGCCTTTATGGATACAGAAAATGTTCTACTGCTGCACTGGCCAGCACATTCTCCAGATCTCTCACCAATTGAAAACGTCTGGCCGAGCAACTGGCTCGTCACAATACGCCAGTCACTACTCGTGATGAACTGTGCTATCGTGTCGAAGCTGCATGGGCAGATGTACCCGTACACGTCATCCAAGCTCTGTTCGACTCATTGCCCAGGCGTATCAAGGCTGTTATTACGGCCAGAGGTGGTTGTTCTGGGTACTGATTTCTCAGGATCTATGCACCCAAATTGCGTGAAAATGTGATCACATGTCAGTTCTAGTATAATATATTTGTCCAATGAATACCCGCTTATCACCTGCATTTCTTCTTGGCGTAGCAATTTTAATGGCCAGTAGTGTAGGTGGTGCTGCGGGGCCATCTGGAGCCCGTCTTGCGACCATGCATTCCCGTGACCACCGCTTCCAGCAGTCATATATATCGACTTCATTCCTGCCAAGTCTTTTTCAGTGACGCAGAAGGAACATCCAGCTTCTTGTATCCCTACTATATGACCTCGTTTAATCGCAGTGATGTGTTGGTAATGGCTTTTTTTTCGCCTTAAAGGTATTCTTGAGACTAACATCAAATAACCACGTCGAATTTTAAAGCTAACTAAAGCACACGACAGCTGCAGCGTGTATTTAAAGCAAACCTAAAATGCATCCTCATAGCAGCGCTACTACCGCCACTCTTATGCGACTGGCGCGAAATCTGAATACACATCATCTTTCAAATGTAGAACATGCCTATCAACTTTCGTTTTGGTCGCACAACTTCTTGGCGTTGCGATTTTTTTTTTTTCGCTCAGTTCATAACTGACGTGGCAGGTCTTCTGTGATACAGGCATTGGAGATATCCGCTTTGGCCAGTAGCAGTTCTCAATCAATCATCAGCTGCTTCCTTCCATGATCTGTGGATACCCGTAATATCGAGATGTGTTCATTAAGCAACAGTCGCCTAACACATTTATAACACAGTAGCCCTCCAATCATCTTCAGCCCAGCCAACCAGAGTGCCACCAAAGGGTGAGTAACTAGCCACACCAAGGAAAATTTTTAAAATATGCAGACAACTGATTTCACAGATGCAGATGGAATAGTTTATCTTCACCCTTGTCAGATACTCCGAATTGTGCTATCAAAAATTTTTACATCATTTGTCCACTAAGAAACTAATTAATAAAAAGATTAGTTTAATATATGTAATCCCTATCATAAGTTTTTCCGTCACTTACTCTGTTGTAACTGGAAATTTTTGTCATTGTTGTGGTATTGAGTTCACAAATGGTTTGGTGCAGCTTTCCACGTAAGTCTAACCCGTGAAAGCCTCCTAATCTTTGCATAACTACAGCAGACTACATGCATTGCACTCCGTCTTCAGGCCACGAGTGGCCAACCGGGACCATCCGACCGCCGTGTCTTCCTCAGACGAGTATGCAGATAGGAGGGGCGTGGGGTCAGCACACCACTCTCCCGGTCGTTATGATGGTATTCTTCACCGAAGCCGCTACCATTCGGTCGAGTAGCTCCTCAATTGGCATCACGAGGCTGAGTGCACCCCGAAAAATGGCAACAGCGCATGGCGGCCTGGATGGCCACCTATCCAAGTGCCGACCACGCCCGACAGAGCTTAACTTCGGTGATCTCACGGGAAGCGGCGTACCACTGCGGCAAGGCCGTTGCCAACCTACATGCATTGGGACCTGTTTATTATTGGGTTGGTGCATAGGTTCTTAACGACTACTAAAGACAAAAGGTACAAGCAACAGGGCGTTAATCATCAATAATATATTCTCCTACGCTATTTACAACAGTCTGCCTAAGCTGGGGTAGCTTTTAGATATCGCAACTATAATCATCACCCGGTTTTTTGAGGCGAAGAACTCGTCGAGCCATGTTCGGAGCTCATTTTCATCCGGAAAGGAAGTTCCTTGAAGGTTGTTGGATAGAAGGCAGAAAAGGTGAAAATCTGAGGGTGCAAGATAAGGTGAATGACACTGGTGCGAAATGCCTTGCCAACCCAACTCCAATATAGCGTTTTTTGTCAGTCTAGCGGAATGCGGTGGGCTTTATCGAGAGTAGCATGACGCAGTATTTCTGATCGTTGTTCTTGGATTCTGTCTGCAAGACGTCTGAGTTGTTGACAGCAAATGTCAGCAGTGACGGTTACACCTCGGGAGAGCAATTCGTACGAGGTGCATTCAAGTTCTAACGCCTCCGATTTTTTTTCTCCGGACTGGAAAGAGATAGAAACATGCGCATTGTTTTAAAATGAGGCCGCGTTCATTGTCAATACGTCCAAGAGATGGCAGCACCGTACGGCAGATGGAATTTTACCGCCAGCGGCGAGAATGAGAACTGTTTTAAATACTTAAAATGGCGACGTTTTCCTTACTTGAACAGCGTGCAATCAGTCGTTTTCTGAATTTGCGTGGTGTGAAACCAATTGAAATTCATCAACAGTTGAAGGAGACATGTGGTGATGGAGTTATGGATGTGTCGAAAGTGCGTTCGTGGGTGCGACAGTTTAATGAAGGCACAACATCGTGTGACAACAAACTGAAACAACCTCGGGCGCGCACAAGCCGGTCTGACGACATGATCGAGAAAGTGAAGAGAGTTGTTTTGGGGGATCGCCGAATGACTGTTGAACAGATCGCCTCCAGAGTTGGCATTTCTGTGGGTTCTGTGCACACAATCCTGCATGACGACCTGAAAATGCGAAAAGTGTCATCCAGGTGGGTGCCACGAATGCTGAAGGACGACCACATGGCTGTCCATGTGGCATGTTGCCAAGCAATATTGACGCACAACCACAGCATGAATGGGACTTTCTTTTCGTCGATTGTGACAATGGATGAGACGTGGATGCCATTTTTCAATCCAGAAACAAAGCGCCAGTCAGGTCAATGGAAGCACACAGATTCACCGCCACCAAAAAAATTTCGGGTAACCGCCAGTGCTGAAAAAACGATGGTGTCCATGTTCTGGGACAGCGAGGGCGTAATCATTACCCATTGCGTTCCAAAGGGCACTACGGTAACAGGTGCATCCTACCAAAATGTTTTGAATCACAAATTCCTTCCTGCACTGCAGCAAAAACGTCCGGGAAGGGCTGCGCGTGTACTGTTTCACCAAGACAACGCACCCGCACAGCGAGCTAACATTACGCAACATTTTCTTCGTGATAACAACTTTGAAGTGATTCCTCATGCTCCCTACTCACCTGTCCTGGCTCCTAGTGACTTTTGGCTTTTTCCAACAATGAAAGACACTCTCCGTGGCCGCACATTCACCAGCTGTGCTGCTATTGCCTCAGCGATTTTCCAGTGGTCAAAACAGACTCCTAAAGAAGTCTTCGCCGCTGCCATGGAATCATGGCGTCAGCGTTGTGAAAAATGTGTACGTCTGCAGGGCGATTACGTCGAGAAGTAACGCCAGTTTCATCGATTTCGGGTGGGTAGTTAATTAGAAAAAAAATCGGAGGCCTTAGAACTTGAAGCACCTCGTAGTACACCGCACCGTCGCTGTTGACACCAGATGCATAAGATTAACTTCTGTCGATGTGCGTATGTCTTTGACCGGGGAGTTGATGCTTTGTTTGGGTTCAACCATTCAAGTCTTTTTCCTTACGTTAGACATCATTTCTCGTCATCAGTAACGATACATTACAGGAAAGATCGGTGTTGTTCACGAGCGAAGTGATGACGAGCAAGTGGAGATGCACATACGGCCACTGACTAATTTTTGTGAGTTTGGCTTAGAGCTCATGATCAATGCTCATCACATTTGCCAGTTCTCGAGGACACTGGATTAATGTGTCGAAGCGATCTTCATCATACCGCAATGGTCTTCCTAAATGTTGTGAATCACTATTGTCAAAACGAGCATCCTTAAAACGGGAAAACCATTTTCTTGCCGTGCTCTGTTATATGGCATTATGCCCATATGTGGTGTAAATGATTCTGCCTGCCTCCGCTGCTGTGATTCCCCTACTGAACTGAAACAGAAGAATATGTCGGAAATGTTCAGATTTCTCCACTTGGTACTCCATTTTCTAGCGTCCACAGCTCCACTCATTATCTCAAATGACAAACAGGCAGTATGTAAACTCAAATAGCAACAGTGTACTACATATAAAATGGCACTCTATAAATATACTCATAGCAACAGGAATGCCAACATGCAAACAGCCTATGAACTTATGCATCGACCTAACATATTCAGCTCTTGGTCTTCCTCTATTATTTCCCCCCTCTGCCACACAAACACTTCTCTGCATTACCAAACTGACAATTATTTCATCCCTCAGGATGTGTCCTATTAATTCATCCATCATCCATTCCTTTATTCAAATTGTGTTACAAATATTTCTCTGTAGTTCCATTCAGTACCTCTCTTTAGTTGTTCGATCTACCAATCTAATCTGTAGCTGCCATCCATAGCACAACATTTAAAAGGCTTCTGTCTCTTCGTGTCTGAACAGTTTATCGCCCATGTTTCACTTCCGTACAAGGCCACCCTCCAGACAAATATCTTCAGACAGAGGCCCAAACACTTAAATTAATTTTTTAAGTTAATAAATTCCTTTCTTCAGGAATGTTTTCTTGCTATAATCAGTCTGCATTTCGTATCCTCTCTACTTCGAACATCTTCAGTAGTTAAACTTATCCACTTTTAATCTCTTAATATGTAATCTAATTTCTTCAACATCATCTGATAATTCGGCCACATTCCATTATCCATGTTGATATTTATCTTATAATTTCTTTTCAAGACATTTGTCCATTCCGTTCAAGTGCTCTTCCAAGTCATTTACAACATCATCGGCAAACCTCAATATCTTTATTTCTTATCCCTAAACTTTAAACCTGTACCCATGTATCTCCTGGATTTGCTTCACTGCTTGCTGAGTGCACGGACTGAAAAAAAATGAAGGATATGTTTCAAATCTGATTCATTCCTTTCATAACCACTGCTTTCCTTTCATGTCTTTCGGCTCATATATTTGCAATCTGGTTTTTGTACACGTTGTAAATAGCTACTCGCTCCCTGTATTTTAACCCTGTTGCCTATAAAATCGAAGAAGGTAGACCACTCAACGTTGTCAAAAGCTTTCTCTAAATATATACGTGCTATGAATGTAAGTTTGCTTTTCTTCAGCCTATTTCGCTCCGGAATTCATAATGATCTTCGCCAGTGCCGGCTTCGATCAGTTTTTTCAAACTTCTGTAAACAATTCGAGTCATTCTTCTGCAACCATGGCTTACAAAATTGACGCTTAGGTAATATTCACACCTGACAGAACCTGCCTTCTTTGCTGTATGTATTATTACATTCTTGACTCGCAAAGGTAGCCGAGAGTGCTAATACGCTGCTTCCTGGACTCGAGGAGGCGCGCCGGCCCCAGATCGATTCCGCCCGGCGGATTACCGACGAGGGCCGGTATGCTGGCCATCCTGGATGTGGTTTTTAGGCGGTTTTTCACATTCCGTTAGGTGAATACTGGGCTGGTCCCCACGTTCCGCCTCAGTTACACGACTCGCAAACATTGGGAAATGTTCCCACTATTCCATGACTTACACTAGATGTATACAGCTGGCGTAATTCCGTCCCGGGAGGTTTGGGGTGGCAGCAGGAAGGGCATCTGGCCACCCTCTGCAACTAACACTGCCAAATCAATAGTAACATGGCCGACCACGCGTGACGCTGGCAAAGGCCCCAAGAAATAATGAAAGAGAAAAAGAAAATTATTACATTCTTGATTAAGTCCGAAGGTATTTTGCCTGTCTCATAAAATCTGCTGACCAGATAGTACAGTTCTGTCATGGCTGGCCCTCCCGAGGATCTCAGAAATTATGAGGCAATATTTCGTCTTGCATCTTTCAGTGACCTATCAAATTCTTCTCGCAGTATCATATCTCCCATCTCGTCTTCGTTTCTCTTCCCATTCTACAATATTGTTTTCAACTTCATTTCTTGTGTATAACCCTTCAGCTTTCCCTTCTTTGCTTAGTAATGGTTAGCAATCTCAGCTCATGATATTCATAGTTCCTTCTCTTTTATCTAAAGGCCTCCTACCCATAGTTGTACGTGCTGCTACAGTCTTGCATTTGCTCTCTAGCCATTCCTGCTTAGCCATTTTGCACTTGCCCAGTCTCATGATTAGGCGAATGTATTTACTTTTGCCAACAGCCTTGCCATAGTGAAAACACCGGTTCCCCTTGAATCACCGAAATTAAGCGCTCTCGGGCTTGGCTACCACTTGGACGGGTGACTGTCTGGGTCTTCTGAGCGCTGTTGGCAAGCGGTTGCACTCAGACTTTGTCAGTCCATTTGAGCAGTTGCTTGACTCAGAAGTAGTGGCTTCAGTCACGAAAACTAACAACGGCGGGTGAGCGGTGTGCTGACCACACGCCCCTCCATATCCACATCCAATGATGTCTGTTGGCCGAGGATGAGACAGCGGTCAGTCTACAGGGTGTTACAAAACGGTACGGCCAAACTTTCAGGAAACATTCCTCACACACAAATAAAGAAAAGATGTTATGTAGACATGTGTCCGGAAACGCTTAATTTCCATGTTAGAGCTCATTTTAGTTCTTCCACCTACGCTCAATGGAGCACATTATCATGATTTCATACGGGATACTCTACCTGTGCTGCTAGAACATGTGCCTTTACAAGTACGACACAACATGTGGTTCATGCACGATGGAGCTCCTGCACATTTCTGTCGGAGTGGTCGTACGCTTCTCAACAACAGATTCGGTGACCGATGGATTGGTAGAGGCGGACCAATTCCATGACCTCCACCCTCTTGACTTTCATTTATGGGGGCATTTGAAAGTTCTTGTCTACGCAACCCCGGTACCAAATGTAGAGACACTTCGTGCTCGTATTGTGGACGGCTGTGATACAATACGCCATTCTCCAGGGCTGCATCAGCGCATCAGGGATTCCATGCGACGGAGGGTGGATGCATGTATCCTCGCTAAGGGAGGACATTTTGAACATTTCCTGTAACAAAGTGTTTGAAGTCACGCTGGTACGTTCTTTTGCTGTGTGTTTCCATTCCTTAATTAATGTGATTTGAAGAGAAGTAATAAGATGAGCTCTAACATGGAAAGTTTCCGGACACATGTCCACATAACATTCTTTGTGTGTGAGGAATGTTTCCTGAAAGTTTGGCCGTACCTTTTTGTAACACCCTGTATATCGTTAGGCCTTACAACGCCTGTTTGGAGTTAAGGTTTTTTTTTATATTCCCTTTCGCTTGCTTCATTTTGTGCATTTTTTCTACTTTCGTCAGCTAAATTAAATATACCTTGTCTTATTCAAGAAATTCTACTGCGCCCTCTCTTTTTATCTAGTTAATCCTATGGTGCCTGAACCACGTCATCTCTCAAGCTTATCCATTCTTCTGATGTATTCCTTTCCCCCTGTTTCAGTCAATCGTTGCCTATGTTCCCTCTCAGACTCTCGACTACTTTAGTTCTTTCAATTTATCCATTACCTGTCTACTTAGCTTCCTACATTTTGCAATTTCTTCAGTTTTAATCTTCAGTTCATAATCATTAAATATGGTTATAGTCAACATCTGCCCCTGTAAATATGTTGCAGTTTAAGGGCTTTGGACGTAAAAAATATAGGAAAATCGATTTTTCAAAAATATGCCTGTTTTGTAGCGCACATCTTCCTGAATTGTTTGCTGTATAAAACATATATACTTGAGAGATTATGAGGCATTTTATTTGGTCTTAAGTGTACCAAGGTGCAGCGCCACAGCCCTTTGCACAGCAATCTTCTGTAAGTGTATTTCGCTCTGTAGAATTCAATGTATAGATTTGCGTCATCAAACCTATATTCAGGGACCTTGCAAATGAAAATTTATTGAAGAAACGTCTTCATGGCGGTACCCAAAACCCAAATGAAAGATTTAACCAATGTGTAAGGGAAAGATTGCCAAAAACCGTTTTGTGGGCAGAAATGCACTTGCTATTTGTGGTTATGATGCAGTTTCATGTTTTAATGATGGTGTGCAACGCAGGAAATATGTTTTAGAGAAGATGGGAATTAAGCCCGGAGTGAACTGCATCAAAGCTTTGTATGCGATAGACAGAGAGCGTGTAGTGGAAGCAGATAAATCATTTTTGGAGGTGACAAAATCAAGCAGAGTGCATCATAGGACTGTGAAAAGGAAGGAGACTGATTTAGAAAATGAAAAAGAACCTGCTTATGGTACTGGACAGTTCTAAAGGAATGCCAAATACAATCACAAACTTGAACGGCCATTTTCCGCAAAATACAAATTTCTGCACTTAGATACACGTTACATCCAAAATAAATATCCTATTACTTTCAAACGTGGTATGCTTATTAAACACAAACTCCTTAATGCAGAACTCTAGGAATTTCCATATCTATTAAAAAACTGTGGTAAAAACTGAGATAATTAGCTATAAAATTTGTGTTTTTCTAAACATGAAGTTTAAAATGTAACAGCTCTTTCATTTTTACATAAATTAAATAAATTCTATACATTTATGCACCTGTTACTATGGTTTGTATGCTGTGCAAAACTCATCGAACAGTATCTCTTACTTATGAAGAAAAGTGTACCTATAGCAACAAAAAAGTGAAAAAATGATGAAATTTCACAAGTAAAAAAAATTATTTTGTTATGTTTTTGAACTTCCACCACAGTGAGTGTGAATCCTGAATCCTTCCTGGTCATGCTGACAAAGTTTTATGAATTTATTTGTAGAAGTATAAACAGTGGAAATTAAAATATCCTGTGGTGCCTCTCCCGCTCGAAGTCGGCCCGTTTGACGTCGGACCCCCCTTAAAATCTAGTTTCGATATCTCTACCATACTATTGTATAATCAATGTGAAACCTTTCAATGAGTCTAGGTCTCTTCAGTGTAAACATTCTTCTTACATTACTTTTAAGCCAAGTGCTTGAGATGATTAAATTATGCTCTCTACAAAATTCACGCAGCTTCATCTTGCATTCGTCTCCCCCAGCCCATGTGTTACGTCTATTTCCCCTTCTATTCCTTTTCCTACTGTCGAATTCCAGTCTTCCAGTACAAGTAATTTCGTCTTTTTTAACTGTGTGATTTTTTAAAAATCTCATCATTCATTCACTGAATCTTGTGGTTGGGTTGTTGTTGGGGGAGGAGACCAGAGAGCGAGGTCATCGGTCTCATCGGATTAGGGAAGAACGGGGAAGGAAGTCGGCCGTGCCCTTCCAAAGGAACCATCCCGTCATTTGCCTGGAGCGATTTAGGGAAGTCACGGAAAACCTAAATCAGGATTGCCGGACGCGGGATTGAACCGTCGTCCTCCCGAATGCGAGTCCAGTGTGCTAACCACTGCGCCACCCCGCTCGGTTCACTGAGTCTCTTCATCACCTGGAGCACTAGATGGGATATAAACTTTTATTACTATGTTGTTCATAGTAGCTTATCCACATCTTTGTTTTCTTATTCAATATTAAGCCTACTCCTGTGGGTGCTGGCTGTATGTCCATCTTGACTACTAGGATGCGTTGTCTGTTATTTATAGTAGCTTACCTGCATTTCTATTTTCTTACTCAGTAGTACGCTAACTCTTGCATTGCCCCTATCTGGTGTTGATAATCCTGTTCTGACCTAATCTGATGTTCTGTTCTCTCTGCCATAGCACTTTACTCTCACGATTCATACCTTCAAGCTATGCGTCTACATTTTTAAATTCTACAACCTACCTAGCCTATTAATGGATTAACATTCTGCACTCGGACCCATGGAATGCCAGTTTTGTTTCTCCTGATGTCGACGTCCTCTCGAGCAGTCCCCTTCTAGTAGCCTGAGTGGAAGAGTATTCTACCTCGAATATTTCGGTGCCATCACCATTCGATCATGTAGTAGAGGTTCATGCCCTTGGAAAGAATCACGGCTGTAATTTCCCCTTGCTTTCGGCCAATCATATGAGCAGCACAGCAAGGCCAGGCTGGTTTTGTTATACGGCCAGATCAGTTAATCGTCGAGATTGTTTCCCCTGCAACTACTGAAAAGGCTGCTGCCCCAGTTCAGGAACCATATCTTTTGTCCTCTCAACAGACACCCCTAGGCTGAGTTTGCACCTACAGTACAACTATTGGTAACGTTGGGGCATGCAAGCCACCCCACCTCATCAAGCTCAATTGTTCATGGATTGCGGGAGGTCAGATGTGGGTTAGAAGTCCAGTGCCCAATCTTTAATAACTGCAGAAGGCATAAGGTAATCACAAGGTAATTGTTTCGTGATGTGAGTCTCACAAAAAACACAACATTACATATATGGTTTACTCCATTTGTTGAGTGTGAATTATTTGACTTCAGCTGTATTAGGTACAGATCTACCACCCAATACTGACATATTACAATTTGTGTCAGACTGGGACTCTATCCCTGATTTTCCACTTATGCGAATGGTCTCCTTAACCTCCTCAAATACCAGTGCACGCTCGCTGCACTGAGCCGGCCGCTGTGGCAGAGCGGTTCTAGGCGCTTCAGTCCGGAACCGCGCTGCTGCTATGGTCACAGGTTCGAACCCTGCCTCGGGTATGGATGTCTGTTATGTCCTTAGGTTACTTAGGTTTAAGTAGTTCTAAGTCTAGAGGACTGATGACCTCAGATGCTATGTCCCCTAGTGCTAGGACCCATTTGAACCATTTGAACCCTGGACTGACCCGAACTTCCACATGTCACATTGTCCACATCCTTACATCCATCAACAAATTCATGTTTGGATCCGTCCGAGAAGCGTGCACGGTTAGTCGAAGTGGTTAAGGCGACCGACTGTGACAAGTGGGAAAAACTGGTTCCACCCCCCGGCCAGCACAAATTTTCAAAGGTCGCTATTGGGATCTATACCTAGTACAGATGATATAAGTAAATCACAGAAAGCGTATTAATTTCGAAGTATTTCATACAGCTGTGGATCGTCAAGAGTGTCTGTTATTTCAGACACTTGGCGTGCACATGACAGTAAGTATACTGGTCCATATTCGTTATCTCATTCGCCCTGTGCAGGAATCCAACTAATGTGAGCCTTAGGTGCTGAGTTTAGTGGACGACGATATGAGGATGTTGACAGTGTCATACGGAAAGTTGTGGCGGTCATGGCGGCGTGCACGGATAGCCGATAAACAGGAAATCCGGGTTCTAGTTCTGGTCCAGCACAAAATTTTTATCTGTCACTAGCTCTATACCTAATACAGCTGATGTAAAGAAATTCACAGTGAGCGAATTAATTACGAAGTATTTGGTACAGCTGTGGTTTGGTTGGTTGATTTGGGGGAGGAGTCAAACAGTGAGGTCATCGATCCCACCAGATTAGGGCAAAGACGTCGGTCGTGCCCTTTCAAAGGGACCATTCCGGCATTTGCCTGAAGCGATTTAGGAAAATCGCGGAAGACCTAAATCAGGTTGGCCGGATGCGGATTTGAACCGTCAGCCTCACGACTGCAAGACAAGTGTTCTAAGCACTGTCCCATCTCGCTTGGTGGTACAGCCGTGGGTCGTCAACAATGTCTGTTATTTCAGACATGCGTGTAAGTTTATTCCAGTAGTTTTCAGGATTGCGTCCATTATATGTTGATGTTCGGACATATTGATATATCTAGAACGTACGTCTGAAAACTGAGGGAATATTCAACCCGCCACTGAGGGAATATTCTATCCGCCAGCAGAACTTGAGCAGTCTAGTATTTTCACGTTTTCACATACAATCACACCGAGGCCAATGACTTCACAGCATGTATAGGCATAGAAAAAAATCATTTCTTAGTATATTAGTTCCTTGTGGCAACGGCCTTGCCGCAGTGGATACCCCGGTTCCCGTCGAATCGCCGAAGTTAAGCGCTGTTGGGCGTGGCCGGCACTTGGATGGGTGACCGTCCGGGCCGCCATGCGTTGTTGCCATTTTTCGAGGTGCACTCAGCCTCGTGATGCCAATTGAGGAGTTACTCGGCGTAATAGTAGCGGCTCGAGTCAAAAAAAAACATCATAACGACCGGGAGAGCAGTGTGCTGACCACACGCCCCTCCTATGCGTATTCTCAGCTAAGGATGACACGGCGGTCGGATGGTCCCGATGGGCCACTTGTGGCCTGGTGACGGAGTGCTTAGTTCCTTGTAGCAATATCTACAGAGCCGTATTAAAACTTGGACTTGAATGTCATCTGGACTATTACCAAAACGCCTAGTGGAACCAAGACTGTGAATGCTTAACCAACTGTTTTTATATAACACCCATTTCTCACCCCTCACCTAATAAC
Source organism: Schistocerca nitens (assembly GCF_023898315.1). Classification (NCBI taxonomy): domain Eukaryota; kingdom Metazoa; phylum Arthropoda; class Insecta; order Orthoptera; family Acrididae; genus Schistocerca; species Schistocerca nitens. The sequence continues at coordinate 527,873,988 of NC_064620.1, forward strand.
CCTATGTGTCTTACAAACACTGAATTTTGTCCAGTGTTAGTAATACATAAATGTATCGAGTTTTATTGAAACTGCTTAGGGAGGGGGGGTTCAAAAGTTCTCATATGCACCCCTATGGTTTGGGCTAGGGATTTCTTTACCCTGAAGTACTTTTCTCTAAGGCAGTAAGTCACCTATGTTCCAAATTTGCTTGATATTGCAACAGGCTTTCCAGAACTTATGTCAATGTGAGCTTTACATTAACGCATGTGCCTCTGTGTTGTTCCATAAACTTCAACATTTACATAGAGTAAAAACATTCAACAGCCGAGATCGTATAAATATTACTTTACTGAAAAGAAATGGTTCTGGCAGACTTTGCTGTCATCTTCAGGTCTTAGTAATTATTTTGTTATGAGAAGTGTTCATTTTACGCTGGACCTCACGCAAAGTTGTAATGTGGATAAAAATCAGCACATTATAAAAGGTTTGTCATAACTAAAATATTTAAAAACATAAAGTACATTGTACAAATGGCCATGTCTACAATATATCGCTCACAGATGCTTGTTGCGCTACAAAAACATGCTGTTCTTTTATCCATGTGACAACTTGGTGTGAGGTCCAGGGAAAAATGAGCATGTTTCTTAACATAATTTCTTTAAGACCTCAAGGTGACAGCAAAGTCTGTCGAAGAATGTTGTTTGAAACAAAGAAATATTTGTGCGATCTTGGCTGCAGAATGTTTTTAGGAAGTAAAGCAGATCGCTTCTTTGGCCTTCTCAAAATGAGAAAACTCAGTTCAAAGATTAGAAACCTGACTAGTTTTACTGCTATTTAATTATTGAAAATAAACTGCAGAGCTATACTACAAGATCTGAAAAGAGGTTAGTGGAGATGAAAGAGAAGTTACGTAAAATAAAATGGGATACTTCATGGATATCAAATGATGTGGAAACACGTAGACCACAGAGAGGAAAAGAACGTGTAGGAATGTCTACTGTAGCCATTATTATAAAAAGGCAGCATTATAGATATTCTAGAACTCTCAGGTACTTGTTTTAAAAAGTAAAGGAAAGACATACCTTGGAAATCATTCATCTGCAATTAGTTACGGAAAGCATTAATGCCAGAAAAATTCAATGGTGTATAACAGTATGGGATTTCAATGAGAAATTAATACAAAAGGCGAATCTTTGGGTTTTATGCTAGAAATTACAGATGTTACATTAGTGGAATAGACATAGTAATGTCTTCAAGAAAAAGGGAATCAAACTGAAAATGGAATGCCTACAACAAAAACATTATGCATGATGTGACTGTCTTTTCCCACTTTAGAATTTCAAGTGAACACTGACTAACGACAGCCATAGACGAAACACAACCTCATCAAGCACTAAATCAAAAATAATTATTAGATCCACATGGAAACAACGACGCTCTTTTTTAAAAAGAAAAATCGTACCGCGAAGGAATTATCGAAACGGGACCGAAAACGATGTTCTAATGGTTCTACTTCATGAACCAGTAAACTGAAAGTCGTAAAAATAGGAATAACAAAAAGCATGAATTAAAAGCATTTGATGCAGAGGCTCTAGAATTAAAAACCGAGATGATTACCTAATGGAAGGTAGGCAGATGAAAGGCAATTCTGACGCTGACGGTGATGAATAAGTTTTTTCGCTATTTTCTCGAAAACTGACATGTTGAGAATCGTGGCGGTGGTACTATAAGGCCAAAGAAACTGTCATAGGCACGGGCATTCAAATACATAAACAGATAAACGAATGCAATTTCGGAAAAACTACATGATTTTTTTCAAAAGAAATAGATTCAAAAATTGAGCAAATCAGTAACACGTAGATCCCCCTGTGGCCCGTATGCAAGCAGTTATTCGGCTTGATACTGACTGACAGAGTTATTCGATGTCTTCCTGAAGATCATGTGCAACGAAACTTTGTCTCGAAACCTGGCAGAAAATCCAAAGAGATTCTGGTCGTATGTGGTGTTAGCGGCAAGAAACAATCAATGCCTTCTCTGCGAGATAACAATGGAGATACTATCGAAGACTGCTAGATTTACTAAACACAGCCTTACGAAATGCCTTCGCAAAAGAAGACGAAGTAAATATTTCAGAATTCGAATCCAGAACAGGCGCCAGCATGAGTAACGTAGAAGTAAATATCCTCGGAGTAGTGAAGCAACTCAAATCACTTAATAAAAGCAAGTCTTCTGGTCCAGACTGTATACCAATTAGGTACCTTTCCGAGTATGCTGATGCATTATCTCCATACTTTACAATCATATACAACCGTTCGCTCGACGAAAGATCCGTACCCAAAGGCTGGAAAGTTGCACAGGTCACACCAATATTCAAGAAAAGAAGTACGAGTAATCCACTAAATTACAGACCCATATCGTTGACGTCGATATGCAGCAGGATTTTAGAATATCTATTGTGTTCGAACATTATGAATTACCTCGAGGGAAACGGTCTATTGGCACACAGTCAACATGGGTTTAGAAAACATCGTTCCTGTGAAACACAACTAGCTCTTTATTCACATGAAGTGCTGAGTACTATTGACAAGGGATTTCAGATCGACTCCGTATTCCTGGATTTCCGAAAGGCTTTTGTCACTATACCAAACAAGCGGCTCGTAGTGAAATTGCGTTCTTATGGGATATCGTCTCAGTTATGTGACAGGATTTGTAATTTCCTGTCAGAGAGATCACAGTTCGTTGTAATTGACGGAAAGTCATCGAGTATAACAGAAGTGATTTCTGGCGTTCCCCACGGTAGTGTTACAGGCCCTTTTCTGTTCCTTATCTATATAAACGATTTGGGAGAATCTGAGCAGCCGTCTTCGGCTGTTTTCAGATGACGGTGTCGTTTATCGACTAATAAAGTCATCAGAAGATCAAAACAAACTGCAAAACGATTTAGAAAAAATATCTGAATGGTGCGAAAAGTGGCAGTTGACCCTAAATAACGAAAAGTGTGAGGTCATCCACATGAGTGTTAAAAGGAACTCAAACTTTGGTTACACGATAAATCAGTCTAATCTAAAAGCCGTAAATTCAACTAAATGCCTACGTATTACAATTACGAACAACTTAAATTGGAAAGAACACACAGAAAATGTTGTGGGGAAGGGTAAGCAAAGACTGCGTTTTATTGACAGGACACTTAGGAAATGTAACAGACCTACTAAGGAGACTGCCTACAATACGCTTGTCCGTCCTCTTTTAGAATACTGCTGCGCGGTGTGGGATCCTTACCAGATAGGACTGACGGAGTACATCGAAAAAGTTCAAAGACGGGCAGCACGTTTTGTATTATCGCGAAATATGGGAGACAGTGTCACAGAAATGATACAGGATTTGGGCTGGAAGTAATTAAAAGACAGGCGTTTTTCGTTGCGACGGAATCTTCTGACGAATGCCAATCACCAACTTTCTCCTCCGAATGCGAAAATATTTTGTTGACACCGACCTACATAGGGAGGAACGATCACCACGATAAAATAAGGGAAATCAGAGCTCGTACGGAAAGATATAGGTGTTCATTCTTTCCGCGCGCTTTTCGAGATTGTAATAATAGAGAATTATGAAAGTACTTTTGAAACGTCCCCTTAGAAAAATTATATAAGACTGTGCTTAAACTGACACACAATATTTTTAGCGCAACGCAATCTGACTTTCAAAAATCCCTGCGAAAGAATGGCCCTGACTAACATTAACCTATACGTTTCACAAATCACTTACCTCACAAAAATCTTGGTTACTCGAACTACTGCAATACAGCGAGCGCCACTACTGCCAGCTAAATAAAAGATTCAAACTACGGAAGGCACTAACTATTGGTAGGCATAGTTAGCAAATGAAAGATTTTAATAGAGAACAAACAATGTATTTACCTTAATAGTGTTGAAAAATCATAATATACATAGCAGTTCATGACATCCAGTCTTACGAATTTCCAAACTCCGCCATTTCTCTCCCCACATCCACCACTGCTGGCGGCTCACCTCCAACTGCGCAACGCTATGCGCTGGTAACAGCCAACAGCCCAACACTACAATGGCGAATATTACAACAATGCCACCCAGCCACAGACTGCACACAGCACAGCCAGTGATTTTCATATAGAGCGCTACATGGCGTTACCAATATAAAAACCTAAACAGCCTACTTACACTTTTAGGAACCCTTGTCATTTGCAGATTATCCATGCAGATGTAGAAATTCTGTCTTACTGGCGCATTAGATCGTCAAAATTCCGAACTGGTTCGAGGGCCCCTGCCCTTCACGCTCCAAACCTTCTCAATTGGAGAGAGATCCGGGGATCTCGCTGGTCAAGCACGAAGGAAATGGAAGCCTACATTGTTGAAATGCAAGCCTAGGATGGCTTGCCATGAAGGACACGGTATAACGGAGCGTACGATATCGACAACGTACCGCTGTGCTGTAAGGGTGCAGTGGATGACAACCAAAGGGCTTCTGCTGTGAAAACAAATGACACCCTAGACAATCACTCCTGGTTATCGGACCATATGGCGGATGAGAGTCAGGTTGGTATACCACTGCTATCGGGGGCTTCTCCAGACACGTCTTTGCTGGTCATCGGGGTTCAGTTCGAAGTGGTACTCTTCACTGAACACAATTTTACTTCAGTCAGCGATGGGATACCAGTCTGACCATCGTCGCCATACGCCCGACAGGCAGGAGTGATTGTCTGGGGTGTCATTTCTTTCCACAGCAGGACCCCTTTGGTTGGCATCTGCGGCCCTCTTACAGGACAGTGATACTTCTACGATATTCATATTCCTTCGTGGACTGACCTTTTTTTTTTTTGTCCTCGTGTGTACATAAAATTGAGTAACTTCAGCATCGTAGAAAATGAAATATTAGGAACAAGACGGAAGATGCACTTACTAAACAAAGGTGGTTAGGAAAACAGCGAAATATGATGCAGGTATGAATAAATGAAAGTAAATGTTTGAACGGAAAGGGTCAGTTATTAAACAAGAGACGAGAATTTCAAGCGGAGGATAATCGCAACATGATAAATTAAACAGAATTTCGTTAAAAGTTTGTGTAGCGTAAAAGATGAATCAGAAACACAAACAGGTGATAAGGCGCACATTGATCTTCTGAAACTTACTTGTTTTATAAACTGATTCGAGGTATGAAAAAGGGCAAATCACCTGGAAGTGATGGTTTTTCAACAGAAAACATAAACAGGGAGTAATATACTACATACTTTCTAAATTATTTGTAAAGTATCTGTGGATGAAAAAGTTCCCAAAACTGGAACGATGTTCTAATGGTTCTACTTCATGAACCAGTAAACTGAAAGTCGTATAAATAGGAATAACAAAAAGCATGAATTAAAAGCATTTGATGCAAAGGCTCTAGAATTAAAAACCGAGATGATTACCTAATGGAAGGTAGGCAGATGAAAGGCAATTCTGACGCTGACGGTGATGAATAAGCTATTTTCTCGAAAACTGACATGTTGAGAATCGTGGCGGTGATACTATAAGGCCAAAGAAACTGTCATAGGCACGGGCATTCAAATACAGAGATATGTAAACAGGCAGAATACGGCGCTGCGGTTGGCAACGCCTATATAAAACAACAATGATCTTGTGCAATTGTAGATCGGTTACTGTTACTACAATGGCAGGTTGTCGGTCAAGATTTAAGTGAGTTTGAATATGGTAGTATAGTCGGCGCACGAGCGACGGGACACAGCTTCTCCGAGGTAGCGATGAAGTGAGAATTTTCCTGTACGACCATTTCACGAATGTACCGTGAATATCAGGATTCCGGTAAAACAAAATCTCTGACATCGCTGCCGCAGGAAAAAGATCCTGCAAGAACGGGACCAACGATGACTGAAGAGAATCGTTCAACGTGACATAAGTGCTACCCTTCCGCAAATTGATGCAGATTTAATGCTGGGCAATCAACAAGTGCCAGCGTGCGAACCATTCAACGAAACATCATCTATATGGCCTTTCGGACCCGAAGACCCAATCGTGTACCCTTGATGACTGCACGACACAAAGCTTTACGCCTTGCCTGGGTCTGTCAACACCGACATTGGACTGCTGATGACTGGAAACATGTTGCCCAGTCGGACGAGTCTCGTTCCAAAATGTATCGAGCGGATGGACGTGTACGGGTATGGAGACAACCTCATGAATCCATGGATCCTGCAAGTCGGCAGGGGACTGTTCAAGCTGGTGAAGGCTCTGTAATGGTGTGGGGCGTGTGCGGTTGGAGTCATATGAGACCCAGTGGCCCCATGAAAACTCCACTGACTTTAAACACTTCCGCTGGGCACCAAACTCCCCAAACATGAACATTATTGAGCAGATCTGTGATGCCTTGCAACGTGCCACTCAGAAGAGACTTCCACCCCCTCGTACTCTTACGGATTTTTGGACAGCCCTGCAGGATTCATGGCGTCAATTCCCTCCAGCACTACTTCAGACATTATTCGAGTCCATCCCATCTCGTGTTGCGGCACTTCTGCAAGCTCGGGGGGGCCCTATACGATATTAAGCAAGTGTGCATATTTCTTTGGCTCTTCAATGTAATAGATACAGGAAACAGCGTTACAGATCCATATTCAGATGGTTGTTACACGTCTGATATCGGTTTTCTGCACTTGGATAGACGTACCGCTCTTAGTGTATCGTCACCCTGAGCCGCGTATTACGACCTCAACTTTTCCATGCATCGCGGAATTTTTCTGCATCCATATTGTTTGAGCGTGTTTTCTCAAGTCATCTACTCACCTTCTATCACGTCATTTCTCAAGTCTTATCTTGCCTCTTCAGATGGAGCAAAGAACCTTATTGATCCATCTACCACTCATTCACCAGACCCACCTCTTTCATTTTCATCTTACAATTACGTCTTGCGCTGCATTATCTTACCGTTTCCATTTTGTGCTATTAAATATGAATTCAAAAATTGAGGGCAACCCAACGAGTAAATGTGTTGTTATGTGCGTACGTGTAGGGTGAACAACAAAATCCCAGAAATATTTTTTCTACATTTTGCAACAAAAATATGTTCATTAAGTAGGGTTGACTACGTCATTTCAGGCTTTTAAATGGTTCCTGGACTAGATCTGTTTGAATCTCCGTACAAAACTATGTGCAGTTAAAACTTTTTTTTTTGCAATCTGTGTATAGCGCACTGTGTACCAAACCCAGAAAAATAAAAATAGTTTTTGACAGCGAGGTCATAATTTACAGTGCTGATGTTGTCATGGAAAAACAGTTACTCGACTTCTAGCTAAGACATGCCATTTTTGTTTTTAGTAGTAATAACAGACAATTAATCTTGTACGGGTTCTTGTTGAGGTTTCGTAGTTCTTAATTACATTCCATCTGCCCTTGTGCTTTTACGTACCTGTTGTTGGATGAAATGTCTGCAGCATCTTCACTGCCGCTTGTCTCACGAATCGTACAGCGCCGACGCCTTTTTAATAAGCTGACAAGATGCGAAATGAAAGGGTTATTTGGGGTAGCCCATAAATGACGTCACATCGTTCGCTAAGCGAGGAAATGGTGTAGGTGGCAACACATTAATATACACAGGCATAAGGTGTAAACAAATTTAATTATAATACACATTACAAAACTGTTAATTCCAATCCAAAAAATAAGTTGTAATCAAATATAATTTCAAAAATACCTGTGTATAATTATGCTATGCAACATTCTCATTTTTTTTTTCATTTCACACACATAGGTATCTTAAACAGTAGTTTTGGATGTGTGTACATCCAGTTCTATATACCATGCAAATGAGAAGTGTCAATGTAAAAAGCGTTGCATTAGCACAAAGTAACATTTATTATATCCATGCCCATAAAAGCGAGGGAACTTTCAAATCGGGATGTCTGTATGAGGCTAACCGCAATACGTAAGCGTGTACTCCTCGTGTTACAAATCGCACGCAGCCGAGTGAGTTTTCGTCTCGTATAAAAAGGGTCGGTCGCCCACAGTACCTCTGTCGACGGTACATTAATATCAAAATCGTATCAACTGCGACAGTCTCCTCTAAAGTTAATGTACACCACGGTGTTGGGCGGTCACAAGCAGTAATTACTTTCCAATCAGAAACATCCATGGATGTGTTTTATGCCATAGCTGCTAAGCCACTGCTTTACTGGCATCTTGAACGGTGTATTTTCCACATTTTATGCAGTCCCCTGCTACTGGAGAAGCTTTAGGACGAACCAACGCATAGGTTTCTTTCTGAACTTCCATCGGAATTACATTTATCTGCCCGTCGTCAGACTCTGACACTCGAAGGCAAAATTCATGCATTTCTTTTTTTTTAACGGTTCCAGAATTAGAATCGTTTCTTCCATTTTAAAACGTAAAGCCACAGCTTTGGCACAGCTACTTCAGTTTGGCACCAAAGACACACAAAATTTTAAGGATGGTCGCCAAACGTGTGCCACCAGGATACGTGGAACAAAGTTTCGTATTTTCTTAGTTTATCGTTATTTTTACTAGACATTATCAAACGAAACCTAAATGTCTGCATCAAACAACAACAAAAAATACTCGGTTCACGACTTTACTAGGTTCTAGATGAGAAACAATCGCTCCGGCGGATTATGAAATCTTTTATAAATTGCTAAGTATCAAGACTTTCCGAAACAACTTGTGGCTCTGTCGTAACTAAGAAATTAACAAACCGATACAAAACAGATTTTAACCTGTGCAGCAAGAATACGATCTGCCTCTTCACAAATTACAGTTAACAGTAATGAAATAAATTCACAGTAAACAAGTGAACCAAAACCAATGGATGTCACAAGCTTGCAGGCAGTCACTTCTAGCACAGAGGTCGCACATCAACTTGCTGGTATATAAACAGTCTAAGTAACATTGACAAACTCATTAAGTTTCTGTAGTTTTCTGCCGTATAGTCCTTCCTTTGTACTTCACACATTTGGTTTTAACAGTGTGTCCTATTACATTGTATGGTACCTGATGTGCATACTCAAAAACTCGTGCAGTTTTCAAGCAATTTAGTGAATGTAATTGTTAAAGTAATGTGTTTCCATCAGTTACATAAAAGGTGCTATTTAAAGCTGATGACGTCATTCATGTCACTGCCCCTTTATGATAAGGAATATGTTGCTAGGTGGTAAAATGATGAAATATTAAAGACAAAACATAGTTATTAGTCTTTGTTATTTCATTCTCTATTATGGGTGTAATATGAAAACCTATTTTCTAACAATGAATAGAAGAACATTACTGGTAAGCCAAGATGTCTGGTTAGGCTCATAAAAAGACTGCTGTTAGTTGGGCTGAATTTCTCAGATTTGTTTACAATATATTTTGCGGGAAAACAAACAGCAGCTTAGTAAGTTTCTTTCTTTTTTGTACACTCAGGTGCCCCACGTTTCTGCACTGTACCCTATCTCCCCATCAAACACAATATCACTCAGTTTCTTTGCAACATGACACTTCATTTTATTAAAATAATACATCTCATTCATAATAGATAATATTTATACTCATAATTTCAAATTAATGTGTGCATACGAATAGGTGATGAGTTACAATCAGTTACAAGACCAATATCTTTAAGCGAACGTTAGCGCATCGGTGCTCGTATCGACGTAAAGTTAGTGTAGGTTTACTGAAAAATGTAAATACAGGTAGTGACAATTTTAGAAATGAAATTTCCATCCTTGACATTGGCTTCTGAAGAAGAGTACTGGATGAGCCCATACGAAAACAAACAATTGGCAAAAATTATTTTACTATAGCACAACATATCTGCCACCTTGCAGTGCTTTTAAGTTACAACTCTTTTCATGAAAATAATTCAGAATTTTCGTGAGGTAGAGTGGCAGTAATGTTTTTGTACTTTTCTTTCAAATAATGGAAAAGAACACACACATTCAGAGTTCTATTACAATATAGTCATTGGCAGACTTTTCAACTCCATTTGGCAAGGATTTTGACATTACATTTTTGTGTTTCTCTTTTTTTTGCAAAATTTTTCATATTGGAAGTTTAAATTGACACTGCCATGCCACTAAAGCAGACTTGAGATTTTTTTTCCATTTTTTCGCTTTTGTAATACTTTGCTTTTAAATTTGTCTGCTGCACTAGAAACAATGAAGCACGTGCAATTTGCCTGCACAATACTAGATTTAAACTACCATGTTTCCATTGTTATACAAAGAAATATATGTCTACAATAAAACATCATAGCATCATACCATTGAGTGACAATTACATTTAGGTTCTATGTCATTCTCGTTGCGTTACGAGGTTTTTTTTTTTTCAAAATAAATGTTGACAGTGTGCCAAATATTCAATACAGTGCTTTTTTTAAATCTTTTCGACACAGATTACACATATTATGTTTTTCCCCAAAAAATGTACGTTTAAACAGGAAAAATTTCCACGAATTATATGCCGAGCCTGTGCTGCTTACAATTATAATAATGACAACAATAACGACAATGTGAGAATGAGACTGCACTTTTTTTTAAACCACTCTGCACGTGTCGATCACTCGCATAGCAGATCTGAATCATTGTTAAGCGCTGGTAAAAAAAAAAAAAAAAAGAAAAGTTTACCAATAAAGAACACCTATCATTTCCCTTAGTAACCCCTCTTAGGAAATACATTTTCAGTATTCTTGCTACCAAAACATCTGGACTGCATGCCGCGAAACATACCGTTAATGTTGGTGGGTTAAATAACAACACAAAGAAAAGGATACATTTTGAGATCAAGAGTATAACATAAAACACTGCAAGGGAACGGCTGCCGCAATAAAGCAGCCGCTTCCCACAACATACAGACCGACATCATAGTCTTGGCCACTGTGACGCACACTCGCTCGCACCCCGCCCCGTATGTCAACATCAGCAATGATTTGCTTCATCCGCGTAAGTCAACTGGCTCCCGTCACAGTGTGCGTTGCATGGCGAGGAATAAGCTGCACCTCTCGAACTGATTTAGTAACATACAACGTACAAACTATACATACGGTTAAACACATTATAAAGACACACACACTCGCTCATGTACGTTCCTTGTCAGCAACAAACAGCATCTCTCTTCTCTGAAAGCAATTAATGCGAGGCTCGGCCCTGGCAAAATCTATACTAGTTCACGAACGAGGATGCCCCGTCAGTTAACACTTCTATCAGGTCATGCCCTCCCCCTTCCAGAGCACACGCCGGTATTGCTGCAGACGACAAAAAAAGCGTAAAAAAAGAAAGACTTCTTGGGAAGATTATTTACAGATAATCAGTCTGCGTTCAAAAAAAAAAAAAAGAAAAAAAAAAGAGTAAGCAACTTGACACCCTCCAACTTTGTACTAAACGAGAGAAAAATACTCGCGCGAGCGCAATGCCAGCGTAAGATATTAGGTACCGCACCGTAACCACATAATCATGTTACATAAAAAAGTACTGGATAATGACACAACAAAAAAGCAATGAATCGCTACATTTATTATCATTATTATTATTTTTACAAGTCCACGTATGTAACTGCTTCAATCGCTGGCTGGTAGCCTGATTCACTTGTATGTAGAAACGAATAGTCTTACCGCGACACAGTACCAGAGTCAGAACACAAATTGCTCGTACACAGCCAGCTTTCGGGGAAGTCGTCCACTCCATGGTCACGAGCTGTGACTGGCTCCTTTGAGATTGCGAGACGTAGAGGCAATGATGCACTCAACAAAGCAAACAACAGTCCCAATCGTAGCACTGACTAGTTTGTGCACATATTAAGATACACTTGTATTACAGGTCAGACTAATGTACATTGTCACCTCGCAGCAGAAGAGCTGATCACAGGAAATGTGCACGCGTATAGGTTACTGACGATGTGAAGAGAAAAGAAGCGAAGAGGAAGCAGATGACATGGAGTGCCTTTAAAACGCTGAAACTGTTGAACTATGGAAGGAGTGACACGACGCTGACCGAGGTGGGAGTAAGATGCACAACCCAAAGGTGGAGAGGCAAAGTACGTCGTGCTGACGCCATGCAAAAATGTCTCATCAATTAAAAATTTCTGCGATAGTGTGCATAATGTATCTGGGTTCCATTTAAACTTCATTCTGTTCTTTTCTCAACAGAACTGAAATTACGGTTATTAAAATAACACAATCGCATAAATTATTTGGGCGAAAGAAGGCTGATTAAAAATATTCAGGGTTTAAAAAGGGGAAAACTACTTGAATATTTTTTTAAAGGACGTTGCGCATAGAAATGTTTAAAAGTAAAATAGGCTAACAGAATTAGGTAAAGAGAAGAACAGAAGAGGGGAAGAAAAGCGATGAGAATGAGGAAAACATCTTGGCTGAGAGTCGTCGAAGGAAAGATTGGAAGGGTAAAGAGAAGAAAGAAGATTTGGAATGGTGAATTATATGGCAAACGGGAAATGTCAGCAGCAAGTTAGGGAGGTTCACCGAACAAAAAGAAGTGGGCACAAGCGACGAGTCAAATAAATGTCATGAGAGAGATATACGAAAAAATGAGAAAAGTGTGTGAATAAAAAATAAATACGCATAGGGCATACAAAACAGATTATTTCGCAAAAAAAAAGAAGCAATGGAATTCACAACAGGCACGGATTCGCGCAAACTGTTCTGTGACTGAATACAGGCAAACGACTGATGTCGGACGAATATGCCACCATCATTTCAGTGCCCCTAGAACTCACTCTTTGTCTGTCCCGTTCACCGATGTAAACACAGCAGTGTTCCGTGTCCACCTTGTTGGGCAAGAGATGGCTGCAAGCAAGGTGGTAATTGCAAGCAAAAGGTACAAAGTCTGTACGGTGATACAGGCGTCAATAGTGGCAATTTATCAGGCACAGAGCTAATTTCTTTGCCTTTCTCTGACCAGCCACGGCCGAAACGTTATATTCACAGAGCGTTGCTGAAGGAGAGAGATAGAGGGGAGGGGGGGGGGGGGGAGAAAGGGGGACGAGAGCAGAGAAGAAATACTAACGACCCGCTGTGGGTCGATCTCAGGATCTCTGAAATTGGAATCGTTACTTATGCAATTCCCAACACAAATGCCTCGAAGTGAACGACCTATATCTCCAGAAGCTTTGGCTGCAATTTACTTCTGACCCGGCAGTTCGGAGACGTAACGTTGTACTAATCAAACGGCAAATTCACGTAAAATTACCTCTGACTCACATCAGTTACACACGGAGAAATAAATTCACAGCGACATTGGTGTGTGTGTGTCTCTCTCTCCCTGTCATGTGGCAGGAACACACCAGTCGTCTAGAGCTGAAATTTATTTATATATAAGCCGGTGGTGGCAACTACAAACAACTGCCGCACACAAGACGTAAACAGAAAAACATAAACAAACAAATAAACGAATAAACGAAAGACGCGCCCGCAATGCGACGAACGGAAATGAGATCTAGCCGGTTGGACGCCGGCGATGCAGTCCAGACAAAACTCAAGTCCCTCCCCCCCACCCCCCACCCTACCCCAAAAGAAAATCCCCACCCTTCCCCATCACACAGGTCAGCCCGCAGCCCAGAACGCTGAGTGCTGCTAAATAAAAGCAGTAGAATTAGCTCGTTTACGTGTATACTAAGGCTCAAAACGTGTAACTCAAAACAGCAATAATCATAATAACCACAATAATTATAATAATTATAATATAATGATAATAGTATTTATAACATTTTTCCTTTTTTATTTGCATAGAATAGCATTAAACGTAAATCTCTTCGCACTCTAGCTTAGTTCGTTACCCACTCTCATAATTTTTTTTTCCATCTCTTGTACAAAGTCGCTTCACATTAATAACTAAAGAATTAACTCGTTAAACATAAAACAGAAAAAGAAAGGCCATTTGCTCCATCCTTTCGGGTTGATAACAGCCCACAACTCTCTCTTCTCTAAACAAAAAAAATGCGCTCTTGCGGGAGGAAAAATAAAATAAAAAATAAAACAAAGGCTGGAATTGCACCACACAACCGCATCGCAAAACAGGAAGATGCTTCATCTCTTCCTCAGCGCGTACACACTTTCTGTCATGTTCAAAATACCAAGCCATTTTATTTTATTTATTTTTAAAAAAACGTCCATGTGTTTTATCTATTATGTTAGAATTATATTTCATGTATATATCCTGTATTATATATATATATTTATATTTGTGTTTGTGTGTGTTTTGTGTGTGTGTATATATATATAATTTGTTTTTCCGTGTTGTACAGTTTGTTTGTACGGTCCCTGCCGCTTGGCAGCGCTGGCGTCGTCGTCGTCGTCGTCGTCGTCGTCGTCGACGTCTTGGTCGTGGTGGCCGGCCTACCAGCAGAAGACGGACAGCTCGCCCCCACGGTCCCCACCGTGCCTCCACGCCGTCACCGCTCGCGCCTTCAGCTGCAACAAGTTACACGGAACGTGAAAGTGACGAACACGTGTAACAACAACTCGAAAAAACAACAGGAAAAAAGTAAATTTCATTTGTACACGACCCACAAAGCTGAAAATCTTAAAGTATATTACGTAAACTGAAGGTGGAGGGATGAAAGGGAAAGGAAGGAGCTGATGATAGCAGCAGCATCGGGTCTTTATGCAGAATCGACGGGGATGAATGAAAATTGTACCGGATCGGGGCTCGAACCCGGGATCTCCGTTTACTAGGCATCTGTGTTAACCAATGCGCCATCCAGACGCAGTGTTTATCGCAAATGCACAGACTATCTCGGCATGCTCCCCAGGTCTGCAGCTCGTGGACTAATGGCTAGCGTTGCCGCCTCGGGGTCCCGGACTCGATTCCCAGCCGGGTTGGTGATTTTCTCTGCCCGGGGACTGGGTGTCTGTGTTGTCTTCATCGTTCGTGACAGTGGCTAAACTGAATTGTGTAAAAATTGGACTGTGTAAAAACTGGACTGTGTAAAAATTGGACTGTGTAAAAATTGGGACATACTATGGGCGCTGATGACACAAACCAAACATCATCATCACCATCATCAACGCTGCCCGGCAGACCCACATTCCCACCTAGCGCCAACTATCTATCCTCCAGTCCCCGTCGATGTTCTCCACGCTCGATAAATTTAGATTAGATCGAAAGATATTCTGAATCTACTCTGTATTTTGTGAACTCACTGCCGGTGGATGTGATTCAGTTATGTGAATGGATATTGTTAATCCTTCTAAACCACAAGGGGTAAGGTGTCACAAAAAAATGGCTCTGAGCACTATGGGACTCAACTGCTGAGGTCATTAGTCCCCTAGAACTTAGAACTAGTTAAACCTAACTAACCTAAGGACATCACAAACATCCATGCCCGAGGCAGGATTCGAACCTGCGACCGTAGCGGTCTTGCGGTTCCAGACTGCAGCGCCTTTAACCGCACGGCCACTTCGGCCGGCTAAGGTGTCACAAAACTGATACAGCCAAAACTTTCCAAAAAATGATATGCAGAGTCTACTCCTAAGAAACCACACCTCCTGTTAGTTATGCAGCCATTGATTAGGAACAGTTAGTCTTTTTTCACTTTGGAGGTAAAAATCAGTTTTGACAAAGAGCGCTTTCGAACTCTAAATAAATATACAGACGGTCTTAAAACGTTTCCCACATCTAAGCAAATATTGACTATGTACCTACCAAATTTGCGTTACATGGACACAACATTACGATCTTTCTACTTAATTATTCATTATTGTCACATTCATTGTATGGAGATAATTATTAAGCCGTCGATATAACCCTTAATGCAGTTTACTCCTAAAATTGGTGCGCTAACGCCTACGACCCATCCACCAGACATGCACAGGTAATCAGCTTGCTGAAGAAGAAGAGCCTCCAAAGAAAAAGGGAGTAGGCCAAAAGTAGGACGGCCAGAAATCTATGCCTGTGACCAAAGCTGTTGCAAGTATTCAAAAATAAAGGAAACTGAAGAGACTGGCTGTGATTCCGACATCTCTTTGAAGAGTGACGACAGCATGGACGATTTCAAATTCTTTGGAGGATCCAGCTCCTATTGCAAAGTCTGCACATACATGTGTAGGGGATTATATCTTGGATAAATTTCGAGGAGGAAGAAGGAATTCATACGAGATATGTTTGCACCATACAAAAACTACTAAATAATGATCTCAAACTTATAGCTCTAGAATCTATGGACGAGAAAAAGAAAGGTTTTAAAATAAATGAAAAAGACATTTATCTTATTAACAACAGTGATGTCAGGTAAGTTGGCAATATTCCCCATGTTGCCACTGGGATGATAAATATAAAACGAGGAATCTGATTTGTGTTTAACAGTCCTGTTGATGTTCACGAAAAAAAAGGACAATGGTTCTCTTTTGGAAATCTCTTATTGTTAAGTCTGATTGTTAAGCTTTCCTACCCCATTGTTCACTTTATAGTACCGAAAATACGGAAAACAAAGAAATTCCTGTAGTTCGCTCTGATGTGCATGTCACGCCATAAAAATGTCAGTTGTACATATGTATCGTTTTGTGTGTTCTCTATCTCGTTTTTAAGAGCTCAAGTTTCTATTGTCAGTGTATATAACAACATCACGTCTGTATCATATCTTGGAGCAGCTGTACCATATTAAGAATTTCAGTTAAAAAATGATACACTGTTTTTTATAGTCTTCATCTGTAGCTTTAAAAAACGAAAGACAATGCCATTTTAATGCGGATTATACTCTCTAACATTAACATTTTTTTTCTACCAGTTAACCTTTCTACTTCAAAAACAGAGACAAATTTTGCGATTTTGTATCAATTATATAGATCACAGTTTCCTATATTATAGGTTAATGGCATATTCTGTGATCTGTCAAAAGCACAGTCATAACATCCCTTCAAGTAAATTAGAATATGACAGTCACATAGGCACTTCACAACATATTCATGTAAGAAAAAACAAAAAGAAAGAACGAAAAAAAGATAGCGAGAGAGAGAGAGAGAGAGAGAGAGAGAGAGAGAGAGAGAGATGTCATTACCCACCTATGGATTAAATACAAAGAAATAAATGTAAAAATGTAAGAAACTTCACAACATATTCATGTAAGAAAAAACAAAAAGAAAGAAGGAAAAAAAGATAGCGAGAGAGAGAGAGAGAGAGAGAGAGAGAGAGAGAGAGAGAGAGAGAGATGTCATTACCCACCTATGGATTAAATACAAAGAAATAAATGTAAAAATGTAAGAAACCGACAGTATCAGTGGGAAAGAGCTCTGTCATTGTCTGACTGGGAAATAAATTCATGTGGTGTCACGCAAGGATCCATCTTAGGACCTTAGTTTTTAAAGTGTATGTAATGCTCCAGTTATATCCGCCACATATTACTCATTCTAAAATGTTAGTTCAAAACGAACGACGGCGTATGAAAAAAGATCTCTTGCTGAGTCTCAGAATAAGGGTGACAAACGGGGAAATTCTTTTTTATTGATCTGTGCGTTAAAATACGTTTCATATTAGTGGCTAGCAAAGAACATCTGAGCTGACACCCGGCATTGCATGCGACGCAGGCCACGAAGAATGGAAACGGAATATGATGGGGAAATTTCTTAAGCCAGCAGCTGTATTACAATAAAGGAGATTAACAATGTACTGTAAAAAACTCAGCCGTTGCTTTGTTTTACGAAATGAATTGACGGCTTTTGGCTGTACCAGAACAGAACTATAATGATTTATCGTTTTGTATTCTCAAAAACAAGAAGTACAAATAGGCGCAGTGTTTGAAATTTTATTGAAGAATTACTGTATTAAAGAGTGTCTGTGAACAGGTGACAAAAGTGGGCTATCTGTCGTAACATTTTCTTCAGGATGATATAAGGTTTTTCAGTTTGCTAGCTAGGGCAGTTGTTTATTCTTTCGAATTTCAACAGACACTCTAAGAAAAAAAAATGAAGCACCACGAAAGAATTATCCGAATGGGACGGAAATCAGTAGATGTGATGTACATGTACAAACTAACTAATGATTACGATTTCAGAAAAACTGGATGATTTATTCAAGAGTAAGAGTTCACAAAATCCACAAAATTGGCAAGTCAGTAATACGCTGGTCCACAGCCGTCCCTTACGCAAGGAGTTATTCTACTTAGCATTGAATGGTAGAATTGTTGGACGTCCGCCTGAGGGATATCGTGCCATATTCTGCCCAACTGGCGCGTTAAACCTCCCGTAATGCTGCAAACCTTCTCAATTGGGCAGAGATCCAGCGACCTCGCTGGCCGAGGAACGGATTAGCAAGCAGGAAGACAAGCTGTAGAAACTCTCGCCTTGTGCTGTCTGGCTGAAATTTAAGCTCAGTATAACTTGCCATGAAGGGCAACAAAAGTCGGAGTTGAATATCGTCGACGTACGGCTCTGCTGTAAGAGTGCCGTGGATTACAACCAAAGGGGTCCTGCAACGAATTAAAATGGCACCCCAGACAATCGCTCCTGGTTGTTCGTCCATATGGCGGCCGACAGTCGTGTTGGTACTCCACCACTGTCCACGGCGTCTCCTTCGCTGGTCATCGAGTCTCATTCCGAAACATGACTCACTGAAGACTATTCTACTCCAGTCAATGAGATTCCGGCCCGAAGACGTGTCTGGAATCGCTCCACTCAGCGAAGGTATACCAACTAGACTTCCGCCCGCAGTACGACCCGACAGCTAGGAGTGATGCTCTGGGGTGCTATTTGGTTGTCATCCGCTGCACCCTCACAATACCGAGGTACGTCGACGATATTATACACCCTGTTTTGTTGCCCTTCATGGCAAGCCACCCTGGGCTGAAATTTCGGCAAGATAATGCCCGCCCGCACTTCAAGTATTATGATGATGTGTTCTGCTCATTCGGCACGTCTGTCACTGCGAGTTCAGCGATCTCCAGTCTTAGCAGGTTTTCGCCATCCTTTTCGTAGTTACTTACGATGCATTTTTCTTGTGTCGTTAAGTAAAACCTTACAAAAAGCTGTCGATTTTATGAACATTAATGAACAGACACAAAAAATTTTGTCTCACTAAACCTTGAAAGACAGACTACATGGACATCATAACTTCTGTTCAGAGAAGTATACTACAGAATTTCATAAGAGATCACATTTTGAGGTAACTCGGTTCGAACTGTTCACTGCCATGTCCTCAGCTGCCAATATTGAGAGAATCTGCTTTTGCTTCAGAGTGCAGAGAAATCACCAGGTAATGGGAGCGGCGCCTACACGATCGCTCTGTGGTAATGTTTCTGTTTGTCTCACAGTTATAATGAATACCCCAACATTGAGATCTTCATTAGCCCAATCGATATACTGCTGTTTTCTTTTTAATCTTATTCCGTGATAGAAAGCTGTTTCGGATAAATGTTGTATGCGATAACTGCTCAAAATGGTTCAAATGGCTCTGAGCACTATGGCACTTATCATCTGAGGTCATCAGTCCCCTAGAACGTAGAACTACTTAAACCTAACTAACCTAAGGACATCACACACATCCATGCCTGAGGTACGGTAGGATTCGAATCTGGGACCGTAACAGTCTCGCGGTTCCGGACTGAAGCGCCTAGAACCGCTCGGCCACCACGGCCGGCTGCGATAACTGCAATCAATCTGACTGTGACCAAAAACGGAATATCTATGAAAGTAAAAGTAACTAGATCCCTTTCTGGCATCACTAGTCTCGCAAGAAAGGAACTGGTGTACCCCATACGTCTCTGTCTAGTGTGGATGTCATGTTCAAGCATGATAACGTTATATAAGTGTTTGTGTAGTGTGTATCTGACACGGGACTTGGGTACCAGCCGGTATTCACCTGATGGGATGTGGGAAACCTCCTGAAACCACATCCAGGCTTGCCGGCACACCGGCCCTCGTCGTCCATCCGCGAGGCGAGTTCGATCCCGGACGGCCTTGCCTCCGAAGCGAGCGACTACTGCTCCCCATTGTCTAGGCGGGTGAATTTAGGAAACCAATCAGCATCTGAAGTAGCTTCCCACTGTGGTGCTAACAGAAGTCTATGATTAGAATACCGAACCTCCACTTATACTTTTTCCTTCTTTGATTCTTGCCAAGAATAAGCATGTGTGGTGTAAATTTACACTGATATGTATTCCAGTACGCCTGATCATTATGGCTCACACTTCAGCGATTATGTGAGCGCTGTGAGGCACATCTGTCATTAAAAAAGTAGCGAGACTTCCTTTCTGTTAGGTTTGAAAACACTTTTCTGAAACGGACCTCGTGACAAAAGGTAGGCTCGATATTTCGTTAATGTTATCATGCTTCTTCCTTCTGCTACACTGTTTGTGTCTTATGGCACGTTTCAACTGGAGGTTACCCATCAAGTCGTGTTCTGAGCATCTTCCTTCACCCGTCTGTAACTTCGTCCTCTTCTAATGTCGGTCATCACTTTAAATTCTCTTTATATCTATTGCTCTCATTCCTTCCAATATTGTCTCTATAATTATTTCTTGCAGACAGTTTCCAAGCAGTATATGTTAAAAAGATTTTTTTTCCTCTTTCTGATCACTTCCGATAATCTTCTTTTTTCCCTATTTTCTTCTTCACATTTTCATTCTTAAGTCAGTCAGTCCACTTCACTTTCAGCATTATTCAGCGCAGACACATTTGAAAACATTCTAAACATTTCTCTTCTTTCTTTTGATCTGTCCATGGTTCACTGCTGTGTAACACAACACTTCACACATAAAATTTTGCAAATCTTTTCCTCAGCTCCATTGGAATTCATCTAGATGTTAGCAACTGCTTCATCTTTTTAAATGCTCTCTTTCCCAGAGATATCATCCTCCTTATGCGTTCTGAACAACTTCCACTCCATATCATTAAGCTTTCCAGGTACAGAAAGGATATTACTTGTTCTGCATTTTTCCATCTAAGAATATGTTATTAAAACTTCCTTCTCGCTTATTCTCATCACTTTTATGCTTCATATAATTATCTGCATTTCAGACACATTCTTTTCAATACTCTTCAACATCTTCTGTAACTCCTTTCCTGATTCCACCAACACATTTGCGTAGTCTTTATCCTCCAACAACAATGCCTCTTGCATCCTCTATGGCCTTTCTTGTCAGTTCTTCTCCATATACTTGAATAGTTTCTGTGACAGTCAGCGTCACCGCCTTACACCCCTTCTGTCGTCTCAATCCCCACTCTAACTCTTTTTGCTTTGTGTTCACCACTTAGTCTATACTCATATCTTTTAAAATTCTCAGTAGTATGCTCCAGTTGACTCTACCCATAAAACAAACATACATCACCTTGTTCATTTCTATCATGCTTTCCCCAATCATCCTCACACAATCTATAGTAACTCTTATTCGCCGGCCGCGGTGGTCTAGCGGTTCTACGCGCTCAGTCCGGAACCGCGGGACTGCTACGGTCGCAGGTTCGAATCCTGCCTCGGGCATGGATGTGTGTGATGTCCTTAGGTTAGTTAGGTTTAAGTAGTTCTAAGTTCTAGGGGACTGATGACCACAGATGTTAAGTCCCATAGTGCTCAGAGCCATTTGAACCATTTGAACTCTTATTCCTTTACACTTTCTGGACCCGAGATGGTATTTCCCAATATTTTCCTCAATTTTCTTTTCGTTTCTCCTTAGTATGACTCTCGATGTAGCCTTTGTAACATTACTATTAAAAGCAATTGTCCTGCATTCTTTAGCGTTGCACTTTTTAGGTAAAGATACGAGAATGGTCTTTTGAGTAGGTCTTGAGGCCTGTGTCATAAATTTTGTTTACTACCTTAGTCAATCCATTTATGATGCAGTCAAACCTCATTATCCGAGTAGTACAACTTATATATGTTTAAGAAGTGGAAAATGAAAAAGAAAGTGTCATTTGGCTCATACCTAATGAGCATGCTTAGAGGAGAAACGGTGTAGCACAAGGGAAAGATAAGTTATCTAAATCGGCCTCCGGCAAGCGCTTTCCCCGTCACTCCGTGACAGCAGCTTCGATTTTTCGATACAGACCTACGCGTTCGGTTAACAAGCTCGCCGTTTCTATCACGTGGAAGCCATTTATGTCGCAGCCACCTCTCGAGACGGACACTAAACACATACCGCAAGCGCGGGAGATTCGAGATGGGACTAGTCCCACGAAAGGGAGAAGTCAAATTCTCGACCAGAGCGACCGAATACTTTTTAAGCATTTCCCGCCAGGGTAATCGTAGCTGGCTAGTAACCAAAAGCACTTGGTCACCTAAAGCAGCGATCATTTTGAAACGCTGCTACTCAAGATTCTAAATGAAACTGAACAGAGCAACAGGTCGCAAGCACTTTTACAGCCCGTTCAAATTCAATTTAGGATTTGTATAAAATGAATGAAACAGTGCTATTTTTTAATTTTGTGTTTATTCCGAACGGTTTCGGTATTAAACCATCATCCAGGGAAAAATAAAAATAAAAAAGCTCTCACATATTATATATTATGCTGAAACCGGTCGGAATAAATACGAAACTAATCATGCATTTATACGATATATCTCACCTGTTGACTGTCGCTAAAAAGGTACAGGGTGTTTGATAAAGAACTTCCTAGTTTTAAGTACAAATTTAATGGGGAAATTAATGAAAAATCACATCAATGAGTACATATCATTAAAGAAAATTCCTTCGAGTTTTGTTTAATGTTAGTAGTCGTCAACGTGCGATCCATTTGTTGCCCTGCACACGTCGACACCATACTCCACTTCTCGGCATGTATTCACCAACACTGCAGGTGTACCGCTGCGACGATTCTTTCCCGTAAAATTGATGTCTCTGATCCTTTCGCCGGCCGCGGTGGTCTAGCGGTTCTGGCGCTGCAGTCCGGAACCGCGGGACTGCTACGGTCGCAGGTTCGAATCCTGCCTCGGGCATGGGTGTGTGTGGTGTCCTTAGGTTAGTTAGGTTTAAGTAGTTCTAGGTTCTAGGGGACTTATGACCTAAGATGTTGAGTCCCATAGTACTCAGAGCCATTTGATCCTTTCACTGTACACAACATTTTTTATGTGGACCCAAAAGAAAAAGTCCCGTGAGGTTAAGTCTGAGCTTCGTGGTGGCCGAGGTATTGGGCCAGCCCTACCTATCCACCTTCCTGGAAAGCGAGTCTCAAGAGCCGCATGCACATGGTCACTGTAAGGAGTTAGGGCGCCATCTTGTTGGAAAAACTCAAGCCCCTTTTCCGCTTCAGTATCGTCCATTTGTGGAAAGACATACTCTGTCAACATGTCACAGTAAACGTCCCCGTTTATTGGCTTTTCTACAAAAATGAAAGGACCAGTCACATGATATTCCTACAAACTGCACCAGACATTAATTCTGGGGAGTCACGTTGATGCTAAATACCTTCATGTGGATGCTATGTCCCTCAAATTCAGCAGTTATGACGATTAACTGTTCCACTGACATTAAATGTAGCCTCGTCAGAAAAGAGAATCTTTGTTTTAAAAAATTGACATCGTCATCAGTTCTGTGTAGAAAGTCATCAGGAAATACCTTTCGATTTTTTCCGTAAGTTTTACTTCATGTAACTGTTGCAATTTGTAGGCGGGTAACTTTCTGGCCAATGACTCCTTCGGGCTCCGAACACACGAAACACGGATCTGTTCAACATCATATTCAGAAATTCTCGGTCTACCTGGTGATTTTGCTTTAAAAAGAAAAGTGTGTGAAATCTTATGGGACTTAACTGCTAAGGTCATCAGTCCCTAAGCTTACACACTAATTTAGCTTGAAAAAGTTTTTTGCCATTATCTTTAAATTTTTTTATTTTCTTTGTTGGTTTAAAAATTTTATTTATTTCATATATTTAGTGAAATTTTTTAAGAAAAGGACAAACACACACACCCATGCCCGAGGGAGGACTCGAACCTCCGCCGGGACCAGCCGCACTGTCCATGACTGCAGCGCCTTACACCGTTGCTTTTAAAACACTACCAGTTTCCTTGAAAGTCTTTAGCCAATGACAGATAGTTTTTGCTGTAGCTCGTTCACCACCATACTGACACTGAAATTGCGTTGCACTATTACAACTGACTCAGTTTTCACAAGCCAAATAACACACCGCGCTTTCTGTTGAGGAGTACACATTGTTGCTGAGTTGCTCTGCACTGCACTCCACGCACGCCTGGACTGAACTGAGGGAACACAGGAAAAAAACAGCACTGGTGCCGTCTCAAGGTCAAGCAGACCTGCCAACTGCAGGGGAGCCAAACTTGGAGAGTTGATTAATCAAACAGCACAGGCTACAATAGTGCAGGCCGGCCGCGGTGGCCGAGCGATTCTAGGTGCTTTAGTCCGGAACCGCGCGACTGCTACGGTCGCAGGTTCGAATCCTGCCTCGGGCATGGATGTGCGTGATTTCCTTAGGTTAGTTAGGTTTAAGTAGTTCTAAGTTCTAGGGGACTGATGACCTCAGATGTTGAGTCCCATTGTGCTCAGAGCCATTTGAACCATTTTTAGAATATGCATGTCACTTTGTACAGATTCTAGGACACTTTAAAACTACGGAGTTCTTTTTCAGACACACTGTATTTACTTTGGAACTGACGCTTCGGCAGCAGGATCACGTGATGGCACGGGCTGGAGTTGCCACGTTCCGAACGGAGCACACGTGAAAATTTCATTCAACTCGCTCAAACGCGCAAGCTATTTAATATGCAAAGCTACAGCTGGCACCTGTGCCTTCCGTATGATCTGTACTGTGTATTTTTTTCATTTTTATCTTTATTTGCGGCAATAAATTTTAAAAACACTATACAGAAATTTTAGGAAAAAGCATCTCCTGGTGACTTTATCGAATTTTCGATGTGCGGTGAACCATTTTGTTATCGAATTTAGGTGAACACATTATACGACGAAATGTCGAGGATTTATGCTAACTTTATAACTTCGGAAGTACGTTACGTTTTCACGACTAAACTGCAGAACCCATATTGACGAAATTTAGTATGGAGACAGCTTGATCCCGGAGGATGAATGTAGGCTACTTTAGAAAGTAGTACCTCTCAAAGGGGTGGGGGTGAGAATGAAAGAAGCGTAACGCACCGCGCACAATTGCCCGGACTATATTCAAGCAGTATTTGAGAATGAAAGTACGTAAAACTTGCCACAAACTTCACACATAATTTCAAACCTTCAAGAAACTTTTTCTCCCTGACACCCTCCGCAAAATGGTAATAGGAAAAAAAATAATCGCTTACTATATTCTCGCTGTTCATGCATTAAAACTGCCTTATCAGGCATGACTTTATAATTCATTACTTCTCCACTAACAACTTTGTTCACAACATACTTTGCAGACAGTATCACATAGACCGCTGAATGTGCCTGTGATGTATGACACACAGTTGAGGAGATATAACGTCAAAGAGTTAAGTGCTTGAGAAACTGCCGCATCACCCATGGCGTTTTAATTTATTATTTCTTTACTACTAACTCTATTCGCACCACATTTCACAGACAGTGTCCACTCATACCACTGAAAGTACCTGCAAAATTATAAGTCATTTTACGACACACAGTTCACGAGATTTGACTTCACAAACACTGAAAAGGGATGGCAAGTCTGGAACACGTGGAGCAATTGCATGCAGATTTATTATGGACCTGAGTCGTTATTTTTATAAAAATGTTATGAAGTAAGATACCCCTGGGTGCGAAGGACAAGGAGTAGTGTCAGAATGTTAGCAGACGAAACTGCAGGGCAAAATTCGCTACACATCATGTCGAACACGTGTATAACTATATGTGAAATATGTTAGATGGACTTGAAATGTTTGTGATACGTCCGTGCGAGGCCAAAACCGCGGGTATAAGGTTATTACATCATATTTTCATGTGCTTCAAAATGGTATTCTGTTATAACTCTCTAACACGACATAAAACAAGTTACATGTGATGCATTGTGCGTTACAAGTAACAGATCTAGAGGTTTTAAAATAACACAACAAAAAATTAAGCCTGTTAATCGAGGTGAGGAAACGATAAAGAGAATAACGATGAAAAATATACTGTCTCAGTATTCCAACAACTACAATGCAAACAATGGGAGGGAATTCTTTTGTACGTTTAAGCCTTGGATCTTGACATGAAGTTCATCAGGATTCACTTGCTGATAACAGCCTTCATGTTACCAGTCAATGTTGTCGAAGCAATACTTTTACTATGCAGGTACTCGAACAAGACACACCGTACTTTCAACAGTGCACCTTAAACTCCATTGATATTACTCTCATAGCTACCACATATGCTTGAATTAACACAGTGCCTGGAGTTACTTAATAACGCGTAACTTCGTATAACGACTTTTATTTCAAACAGCTTCATTCTGCCACGCCATTTCTGTGATGCCCTCGGAGATAACTCAGTGCCTCGACTGCAGACAGTGTAATATACCTTTTTTTTAAGTTCCGTGCCTCAGTCGGTAAAAATGGAATCCTTATAGGATCACTTTGTTGTCCGTGCGTTTGTCCGTCTTGTTATATCCCCCTTTTCTTCAGAAATGTGTAGACTGTCAGGTTGAAATTTACGTCAAATACTAAGATCGGTGGCGGTGTAAAACATTTAAGCTTCTAGGTCATTGCAGTCAAAAGATACAGCCATTTATCTCACGTATTTTGATACTTGCAAATTCGCTTATCAGAGCCATATGTGA
Organism: Schistocerca nitens; assembly: GCF_023898315.1. Taxonomy (NCBI): domain Eukaryota; kingdom Metazoa; phylum Arthropoda; class Insecta; order Orthoptera; family Acrididae; genus Schistocerca; species Schistocerca nitens. The sequence goes on from NC_064620.1 coordinate 527,900,634, forward strand.
ACTAAGGATGATTCAGAATTACTGTTACAGGCTTGTAGGTGTTGTAGAGGGGTGCTAGTAGATTACGTTTTGATACGGAACACATGTCCGCAAATGTACCGTCTAAACTTAAAATAAATCTGAAGATCGGATCACTTTCAAATCTCCCACATCACGGTAAGCATATAAGCTAGAAGAGGGCCCAGTCGTCTCTGCATGTTGTAATTGTCACGTCACATAACACCTTCCGAGTTCAACAACAGCTACAAGTAGTTGCTACGTTCGCAACTAGGAGGGTTGACTCGGGTGCTCCACGGACGTGCTGCACTCTCGACTTTGAAGAGGGCGTCCTTCGTCACGTAGAAGAGAACCCGAGGACAAATACTCGAAACACGGCCTACGCCACGTACTCCTGCAACGTACAGGTCACAGTTCAGTGTCGCCGCCGTGTGCGTGCCGTGACGTGAAGCGGGGGACTTCAGAGTGATTTGATGAACCGATTTTACATCTTTCCTTGACATGGTTCCTTATCGAAACTTCATCTAATAAGTCCCCTCTGCAACCCCTAGAAGCCTGTAATTCGAAGTCTGAGTCACACTGTACACAAAATTAGGTTTGCACGGAACCTCAGAGCACGAGTACTATTCGCACTTGCTCGCAACGTAACCTTTCATTTGGCTCCACATCAATGCTATTAAGTTCAGATGGGGGTGACGAAGTGATAGCCTAATGGCAGATTGGCCGTATGTTTCCGCCTGCTCGTCGATTTCGTATCCGGGGAGTTGTAGTTCATGGAGATATTAGTTCCACCCTTTCTTATCACTTACTTTGACGTTTTGTCACTGGAGCGGATCACCGTCTCCTTTCGCTTTGCCATGGCACACGTCTTGTCAACAATAACAAATGGCTCTGAGCACTATGGGACTTAACAACTGAGGTCATCAGTCCCCTAGAACTTAGAACTACTTAAACCTAACTAACCTAAGGACATCTCACACATCCATGCTCGAGGCAGGATTCGAACTTGCGACCGTAGCGGTCGCGCGGTTCCAGACTGAAGCGCCTAGAACCGCTCGGCCACACCGGCCGGCCAACAATAACAGAATGGTTGGGAGCATTATCAAGAACGGTTGTTGATGGTGTAGGCATGCATCGACGTGAGCTTCGTGATGTCTCCCGATAGTGAATTTTTTTTTCTCTAGTGTGCTTATTGTAGTAGAATTTGATATTTCATTGTATTCTCTGTCTTACGACGCGTGTGCGAAATTGGTGAAAGTGTCAACGCGGTTTATTTCACATATATTTTGGAATTTAATGCATGATCGATTTTTAATGTTTTACGTCCGATCTCAACAGACTAAAATAGCTACACATTGTCTTACATGTCATAAACTACGACGGTAATACTGACACTAAAAGGTATAGTGGCTGCGAGTGGCAGAAGCGATGCTAAAAAGAGACTGTTGTACATTTTATCTCTGGCTTTGTTGGCCGACTTGGATGTAATTTCTAATTGTTTTTGTTTTGTGTTGTCTTCCCGGCAGGAGTTCAAAATGGCTCTGAGCACTATGGGACTCAACATCTGAGGTCATCAGTCCCCTAGAACTGAGAACTACTTAAACCTAACTAACCTAAGGGTAGCACACACATCCATGCCCGAGACAGGATTCGAACCTGCGACCGTAGCGGTCACGCGGTGACAGACTGAAGCGCCCAAAACCTCTCGGCCACCCCGGCCGGCGTCAGCAGGAATGGAGAGAGGTATATATTGTTATATGAAAGGGATAGTCTGCCATTGCAATCAGAATTGTGGCTTTAATCTTTGGTGTCTATATAGAAAACGCGGAAGGATTAAAAAACCATTTAATTCGAAAGAGCTCATCTTGACGAATAAACGACGAATATAATCATCGTTAAAGACAAAAAAATAGGAAAATGTAATTCATTCTTTTAAAAACTCGACACTACACACTGGAAATTATATATGTTTAAGTTTTATCAGCAAGATTTACATCCTGTGGTGAAAATAATTTCAAAAGTCTGCATCGAATTTATAACACGGATCAAAACCAGCGACATTGCCGTCTTTTCTCCAAAGGAACATGAACAGCCTGGACATGGATTTATTCTCGCTACGACGATTAACTTTTCGTTCCCCTCCCGTTTTTCTTTGAGATTGTGCAGAACCATCAATACTAAATCGTCGATCGCCGCAGCTGTGGAGTGCCGGAATCGACATCGCCGAGATTCAGAAGAAGAATTCTTCCTTCAGCGAATCTGTATTGCTGGAGATACAAAATAATAATAATTATTATTATTTTCAGAGAATCTTCAAGATTTTTTCTAGGAAAAGTCCTGCAATTAACTTCACAAACATTTATAATATTACTGTTCTTTTTTCATTTTTTTATCTGCACAGTCGCCCAGTACAGTACACATTCATTCAAGAGAGAATTAGTACAATATTGCAATTAACTTGGGGAAGGGTTATTATATTATGAATGACACGTATACCAGCACACCATAGTCCATGCCTGCCCGCTGCGTTTTCTCATCGCCTTCAGATAATCAGAGACAGCTAACTGCACCCGCTGACGAGGTACACTTCGGTCAGATGACCGTACCTTCAGTTTCCCAAAACACACTACGTTTGCAACCAAATACCGTAGTGACCACAAGTGCAGTACTTCATCTTCTTTCGCGAGACTTGAAATTCTAATGAATTTACTCTGTGTCCCTCTGACTTCACTGTAAGATTTGGCTGTCATGTTATCAGTAAGGTCGTACAGGTTTATTCATAAAGGTTCTCTACATTCACCCAACAAGATCGTGTTTCTTCCAACAATTCCCCTATAAGTTACACTGGAACAATAACCTAGAACTGGTCAGGCTAGCGTCTTGTACCTTCGATAACCCTCACGTGGTCTCGCCTACACCCAGGCACAGCAGCAGCCGTGTGGCACGTTCACTGAATCGGTGTCGAAGTCCCTGAAGGTAGAATTTTGTAGCGCTCAAAAACAATGCGTGAGTGGCACTGAGGGTGGATGCCGAAATGAGGTGTCTTAGAAGGACATATTGCTTTAGTCACACACACACATGTGAATGTTGCTTTCTCACGTGATCACGTCACAGGAGGGTGCGAAACAGGAGGGCTGAAAAAGCATAAATACCCTTTGATGCTGTGGAATCATATTTATATTTTGTCAAATGGTCTTAGTCCTTAGTGACTCCACCCTGTATACGAGAGCTAAAATTTACTACTTACCCCTAAATGTTTACATGATCAAGGAATACCCTACTGATTTCCTACTTGGGTTATTTCTCTGTTGTAGGTATCATCTTCCATCAATCCGCATTTAAACAGACCTCCCACTTATTAGTTATTACATCATGTGGAAATATTGTACAAGTCATTCGGCATTTTCTTACCACCGATAAGCTACGATTCTTTCCTGTATACCGTCCTGATCCTGTCTATAAATCGTTTACGTAAATAGATCACTTCAGATGTCCCTTTAATCTTTCTTGGGCACTTTCGCCGTCGAGACCTGGGTTGTAACAGTGAAATATTACAAGAGACTAGCACATACCTCCGAAGACACTTCGTATGATCGTATGTTGGTTAGGAATCGACACCCTGGTGCTGTATTTAACGCCTTTTGGAAATCTAGGAAGGTGTAATCTACGTGTTTATCTACAGCTACGATTGTAAGACGCGAGGTATAATGCAAACAACAACAGCATGAGTACTGTTTGCAACGCCTCTTGAAGAGAATTCTCTCGCCACGCAGGACTGAGGAAAAATAGTGTGCGTGGGATGGTGAGACGGGGACAGGCGGTCAGGAATCTATCCTGGACCTTGGACTGTAACACGTCGTTCGCCCTTTCACGGAGCGCACCTGCGTTATGTTGGGTCCGCTGCCCTGCAACAGCAACAAGCAGTGCGGGTTGTCTACACACACGGCTCTTCCGCTCACGCAAGGACCTCTTTGTTCGCGTTTACGTTACACACAGCAATACAAATTGAAATAATGACAAAAAATTCGATAGTCATTTTGACATACCTCAAATATATACCCTATGGACAAGACGTGTATGTCAATATATAAAAACACACCACACATCTTTGCACAGAACAACGCTTCGAAATAATGTTGGAGCCAAAATATTGACTACTGAAGATGCTTTAAATAAAGCGAAAGGCGTCTGGTAGAAATAAGATTCCTATTAGGAAGCAAAACATGGCATGTCTCCCATATTAATTACAAAATTCCTACGGCAGAAGCCTTAAAATTTAAAAAAGGTAAATAAAAGATTTTAAAAAGGTAAATAAAAAGCATACACGAGAATGTTTTGTCGCAGAGGATGTATCTAAAGAACTGTAACATTTCTGGCGCTTGCTGCTATGAGCTTTACTGCCACGTTCCACATGTCGGCGGAACAAGGACGCAGTAGCGCCGACGCATGACGTTTTACATTGGAGTCACATGTGAACAACAGACGCTACAAAGCTTACACGTATCGTGAGAAGTTTTGGCTAGCTGAAACGAATTGTGTTCTGACTGGTTATTGAAATGAAAGATATGAGGGTAACCCTCGGGCCAGCGCGCCGATACTGATATTTTCTTTTAGTAGTAATTAATAACTTAACATCGAGATTTCGTTTATAATGCAAGGTCACCTCTTAACATTGAGGTAACACAACATAGTCATAACATCATTGTATTTTCAACTTCTAGGAAACATTTGAGCAACTAGTGAGAGTCGAATTTGTTCGTTTGTCATTGGCTTCGTGCCGAATGACCGACTAGCTAAGCGGTTCTCGCTAGACAGTGCATTAGGATTAGCAGGGGCAGAGCAGTTATGTTGGATGGATTGGCAGCGTCCGTCTAAGATCGCGACTCTGCGAAAAATGCTAGGCATAACAGAGTGTTCAACAAAATGTTCAAATGTGTGTGAAATCCTATGGGACTTAACTGCTAAGGTCATTAGTCCCTAAGCTTATACACTATTTAACCTAAATTATCCTAAGGACAAACACACACACCCATGCCCGAGGGAGGACTCAAACCTCCGCCGGGACCAGCCGCACAGTCCACGACTGCAGCGCCTCAGACCGCTCGGCTAATCCCGCGCGGCTTTGGAAAGTGTAATTTGGTTTGTCAAATATTAACAATACTCTCCTTTTTGTCTGAACGTGAGAAAGAATTATATTTTGAATAACAATGATTACTATATTTTAGTGTGATTATTGTAGACACACGCATCTCTACCTCACATCATTGAAAAAGCTGCTGTTTTGGCTGATGCATTGTGCTTATTAAAACGTACCTATGATCCATACGAACTTCGGAAAGTATTTTTTCAATGCACGGAATCCTGACCCTGTTGCTTGGTTTCATTATAGCCTTACAGTAAAAGCAGCTGACTGCAGATCTCCGTCCTGCCTCAGGGCTGAAAAGACAACATCCTTTGGAGACGGCAAGTTGTTGGACATTTTTAGAGATTCTGTATTCTGCTTTGATGTGGCAAGACACATGTAGGACCCTTACCCGTCGTGTTAACACAGAGAAGGGAATCGCATGCGCGTTCGCTCTCATGACTGACGTATGTCGTATTCAGTAGCGACGTCATGTCTTTGGGGATCACTGTACAACACACACTATTACAGACCGAAATAGCATTCGCGGTTTTGGTAAAAACAGTGATGATGGAGACACGACGAGGAAGAAGATGAAGAAAATGGATGATGATGATGATATGATGATGTCAATGATGACGACGAAGAATTGCGGATGGAGGATGTAAATAAGTTCACGTCTGAAATCCAGAAAGTGGTGATGGTGATGACCACGACGAGGAAGTGGGAGTCGAGAACGTAAATGAATTCATGGATCACACACGTCTCAAATGCAGGTAACAGTGGTGGTGATGGCGATGACGAAGGTGAAGAAGATGATGATGATGATGATGATGTGGTAACTGTAATGACGATCTCTCTCGTGACGACTAACGCAATGATGATGACGAAGGAGACAGCGACAGGTATTGCGACAAAGGTGAGAAGGGCGGGGATGTGGCCCAACCTGCGGCCCGACACGCATCGATCGGGTAGCGCGGCCTGGCGCAGCCACTTTAAAGCGGACGTGTGGGCGCCACGCTGCGTCTTGTAGTAACGCCGTAGTACTAGCGCCCGAGTTACGGGAGAGGGAGCGAAGTGGGAGAGGGAAGGGGAAGAAGGGTCGCGGCGGCAGAAGGAGGGAGGAAGGAGGGGGGGAGGAGCGAAGGTGTGGGGGGTGGGGGAGGGCAGCAGACGTGGTCGGCATGCCAGGCCAGACCCGCTCCGCTCTGCTCTTTCACGGTCGCTCCGTGGCGTAGCGTAGCACTCCATTCAGAGGGGTCGCCGACTACCGCCTCAACTACAACCTCAGCTCTCTAAGCTGGCGACACACTTGCCATCTCCAAAATACACTCAACTGTCCTTCTCGACCTAATGACGTCTTTCCATTTCTAGGTGCCATGTTTCCAGGAACTCTGAAAAGTCGAGACTACCACTAGTACAGACGTTACAGAATAGCCACTCCCACAAAGTCGCAGACTGTGCCTCCCTCCCTTCCTCTAGCCTGTTAGTAAACCGATTATTTTTGTGTGTGAGGCACTATCATTGCTAAACGATACGTTGGGGATAATGGATACGTTCTTTGATTTAAAAAAGCATTTTATTGTCCGGACCATGCAATACCTTCACGTCTGTTGGAACAGTATAAGTTTAGGGAAATAGCTCAACAATTCTGAAATATACTTGAAAAAAGAGACAGCATTGGTCGTATATTTTTTTATACTATTGCAAAATCGATTTTCTGTCACTGAGTGACCATCTTCAGTGCTATATTGTATAACTTAAATTGGGATGCACTGTTGTCACTATGCTTACGGCGATCACATAGAGTCTATGTGATCGCCGTAAGCATAGTGACAACAGTGCATCCCAATTTAAGTTATACAATATAGCACTGAAGATGGTCACTCAGTGACAGAAAATCGATTTTGCAATAGTATAAAAAAATATACGACCAATGCTGTCTCTTTTTTCAAGTATACCTGTTATCTGGTCGTTGTGCACAAGACAACATGGAGTCGCCAATCAATCAACAATTCTGAGCTTCATATCCGGAAAGAACTAAGCAGATGGGTGACTTCCAGTGTCAAAAAACAGGTAAGAAGTTTATTTCTGACTGGGGATGCCTTTCTTCATTTGCTAGACTTTTTACTAATATACACTACTGGCCATTAAAATTGCTACACCAAGAAGAAATGCAGATCAAAAACGGGTATTCATTGGACAAATATATTATACTACAACTGACATGTGATTACATTTTCACGCAATTTGGGTGCATAGATCCTGAGAAATCAGTACCCAGAACAACAACCTCTGACCGTAATAAAGGCCTTGATACGCCTGGGCATTGAGCCAAACAGAGCTTGGATGGCGTGTACAGGTACAGCTGCCCATGCAGCTTCAACAGGACACCCCAGTTCATCAAGGATAGTGACTAGCGTATTGTGACGAGCCAGTTGCTCGGCCACCATTGACCAAACGTTTTCAATTGGTGAGAGATCTGGAGAATGTGCTGGCCAGGGCAGCAGTCAAACATTTTCTGTACCCAAACAGGGCCCGTACAGGACCTGGAGCATGCGGTCAAGCATTATCCTGCTGAAGCGTAGGGTTTCGCAGGGATCGAATGAAGAGTAGAGCCACGGGTCGTAACACATCTGAAATGTAACGTCCACTGTTCAAAGTGCCGTCAATGCGAACAAGAGGTGACCGAGACGTGTAACCAATGGCACCCCATACCATCACGTCGGGTGATACGCCAGTATGGCAATAACGAATACACGCTTCCAATCTGCGTTCACCGCGATGTCGCCAAACACGGATGCGACCATCATGATGCTGTAAACAGAACCTGGAGTCATCCGAAAAAATTACGTTTTGCCAAGTCGAACTGTTCGTGCTGATGGTTGTTGTCTTGCAAACGTCCCCATTTGGTGACTCAGGGATCGAGACGTGGCTGCACGATCCGTTACAGCCATGCAAATAAGATGCCTGTCATCTCGACTGCTAGTGATACGAGGCCATTGGGATCCAGCACGGCCTTCCGTGTTACCCTCCTGAACCCACCGATTCCATATTCTGCTAACAGTCATTGGATCTCGACCAACGCGAGCAGCAATGCCACGATACGATAAACCGAAATCGCGATAGGCTACAATCCGATCTTTATCAAAGTCGGAAACGTGATGGGACGCATTTCTCCTCCTTACACGAGGCATCACAACAACGTTTCACCAGGCAACGCCGGTCAACTGCTGTTTGTGTATGAGAAATCGGTTGGAAACGTTCCTCATGTCAGCACGTTGTAGGTGTCGCCCCCGGCGCAAACCTTGTGTGAATGCTCTGAAAAGCTAATCGTTTGCACATCACAGCATCTTCTCCCTGTCGGTTAAATTGTAGCGCGTCATCTTCGTGGTGTAGCAATTTTAATGGCTAATAGTGTAGGTAGCCTACAAACAAAAGGGCAAATATAGAGGGTTGCCTTCCTTCATCTGCGAGTTTTCTGGCTGATATAGGTAGCCTATAAACGAAAGGACAAGGAGAGAACAATAAAACAAGCAAATACTCCTAACATGCGCATGTAACAAAACCAATGGTTTCCCCGCTATGACGCAAGCACAAGTGTAATGCAGTGTCCCGTCACATTAATGTGGCCGCCTAGTAAAGGACTCAGTAACCACCTTTTGTAGCCGCACCGCTGTGAGACGTGCAGGTAGGGAGTCATGCCAAAGGTGGACGTGCCGGCTATTAAGTAGGTGGCCATAATGTTCTGGCTGATCAGTGTAAATTCTCTGGCGTGACGGTCTCACTGTGCCTCTGATACATGTTCTGACTGCTTGCTTGGAAGAACTCTGCAGCCAGTATCAAGCAAATTATGCACACGGCCTACAGCAATCGCTGCTACAATTTGTTTGCGAACTGTTCTGAAAGAAACTCAAAAAGTGGTGTGTGCTGTGTGTGGCCTACTCGCCTGAACGGGTTAAAAAGAGGCGGGTCGCCAAGGCCTGATCTATTTTCACTGTGGCGTCCTTCCCGCGGCCGTTGCTTCATTGTGTGATAAGCCTCGTGGCGGCGGCTTGCCAGCCTCTCCGAATCGTCAGTCACCTCTTGCAAGCGCAGTGGGCGCACTGAAATCTCAAGTTACTCCGGGATACCGCTGTATTCCTCTCCAGCATCTTTGCCACAGTTCGTAGGAAGCGAAGTCTATCCATGCGTTTGTATCAGATGCTCTCGCATGTTTTCATTGATTTCACTGAAGATCTCTGGCGTACTGAATCGTCCCTTCGTCTCGCCCTACGAAAATAGTTTAATCACGTGCAGTTTCACGCACGGTAGCGGCCCCGAGCTCTCGCTTTCTTTGCCTGGCAAGACAAATTACGTGACACATTTCTCCCGAACATGAACTCGGACACAACTTGACTAGAAGATGGGATCGGTTGGTAGGACATGTTCTGAGGCATCAAGGGATCACCAGTTTAGCATTGGAGGGCAGCGTGGAGGGTAAAAATCGTAGAGAGAGACCAAGAAATGAATACACTAAACAGATTCAGAAGGATGTAAGTAGCAGTAGGTACTGGGAGATGAAGAAGCTTGCACAGGATAGAGTAGCATGGAGAGCTGCATCAAACTAGTCTCAGGACTGAAGACCACAACAACAACAACAACATGAACTCGGAAACGCCAGACGGCGGATCCAGATTACTACTGGACTCCGTAAACTGTCTCACTAGCGGACACCGGCGTCGCTTCGATACACGAGACAGAGTTCAAATTGACAGTGCTCCAATATTAATCATAAATATCCCGCACCAGTCTACTTTCAGAAAGACTTCCTTGTCTCAAAAAATGTAGACTAGGAACCACCGACAGACTTTCTCACTTGACCCTTTCAACTTATACAGATAATTCCCACAAAAAAGTGACACTTCACAAACATTTCAATTCTAGGGAAAACATTGCAGTTTTGTTGGCACCAGTTAAACCTCGCCAAGTATGTCTCTTCATTAAAACCAGTAACCCTTGCCCATCCCTGATTCTTTAAAGAATCGAACTCAATGAAAAAAGCAGCTTCAAGACTTCTGGGTAAATTGCGCTCCATTTCAAGAACAAGTGATTTTTCACTCATATGGATGTTTATGAAGTGATATCTCCTGCACTGTATGTCGTACGATGGAATAAGTTTGCTGAATGATTCAGTGGTACTAGTGGACAGCGTCTGAAAAATGTTACGAATATAGTTAGTAGAAAAGACGCAACAAATTAAAACGTCATGCCTGACGCCTGAATAGCGAAAATGTAGTAAACGATAAACATTTTTTATTTTTTTAGGCGTGTGAGAAAGAAAAAATTTCGAAAGGTTTAAAATTATGTGTAAAGATTTTTGGAAGTCACTAAGTGCTCTCATCACGAATGCTGTATGAATACAATCTCGGTAATTTGCGCGCCGTAGCCGCGCTAGCTCAAGTCATATACACAGTTTCTAACTTTAATACTTCTATTGTTATGTTAAGTCTTTAACGCTCGGTTACACCTCTTGATGAGTAGGTTATGATAGCATTTTAAATTTTTACTTTCCGTCAGTTATTAAATGAAATACTCGAAATCAGTTTTTTTTTTTCTCCATTCTCTCTCATGAAAGTCCTTAGGTAGGCACTCTGCAAGAGCGTCCAGGTGCCCGCTTTAGCCATTTAGTAATGTAGATACCACCACCAGCTAGCTGTTAACTCTTAGAGTCTTACACGGGCCTCACCCCGCCAATCATCTGCAGTTGCCCATATAAATTGGCAGATCTGTTTCTACACTGTGAACCTGCACACGGAGGACAAGCTTGCAAATTCTTTTAGGTTTTACTACTGCAAGAAAACTTCATGGATCACGTCGAAACTCGGAAATTTGTCATTCCCTCCTAACTGGAACTTCCGATCCAGATATTCCAGTACTCCAACAACCAGAAGAGCTGCCGAACGACTTCTCATTGTCGCGAGTTCCAAAATGCTCCGTGAAAGCCTTTTTATGACTCAGGTATTGAAGCCTCTGGAGCAGAATGCAGGCATTCTGACTGGCCACCTGCCGCCCCCACTAATATCCCCCCCCCCTCTAAAGAGTTCTGTTTCTTTCCAGTATCTCTCGTATTTTCATTTCCATCATTTGCTGGAAAACATCTGCCACTGGAGGGAAAGTCACTAAACCTTAAACTGTCCTACTGAGGTCAGGGTAAACCCCTCTCAACAGTTGAAGGACAACATTATTTCTACCAGGACTAAACATATATTCTGATATGTGTTTCTGTTACAAAAATGGTTCAAATGGCTCTGAGCACTATGGGACTTAACATCTGAGGTCATCAGTCCCCTAGAACTTAGAACTACGTAAACCTACAGGGTGTTTCAAAAATGACCGGTATATTTGAAACGGCAATAAAAACTAAACGAGCAGCGATAGAAATACACCGTTTGTTGCAATATGCTTGGGACAACAGTACATTTTCAGGCAGACAAACTTTCGAAATTACAGTAGTTACAATTTTCAACAACAGATGGCGCTGCGGTCTGGGAAACTCTATAGTACGATATTTTCCACATATCCACCGTGCGTAGCAATAATATGGCGTAGTCTCTGAATGAAATTACCCGAAACCTTTGACAACGTGTCTGGCGGAATGGCTTCACATGCAGATGAGATGTACTGTTCCAGCTGTTCAATTGTTTCTGGATTCTGGCGGTACACCTGGTCTTTCAAGTGTCCCCACAGAAAGAAGTCACAGGGGTTCATGTCTGGCGAATAGGGAGGCCAATCCACGCCGCCTCCTGTATGTTTCGGATAGCCCAAAGCAATCACACGATCATCGAAATATTCATTCAGGAAATTAAAGACGTCGGCCGTGCGATGTGGCCGGGCACCATCTTGCATAAACCACGAGGTGTTCGCAGTGTCGTCTAAGGCAGTTTGTACCGCCACAAATTCACGAAGAATGTCCAGATAGCGTGATGCAGTAATCGTTTCGGATCTGAAAAATGGGCCAATGATTCCTTTGGAAGACATGGCGGCCCAGACCAGTACTTTTTGAGGATGCAGGGACGATGGGACTGCAACATGGGGCTTTTCGGTTCCCCATATGCGCCAGTTCTGTTTATTGACGAAGCCGTCCAGGTAAAAATAAGCTTCGTCAGTAAACCAAATGCTGCCCACATGCATATCGCCGTCATCAATCCTGTACACTATATCGTTAGCGAATGTCTCTCGTGCAGCAATAGTAGCGGCGCTGAGGGGTTGCCGCGTTTGAATTTTGTATGGATAGAGGTGTAAACTCTGGCGCATGAGACGATACGTGGACGTTGGCGTCATTTGGACCGCAGCTGCAACACGGCGAACGGAAACCCGAGGCCGCTGTTGTATCACCTGCTGCACTAGCTGCGCGTTGCCCTCTGTGGTTGCCGTACGCGGTCGCCCTACCTTTCCAGCACGTTCATCCGTCACGTTCCCAGTCCGTTGAAATTTTTCAAACAGATCCTTTATTGTATCGCTTTTCGGTCCTTTGTTTACATTAAACCTCCGTTGAAAACTTCGTCTTGTTGCAACAACACTGTGTTCTAGGCGGTGGAATTCCAACACCAGAAAAATCCTCTGTTCTAAGGAATAAACCATGTTGTCTACAGCACACTTGCACGTTGTGAACAGCACACGCTTACAGCAGAAAGACGACGTACAGAATGGCGCACCCACAGACTGCGTTGTCTTCTATATCTTTCACATCACTTGCAGCGCCATCTGTTGTTGAAAATTGTAACTACTGTAATTTCGAAAGTTTGTCCGCCTGAAAATGTACTGTTGTCCCAAGCATATTGCAACAAACGGTGTATTTCTATCGCTGCTCGTTTAGTTTTTATTGCAGTTTCAAATATACCGGTCATTTTTGAAACACCCTGTAACTAACCTAAGGACATCACACGCATCCATGCCCGAGGCAGGAATCGAACCTGCGACCGTAGCGATCGCGCTGTTCCAGACTGTTTCTGTTACAGACACGACGAGTTGTTGACGCAACTTTACAGATGTGAAGGTCGTCATGGGGGATCGTAACATTTCATACTGTATTAATATGTGACACTGGAATTGAAAAGTAATCGATATATTAAAATTGTTTTATACTTATGTGAAAATTTCGGCTATAGAGTCAAAATGGATCTGAATGTAAAAATAATGACTACAAAGGATGTGGCTTTCAATCACGAGGCAGTAAATCACTAAACGTACAAAACTGCGCTATGGTAAGTCTCACACACGCTTTCATCCAACGACATTACGTATAGTTCGTGTTCTCCCCCTTGCAGATGAACAAACGGCCTTGTGTTTTAATGTCATGCGACTTCTATTCAGAGTCACATACAGTCAAGTCCTTCAATGTGGCGCTACCGTCGTATCTGTCATTAATTTTCAGATAGTCATACTTTGTATATATGCTGCGTAATTTCCATAAATTCTCGTAAAGAATGATTTTTTTATACTGTAATCCATCATACGCTGCTGACAGCTCTAGTCGGTGGCTGAATTATTTGCCGGAAACGATTTTACACAAGTCATAATGGTGGGAATTACTCCATGGTAAAAAAATAAAAAAAAATGATTCATGAGGTCAGTTCTAAATGAATGTCCGAACATACTAACGCATTCCGGCAGCACACACACACACACACACACACACACACACACACACACATTCTCTTAGGAGTCCACATCTGTCAGAACGATGAACAAAGAGTGATGGAGACGTAATATAACTAGACTGGTTCATACCACATCGCAAAGATCTCATGGCCAGTTATGGTAAAGAGTGCAACTGTCTACGAAATGAATCATGGGATCACCAGCACAATTCACAGGGGGGAAGCAGAAGCCGTCTGTTGAGGATGAGACACAAAGAAGCTCCATCATGAAGAATGGCAGCAGTCCCTAAAGTAGCCACAGATGGCGGAAATCAACGAGACTGGTGCGGCAATTGTAATATTGACTGCAGACGTGGTCGGGACGACTTTAATAAATGCAGCACTGCGATGTGGAAGGCGACAACAAACTTCCACATTATCTTGTCCCAGTACAGGTTTGCTCTCTAACAAAAATTATTTTCTATCTCCATCTAGGAAGGAATCAAGATTAGCGTTTACCGTCCTAAGGACAATGATGTAGGAATCAGCATGGGTTTCGAAAAAGACGATCGTGTGAAACCCAACTCACGCTGTTCGTCCACGAGACTCAGAGGGCCATAGACACGGGTTCCCAGGTAGATGCCGTCTTTCTTGACTTCCGCAAGGCGTTCGATGCAGTTCCCCACAGTCGTTTAATGAACAAAGTAAGAGCATATGGACTATCAGATCAATTGTGTGATTGGACTGAAGAGTTCCTATATAACAGAACGCAGCATGTCATTCTCAATGGAGAGAAGTCTTCCGAAGTAAGAGTGATTTCAGGTGTGCCGCAGGAGAGTGTCGTAGGACCGTTGCTATTCACAATATACATAAATGAACTTGTGGATGACATTGGAAGTTCACTGAGGCTTTTTGCGGATGATACTGTGGTATATCGAGAGGTTGTAACAATGGAAAATTGTACTGAAATGCAGGAGGATCTGCAGCGGATTGACGCATGGTGCAGGGAATGGCAATTGAATCTCAATGTAGACAAGTGTAATGTGCTGCGAATACATAGAAAGAAAGATCCCTTATCATTTAGCTACAATATAGCAGGTCAGCAACTGGAAGCGGTTAATTCCATAAATTATCTGGGAGTACGCATTAGGAGTGATTTAAAATGGAATGATCATATAAAGATGATCGTCGATAAAGCAGATGCCAGACTGAGATTCATTGGAAGAATCCTAAGGAATTGCAATCCGAAAACAAAGGAAGTTGGTTAGAGTACGCTTGTTCGCCCACTGCTTGAATACTGCTCAGCGGTGTGGGATCCGTACCAGATAGGGTTGACAGAAGAGATAGAGAAGATCCAACGGAGAGCAGCGTGCTTCGTTACAGGATCATTTAGTAATCGCGAAAGCCTTACGGAGATGATAGATAAACTCCAGTGGAAGACTCTGCAGGAGAGATGCTCAGTAGCTCGGTACGGGCTTTTGTTGAAGTTTCGAGAACATACCTTCACCAAGGATTCAAGCAACATATTGCTCCCTCCTGTGAATATCTCGCGAAGAGACCATGAGGAGAAAATTAGAGAGATTAGAGCCCACACAGAGGCATACCGACAATCCTTCTTTCCACGAACAGTACGAAACTGGAATAGAAGGGAGAACCGATAGAGGTACTTAAGGTACCCTCCGCCACACACCGTCAGGTGGCTTGCGGAGTATGGATGTAGATTTAGATGTCCTCAGAGTCGGAACACAAACTCGGACGGGTGAAAGAAATCGGCCATGTCCCTTTCAAAGGAACCATCCCGCAATTCAATCAGGCGATTTAAGGAAACAGCGCAAAACCAATACTGGATAGCTGAAGGGTGATTTGAGGCGTCGTTCTAACGAATGCGAGTTCAGATTTGTACCACTGTTACAGCCCTCTAGTTGGCTCCTCCTGGGTAAAGTATCCTGGGGGTAGAACAGCCAACAATTCGCTGGAAACTACTCGGGATGAACTAGAAGACTAAATGAGAACTACAACTACAATCGTACATGTCCTGCACGGATTCCTGGTTACGCCCAACATCACAGTCGGCAGGGTATGCCACCGTTCAATACGACTCGGCAAATTTTGAACTCTCTGATTTTCCCCTCCTCAGACGGTAGTCCTTAATCGACGGTAATTTCAGCAAGAACGGTGGGGCAGCGCCTCGCGACATGGAAGGGTACGCCGTCGTGAGAGCAGCCCAGCTGATGCTCCCTGGGCGTGGCTCGCAATTCGTTGCAGCTCTCACGGCCTCGCTCCTGCCGTGTTGCGTACGTCCGCTGCTAGATGGTAGCAGCTGCGCCTCCAGCGCGGAACGCCACGTTACAATGCTTTCTCATTCTGCACCGCTGCACACTGACGTACCTGTGTGCACATCTCATAGAGCAGTGCAGTGCCAAACACATCCCCCTCCGCGCCACCAAAAATACTGAAATGGTACGTGGTACACTTACGAAGTTACTTACACAACTGACATAAAAATTATTTCTAAGATGAGGCCCTTCGAATGTGGCATAATTCTTGTGCATGCACTGCACCGCCTTCTACAAAGATCATAAGCCAGCACACCACCGATAAATGAGGAACTGCTTTAAACTACAAGCTTTTCAAAAATTTTTGGAACATTGTTTCAAGAAAAACACCGATCTTCATACGAGGGGCGTTTGAAAAGTCCGTGCAAAAATAAAAACTACTTACGTGTTTGGGGTGAACCTTTTTTATTTTTCGACATAGTCTCCTTTTACACTTACACACTTAGTCCAACGCTGTTCTAATTTGTTGATCCCTTCCGAATAATAGGAAATGTCCAAGACTGCAAAATTGCTATTAGTTGCTGCAATCACCTCCTCGTTTGAATAAAATCTTTGTCCCCCCAGCCATTTCTTCAAATTGGGGAACAAATGGTAGTCCGAGGGGGCCAAGTCTGGAGAAGAGGGGGGATGTGAAACGAGTTGGAATCCTATTTCGATTAATTTTGCGACCACAACTGCTGAGGTGTGTGCTGGTGCATTGTCGTGATGGAAAATGACTTTTTTGCGGTCCAATCGCCGGCGTTTTTTTGCAGCTCGGTTTTCAAACGGTCCAATAACGATGAATAATATGCACCTGTAATAGTTTTACCGTTTTCGAAATAGTCGATGAGGATTATCCCTTGTGAATCCCAAAAGACAGTCGCCATAACCTTTACGGCCGAAAGAATGGTCTTCACCTTTTTTGGTGCAGATTCTCCCTTGGTAACCTATTCTTTAGATTGTTGTTTGGTCTCAGGAGTATAGTAATGTATCCAGGTTTCATGCACATTGACGAAGCGACGCTTAAAGTCCTGCGGATTCTTCAAAAAATGTTCAAATGTGTGTGAAATCTTATGGGACTTAACTGCTAAGCTCACCAGTCCCTAAGCTTACACACTACTTAACCTAAATTTTCCGAAGGACAAACACACACACCCATGCCCGAGGGAGGACTCGAACCTCCGCGGATTCTTCCTGAACACCTGCAAACCATCCTTGCAACACTTCACACGATTCCGTTTTTGGTCAAGCGTGAGCAATCGCGGAACCCATATTGCAGATAGCTTTCTCTTGTCCAAATGTTTATGCAAAATATTATGTACCCGTTCATAAGAGATGCCCACAGCACTAGCAATCTCACGCACCTTAACTCAATTGTCATCCATCGCCATATCATGGATTTTATCAATGATTTCTGGAGTCATAACCTCCACAACTCCGAAAATTTTGAAACCACTTATAAACTGTTCTAATCGAAGGTTCAGAATCACCGTAATGTTTATCAAGCTTCTCTTTAGTCTCCTGAGGCGTTTTTCCTTTCATAAAGTAATGTTTAATCACCACACGAAATTATTTTTCGTCCGTTTCTTGACAATCTCTCGACTTCCTTGATTCACACGAATGCCAAACACAAAGAAATACACCAGTATGGCTGAAACTTGGTGTGCGTTCTTTCCAAAGATGCTACTAACTAAACGTGATCTCGACACGCGCCTGTGGTGCCATCTCTCGGACTCTGTAGGACTTTTCAAACGCCCCTCGTAATATTATAACGTGTTTCATTACACACGAACGTAATGATATTTTTATTTTTGGATGACCGGTTCCGATCTTCTAAGAGATCATCTTCAGATCTTAAACTGAAGATGATCTCTTAGAAGATCAAAACCGGTCATCTAAAAATAAAAATGAACAACTTAAATGCGCTCACGACTGTGTCTATTGAAATAAGTTACAAAAGCTCTTTGATTCTGAAAGTAAAGTTTTGTAACAACAACAACTGGTTCTGATACAGTGCAACACATCTGTACCTATACTTCACAAGTCACCATTCGGTGTGGAATAGCGTGATTCACGTGCCACTCTCATTCCCGCATGTTCCAAATGGTGTGTGTGATTTCGCTAAGCATCCCTATGCGCTCTAATTTTTGTAATTCTTTTTTTTCAATGTGACGTATTAGATTCTGTGGAGCAGTTAGATTTTGTGGCAGAACGGCTTACGTCCCAGTACGGCTGAAATACCAAAGTGCTGCACACATGACTACAGTCAGTTTTTAGACAAAGCTGTTTGTAGTAATTACTATCCGAGTCAAAGTAAAAGGCCAGAATAATCCCGTTCCCATACTTACTGTTCCTCAGATTTAATTCTTCCTTAATGTTACTAATATTACCAGCCCCGTCGCCACTCTGCGAGGGAATTCCTATACTATTACTGGTCATGGTTCAAATGGCTCTGAGCACTATGGGACTTAACATCCGAGGTCATCAGTCCCCTAGAACTTAGAACTACTTAAACCTAACCAACCTAAGGACATCACACACATCCATGCCCGAGGCAGGATTCGAACCTGCGACCGTAGCGGTCGCGCGGTTCCAGACTGAAGCGCCTAGAACCGCTCGGCCACACCAGCCGGCTACTGGTCATGGAATTATACAGTAAAGTAACAGTTATGTAGCTATAACTTGACCCAGGAGTTATGTAATTGCAACGTATCGCTCGTTTGTCACCCAACAATGAAGCCAGAGGCAGTGGCTTAAGAAACTGCTTCAGCTGAAGCAATAAATGTGTGGAAGGCTGAGATATAATGCGTTTTTTTCTGGTGTTCCGTCAGACACTTACAATTTAGTTTTTGTACTGTATAGCCGGAGTCAGCCAAAATAAATACTGCTTACCATCTCTCTCACGTGAAGCCCACCGTCGAAGGAAAGCGTCAGTTTGTTTCCCGTTACAAACAAAATTATTTTTAAAGCGGAAATTTACGTGCCTATTCGACAGAGTGATCCCAAATTAGTCTGTACAACGTTTGTTTTATCAGTTAACGAAGAATAACCAGCCCGCGCTAGCTGCTACTGCCGAGCAGCAACGCTGTTCAATCGCAGCTGGAGTACTCGTTACTCTACGTGTTTTACTGCTCCTGTTATCTCATACCGACAAAACAAATACAGCACTAGACGAGTTTGGAACCACTCTATCGAATGGGCGCGTAAAATTCCGTTTCAAAAGTCGCTTCGTTTGTAACGGGAAACAAACCGAGTTCTGGCTATTCTTCGTGTTTCACTGCTCCTGTTAACTTATACCGACAAAACAAATATCCCACTAGACGAATCTGGAATCCTTCTATCGAACGGGCACGTAAAACTCCGTTTTAGCAATTATTTTGTTTGCAACGGAAAAAAAACGGCGTTTTCCGTCGACACTGGGCAATGCATGTAAGACGTGATAAACAGTATTTGTTTTGGATGACTCTAGCTACACACTGCAAAAACAAAATTTCAAATATATGCGAAACATCAGAGTAAATACGCCTGACGACTCCTAACCACCAAATCTTTGGCCTCCACGCATCTCTGTAGCAGCCGGCCGGAGTGGCCGAGCGGTTCTAGGCGCTACAGTCTGGAACCGCGCGAACGCTACGGTCGCGGGTTCGAATCCTGCCTCGGGCACGGATGTGTGTGACGTCCTTAGGTTGGTTAGGTTTAAGTAGTTCTAAGTTCTAGGGGACTGATGACCTCAGAAGTTAAGTCCCGCAGTGCTCAGAGCCATTTGAACCATCTCTGTAGTACCATAACACTTCCCTGAGGTCTTAACACATGTATCATCCTGTCTCTTCTTGTAGTTTGAGTTAACCACAGGTGCCTTCTCTGATGAGGACAGTACTGTAAGTATCCGTCTAAGATTATTCCCACAATGTGTGAGTCCTGAGTTTGACCATCGGCTGGCGCTTTATTTTCCCGTTACCAAGGAGGTACGTAGTTATTTCTGCCATTAGCTGGCTACATTGCAGTCACTAACTCATCATCACTCCTCTCCTGCAGGTTTTTAGGCAATGAATTCTCCATCTCGCTGAAATATCTTCTTTGTACGGCGAAATTTCTATCGTCACGATGGACGATGTGCAGATGCCGTTTGTGGAAGTTCGTGGATGTACAAATTTACGACTGAATTTAATCGGTCATTTCTAAAAGACCTCATAAAAGCACCGGGCTACTTTCGAGAAACATGGAAAAATGTGTTTTAAAACCAAATTATTGGCCCCATGGCAACTATTTATTTACACCAGTAGTTAACACCAGAGAATATGTTCTACACTAAAAATAGGTTCCATATTCAGGAGGAAGAACGCGACAAGCTGCCGATTTCTGTGAGACAAGAAACGTTCAGCAATGACTTCAGAAATACGTTTTTTATAATCAGAATATTTAAGAATTTATCTTTTTAAAATGCCGTAATACAAGTTTTTTTTTTTTAAATTAAAGTCGTCTTTCGAATATAGTGAATGAAACGGTGATGAATGTAATCGCGAAGAAACAGCGCTTTATTGTGCATAATGATTAAGGAATGGACAGAGCAAACGCTGAGGTACCACAATATGGTCAATTTGGTAATGGAAGGAAGAGTAGGCGGTAAAAATTATAGAGGGAAACGACGGCTTGAGTACAGTAAGTGGGTTCAGGAAATTGTAGGTTGCTACATTTACGCAGATATGAAGAGGTTTGCATAGTACAGACTAGCATAGAGTTCCATTCAACTAGCCTTCAGCTTCAAAACAAGAACATCATCAATAATAATAATAATAATAACAAAAACAGTCCAGATACATGTTAAAAAACGTACGTGATGAATTACACCCTTGTGTGACGCCTTTGTTTGTTTTGTATAGCGTGCGTGTGTGAGGGGGAGGGAAAATTGTAGAGGGAGAAAAGGGTTTACAACAGGAAGCACATTCAGTTGGATGTAGTTTGCAGCAGTTAAGCAGATACGAAGAAAGTTACACTGTATAGACTAGCTCGAACAACTGCATCAAATCGGTCTTCCGACTGAAGGCGACAATAGGTTGAAATTATGCCTTTAAAAGACCACCAATGAAATCAAATGTGATCAACCTACGTGGAATGTTTGTGTTGTTCTGAGCAACTAACAGATCCCGCAGAAATATGGCCACTACACGTTACAATGTAAAATTTCCCTCCCTATTCATCAGCTGAAGATGTGTAGCTCTTAAGGCAGTTTACAACGACTGTTTCCGGCTTAAATGCGCCATTATTGAAGAAAACGAGCATTTAAGAAATAAATGAAAACACTGTTCGACACAGTAATTTCTCCCGGCGTTATAAAACGTTCAAAAAACTTAGGTGATTCCCCGCCGTTATTTTGACAGGCGCTCACAAACTCTGTGCCTCTGTCGATTGACCAGAGGGCGAGCAGAGTTTCAAAAAAAATGGTTCAAATGGCTCTGAGCACTATGGGACTCAACATCTGAGGTCATCAGTCCCCTAGAACTTAGAACCACTTAAACCTAACTAACCTAAGGACATCACACACATCCATGCCCGAGGCAGGATTCGAACCGCCGACCGTAGCAGTCGCACGGTTCCGGACTGCGCGCCTAGAACGGCGAGACCACCGCGGCCGGCAGCAGAGTTTCAGAATTCAATCATAAACCTCTATCTCTATAGTGTCACTTGCTAATTTAACTACAATTATTTCCTTTATTACTAAATCGGAATAGCTGGAAGTGCGGACCAGAATCTTATACTCCATAGGATGGCCGGAGCCAAAGAATTGATCAGCAAAAGTAAATTTGCTCGGCTGTTTAAGTGTGTGTCATACTTACGTTCAATACACCGCTCCCCCATGGTCCTGAACGGAAATACTGTCGGCTCCTTATTGTTAAAAACTGCCAAAGAGGCCTCGTCAGCGGTTCTAGGCGCTTCAATCTGGAACCGCGTGACCGCTACGGTCACAGGTTCGAATCCTGCCTCGGGCATGGATGTGTGTGATGTCCTTAGGTTGGTTAGGTTAAGTAGTTCTAAGTTCTAGGGGACTGATGACCACAGATGTTAAGTCCCATAGTGCTCAGAGCCATTTGAACCATTTGAGGCCTCGTTAGCGTAGTGTAATGGTACGATACCTCCTCCCCCCCCCCCCCCACTGCCATGGATGGTGGCAAAACACTTTTCCCAAAATCTATGAGGAAGGTACTTACACAAATGAACAATTCAGTTGGAGTAGTAAGCTGTTATCTGATAAGCACACTCCTTATTAGAGAGAGAGAGAGAGAAGAGGATGGGAAGCGGCGGGAGGGGAGGGAGAGAGAAAAAAAGAATATTACCAAAAAATGTGAGAAAGGGCCTTTTGGAAACACACTATTCAATTGAACTCTATGGTAGCATGCTATTAACTGCTATAAAAATTACCAGCACGAATTCGATAAAGTGTTAGGCCGGTACATAGCTTTGTAGCGTTTTTGTTTTCGATGTTGGTGTCCCGGCTGCTAAGGGTTTATTTATCGACTGCCATTTTTTATTTGTACTTCATTGTTGCTATATGAGTTTACATGTTGTCATTTGGAGATAGTTGAACCGTGGACGCTAGAAACTGGAGTGCCAAAAGGAGAAATCTGAACATTTTCCGACTTATTATTCTGCTTGGGTTCAACAGAGGGATGATAGTAACAAAGGCAACCAGAAACATTAGCGCCATCTGTGAGTATAAACCCATTGGACAGGGCACGGCAAAAAAAAAGGTTCTCGTTTTAAGGGGGATCGTTCTGACGATAGTGACTCCCCAGATTCAGCAAGACCATTGCGGTTTCATGAAGATCGTTTGAACGTATTAATCCACAATGATCCGCGCCAGTGTCCTGGAGAACTTGCAAATGTGATGAACAGTGATCACTCCACCAACGTGCGACATTTGCACGCAATGGGGAAGATCCAAAAATCTGGAGTACAGGTGCCGCACGCTCTAAGCCAAAATCACAAGTGGGTGGGTGGCCTTAGGTGTATCTCTGCTTGCTCGTCATCATTTGGCTCGTGAACAACACCGACCATTGCTATCCTGTACCGTTACTGGTGACGAGAAATGGTGTCTTTATGCAAACATAAGAAAAAGACTTGAATGGCTGAACCCAAACAAAGCAGCAACTGCGCGACCCCAAAAGATAATGTTATCCCTCTAGTGGAACAGCGACGCTGAGGTGTACTAAGAATTGCTCTTCCGAGGTGTAACCATCACTGCCGACACACACTGTCAACAACTTAGACGTTTTGCAGACGCAGTCCAAGAACAACGACCAGGAAGACTGCGTGATGCTACGGCACGGTAACGCCCGACTGCATTCTGCTAGACTGACAACACTGTACTGGAAGTACGTTGGGAAGACACCCCACACCCACCTTATTCACCTGATACTGCGCTCTTCGATTTTCACCTTTTCCGCTCTCTATCGAATAACCTTCAAGGAACTTCCTTTCCGAATGAAAACGCGCTCCGAACGGGGCTCGACGAGTTCTTCGCCTCAAAAACACGTGATTTCTACAGTCGCGGAACCGTAAAGTTGTCCCAGCGTTAGCAGACTGTTGTAAATAGTGAAGGGAGAATATATCATTGACGATTAGGTTCTCAGAAACTAGTACACCTGCCGAATATCGTGTAGTGAATTAGATTGTAAATAGTGAAGGGAGAATATATTATTGACGATTAGGTTCACAGAAACTGGTACACCTGCCGAATATCGTGTAGGCAATTCGCGAGCACGCAAAAGTGCCGCAACACGACGTGGCATGGGCGCGACTAATGTCTCAGTTAGTGCTGGAGGGAATTGACACTATGTATCCTGTAAGGTTGTCCATAAATCTGTTAAGCGTACGAGCGGGGTCAACAGCACGTTGCACGGCATCCTACATATGCTCAATAATGTTCACGTCTGGGGAATCTAGTGGCCAGCGGAAGTGTTTAAATTCGGAAGAGTGTTCCTGGAGCCACTGTGTAGCAATTCTGAACCTGTGGGGTATCGCACTGCCCCGCTGGAATTGCTCAAGTCCATCGGAATGCACAGTGGACATGAACGGATGCAGGTGATCAGACAGGATGCTTACGTACGTGTCACCTGTCAGAGTCGTACCTAGACGTATCGGGGCTCTCATATCTCTCCAACTGCACACGCCCCAAACCATTACAGAGCCTCCACCATGTTGAACAGTCCCTGCTGACATGAAGGGCCATGGATCCATGAGGTTGTCTCCATACCCGTACATGTCCATCCGCTCGATTCAATTTGAAACAGTCCAATGTCGGCGTTGACGGGCCCAGGCAAAGTTTAAAGCTTTGTGTCGTACAGTCATCAAGGATTCACTAGTGGGCCTTCGGCTCAGAATGCCCATATGGATGATGTTTGTCTGGATGGTTCGCATGCTGACATTTGTTGATGGCCCAGCATTGAAATCTGCAGCAGTTTGCGGAAGGGTTGCACTTCTGTCACGTTGAACGGTTCTCTTCAGTCGTCGTTGGTCCCGTTCTTGTAGGATCTTTTTCCGGTCGCAGCGATGTCGGAGATTTGCTGTTTTACCGGATTCGTTATATTCACGGTACATTCGTGAAATGGTCGTACGGGAAAATCCCCACTTCATTGCTATGTAGGAGATGCTGTGTTCCATCGCTCGTGTGCCGACTGTAACACCACGTTCAAACTCACTTAAATCTTGATAAGCTGCCATTGTAGCAGCAGTGACAACTATGCCAGACACTTGTCTTATATAGGCGTTGCCGACCGCAGCGCCGTATTCTGCCTGTTTATATATCTCTGTATTTGAAAACGCATGTTGGCGCTTCATTGTAGCTCCTCTTGTCGTTTTTGGGCTTTACGATAAGGATAAAGTGTTCAGTTCACCAGTTCTGTTGTGCAAACTGTTCAGGCACGAATACAAGATGAAAGACATGTTGGAAAGGATGTGAAGGGAAATTGAACCTTGCCTACTCGTTCTACGGGCAACACATTTGGAAGTGTATCCATAGGAAACTGTACGAGTTAAGCTATCATCTGCACCAAACCGCGTAGCAGTATCTAGCATAGTTCCCTCGAAATAAATCCGTGTCACGTTGAACGATTCTCTTCAGTCGTCGCTGGTCCCGTTCTTGTAGCATCTTTTTCTGGCCGCAGTGATGTCGGAGATTTGCTGTTTTATCGGATTCGTCATATTCACTTGAAGTGGTCGCACGGGGAAATCCCCACTTTGTCGCTACGTCGGAGATGCTGTGTCCCATCGCTCGTACGCCGACTATAACACTACGTTAAAACTTACTTAAATCTTGATAACCTGCCACTGTAGCAGCAGTAACCGATCTTACCAAACAGTTGTCTTATATAGGCGTTGCCGACCGCAGCGCCGTATTCTGCCTGTTACATATCTCTGCATTTTAGTACGCATACCTATAACAGTTTCTTTAGCGCTTCAGTGTATATGTATATAGGGTACCTCTGCAATGCCTTTGAGATGTGGTTACCATCGTCGCTGGCGGCGCAGTGCTCCAGTGTATAAGACATTGAGAGCTATAGACATTGACTTGGCTGGTCAATTCAATAGGCAGCAGCTTATGGGTGGTCCGAATGTTTTTCGTGGACTACGAATGCAGATCACGTGTGATGTCCAAGCTGTGTTTGGGGGCAGTACATGGCTGAACTTGGCTGTTGTATGGGGGAATCATGCTGATTATGGTGGCCTTGAAGCATTTCCCGATGCAAACATCTTGGCTTGGAAGACATGGAGTATAGCCGAGAGTACAGGTCTGCTGCCCAAAGTTCCAGAAGGTCCTTTGTTACATTTTTTGAGAAAAGTGTTTTCCCAAATAATGTAAGAAAGGACCATTCGCAAAAAACACCAATTCAATTTGAGACAGGAGTGAACCCTGTGGCAGCATGCTGTTATGTGCTACATACATGATCAGCACAAATTCGGTAAAGTATAATGCCAAGCATACTTCGTATCAGTGTGTGTGTGTGTGTGTGTGTGTGTGTGTGTGAGTGAGTGAGAGAGGGAGAGAGAGAGAGAGAGATGGATGGTGTGAGAGTGTAGTGAGGGGAGACGTCGGCTTTAAGAGGGTGCAGGCCCGGGCTGGTGGGACGCGCATGAATGAAACGGCAGCCAGCCCGGGCGATGCAGCGGCGATCAATAGCGGCCCAGCACAGCAGACCACACCACGGCCGAGCCGAGCAGGGCCCAGCTCGGCTCAGCACGGTGCCACACCAGGGCTGGCTGGGAGAGTTACGACCCGGGACAGGCACACAACGACTGCACTCGGGAAGACCATCTCGGAGAAAAGTCCACTGGTCGCCAGGCCTGCTCCACCTAGCAAACTCAGAGCGCTGGTATATCAGGACGCTACTGAAAGTCAGTCCACTGGTATAACATTGTCTGGCACACAGTAAGCGGGTAGCCGGCCGCTGTGACCGAGCGGTTCTAGGCGCTACAGTCTGGAACCGGGCGACCGCTACGGTCGCAGGTTCAAATCCTGCCTCGCGCATGGATGTGTGTGATGTCCTTACGTTAGTTAGGTTTAAGTAGTTCTAAGTTCTAGGGGACTTATGACCTCAGCAGTTGAGTCCCATAGTGCACAGAGCCATTTTAACAGTATGCGGGCACCCATGTGTAATGCGGAACTGACCACTACGGAAGTGGAAATCAGCATAAAAACGTGCATACTTGTAGGAAAATGAACGCTGTCGGTTGGAATAGTTGTGCACAGTGTATACTAAATAGTAAGAGATCGAGTACACCAAGAAATGCAGTAGTATGGCGTCGCATTTTGTGTCAGTAGTACAGTATACAGGGTGACCTTTTTCACTGTGTACAAACTCAAGGACATGATCGATGAGAGGATACGGAACAAATAAGGTCAAATGAACTTACATCCGGAGACGCATGGTTTCCACGCTACAGACCAGTTATTCAGTCACACTTTGCTACAGAGACTGCGGTCTGACATGCACTGTACCACGCAGCCACAGTTACAGTACGCATGTTATCCTGCTCGGGAGTGGTACTCTTCCTCGTACATCATACTCTAGCGCCCTCTCCTGCAATAGTAAACGGCAATGTTGTGCCGGATTCACTTCTCTTGCTGACTCACCTAGTAGTTGGATGTGATACAGCGTTCTACACAATGGTTCCGTATTCGAACTGAGAGCTTGCCGACATGGTGTCTACTTACGGAAAGGCAAAAGGCAATTGACGGCGGGCAGCAAGGTTGTATCAAGAGATCTATAGCAGCATTCAATGTCCGCAGCAATGTTTCGCCGTTTGTCCGAGACAGGGTCGTTTCAGGAAGCAGGAAATAATGAAGGAGGTATCCGAAACGTTCGGACACCAGACTTGGAGGAAAATGTGATTTACACTGTGGAAGGCTACCGCTGTGTCAGTACCAGGCAGTTGGCACGCCAGTACAGGGTAAGCCAGGCGACAGTGTGGAACATTCTCGATAACAATTGTTACTACCCTTATCGCTTACAGTATGTGCACGGCTCGGATGGAAACAACTTTCAACACATTTTGTAAGTGTGGCTGAATGGGACAGCGCGTATTAGACCGCAATCTCTGTAACAATGTACGAGGGGTGTCCAGAAAGTAAGTTCTGATCGGTCGCGAAATGGAAACGACTGTGTCAATCCGATAAAGCTTTGCACAGTTGTGTTGGGCAGTGTCTCTAGCACAACCCTAGATAGCATCACGTCGCTCTTCTCATTTCTGA